>NW_027361872.1:3005000-3570000 GCF_039654945.1 Dendrobates tinctorius
TGAGTGTTAGGGGGCAGACTATCACCTCCACCACTCCTACACATGCCTAAGTTGCATCCGATCATTGGATCGCATTTGGTCATGCAAGTCAATGAGTCTGAGTAAAAAAATAGGATGAGTGCAGTCTGATTTTCACAGAATGACAGAGTGGAGATGAAGGAGACATTTTTTTCCCCAAATTCTCCTTATACAAGAAAATTTGATCACACTATGTTCACACTGATGAAGCTCTGATCAGAATACAAGGAGCATAATCAGACAGATTTTCTTGGATGAGAGAAAATACGCTAGTATGATCGTAGCCTTAGGCAGAGTTACTGAACTTCTCTGATATTTAGACAGTGTAAATTTAGACAAAAAATTAAATTGTGCCAGTTGTATATCTTTTGTCTAATTTCCACCACCTCTTGGTTGACCTATAACGAAAAAAAAGAGAAGAAAATTCCAGTATTGATTTCCAGAATTCCAATTAATGAGGAGAGATTAAATATATATACAAAATACACATTTTATTTTGATAATTAAAACATCTATTAAACACCCATCAAAATGCATTCTTCATATTAAAAAATGAGGAGACAAAAACATTGCTAATTCATAAGCTAATGTAAAATTCAATAGTGAACGTATAAGGAATAGCAATGTTCACAAATACCACAATGATGCAATGTGTACACAAAATGTTAATAGAAATGTTAATGCATCAATCAAAACATGAGATGGTTAGACCACTCATCATATGGCAGATCGAGCAATCTAGGACACATGAAAGGACAGCTATGAAATAAATATCATTATAAGTGACCGATATAAATAAATCACATGACAAAATGCACAAGAGAAATGATTCATCATCTATTGAATCAGTACAATGTCTGTACAAGTGCCTATTGCATAATGGAGAGGGCTTCCAAGCACAAAGACAATGAGTGGTTGTCCGGGAAGGTTCTCCATGACAATAAACATGTTCACATGGATATATTGAATTGACTATCATGCAAATTGATATTTTCAATGTCAGTTCTGGTTTATACACAAGTATTGGATTTTCTTGAAATAAAGTAATTCCACGTATAGTAACTGCATCAATATGGATTGAAGATAGCATTCTAATCTGCTGATATCTGTGCCTTCAAAATCTAGAAAAAAAGCCAACAAGGAAATCTTCCATTTTCAATTCACACATCATATTATTATCGGATGACACAGTTCCTAAGTCCACCTTGCACTATAGATAACAGCACAGATCAGAGGTCCTTGATGGTGTCACATGGACAACTTTTGTCTGTTTGGACTTTACCTTGAGACAGATGAAAAGCGTTGGCATGACGTCATCACGCCGCACTCCACATGTGTTAGCCGCTGAATTTGCTGGCAAGATAGATTGACCGTAATCCTGATAAGCACCCAAGGATTTATTTATTGCTACCGTATAAATAAATAACCTAAAATCATCCTAGATATGATCATCAGTTCTTTGGTTGACCTAGCTTTCTCCAATATTATGTAACAAAATTTTGGTCTTGTGAGCTAAGTGTCAAAAACTGTAATAATGAAGTACAAGCCATGGAAGTTAGTTTTTGTTTGTGGCTATTGACACTTTTTGCAAGGGTATGTTCACATGGTACTCGTCATGGCGGGGTCAGGGTCTGTGGATTCCACAGACCCAGACACTCCTCTTTGTGACTCCATAGATAGCTATGATGATACAGGAAAGATATATATCTTTGTACTGTGTTAGCAAGTAGATAGAAAAATATTTAGAATTGAGAGTTCTCAGTGGTTGATACTTTTTAATGGCTAACTGAAAAGATGGTAACACATTGCGAGCTTTTGAGACTACTCAGGTCTCTTCATCAGGCAAGACTAATACAAAATCTGAAGAATCACATATTTATACACAAGGCACAGAAATAATGCAATAGATAAGACAAATGATGTGAAGCAGAACTATCATTATAGGAGATGGATAAACAGTTGTGGACATAAATATTGGAACAGTTCATAGATAAGGATTGAAGGTTTTATAGTCCTCTGACTGGGGTCTGGTTCTGTGTTGTGATGCCCCCACAAGGTCTGAGGAGTAAAATCCTTAATTGATGTAAAAAGACATAAATCCATGCGACACATTCATTCCTACACTGAGAGTGTCAAAGGTTGTCATGTGTTTATATTTCCCAGACTCTTCTGTCTCTATGAGATTTGAAGTTACCTTTTAATACAAGTAATTTCGTGTCCATGGTGCTGTGATCAGGAATAAAAAATGTTTGGCCTCAGGTAGATCCATTTGTTTCTTCTCT
Organism: Dendrobates tinctorius; assembly: GCF_039654945.1. Classification (NCBI taxonomy): domain Eukaryota; kingdom Metazoa; phylum Chordata; class Amphibia; order Anura; family Dendrobatidae; genus Dendrobates; species Dendrobates tinctorius. Next base: position 3,007,301 of record NW_027361872.1, read on the forward strand.
AAGGGCCCCGTCACACATAGCGACGCACCACCTTGTCAGGATCGCTGGTGAGCTGTTTGGCAGATCTCAGCAGCGATCATTGAGGTCTGATGAACTCCCTCTTCTGGTGAAGGAAGGTAGTGAGGCTGATTACCAAGCACCTGGGTATGATGATGATTACTGGGTGACGGGAATTGCTGACTGGATATAAGGCAGCCGACGCCCTTCTGCCTTGCTGGTGATCTCTCTGAGGGATTCTAGGAGACCAGTCTGATTCCTGCTCCTCAAAAGCTAAGTTTTCTGCACTGCTTTTTGCATTTGTGTTTTGTTTTGTTTTGCCCTGTTTTTCTGAATTTCTGCCATTCCCTGCTGGGGTGAGTTGAATTCCTTTTTGCTCTGTCTTCAGAAAATACCTGAGTGCTGATATAGTCTTTTTGAAGCCTAGCGTCTTCAGGGCCTTTTTCCCTATCAGCCTGTTGGCCCCTGTTTTGATAGGGTTTTTGGCGGATTGCAGACAGCAGCTTTCCTATCCTCTCCTATTTAGTTAGCTTGGGCCCCATCATTTGCTCAGCCTATCTTTCTATCTGTGTGAGTGTTTTTTCATCTTGCTTCACCGTCATTATATGTTGGGGGTTGCCTATTGCTTTGGGGTCTGCTCTGGGGCAGATTAGATTTCCCTTTCTGTCTTTAGGCTATGTAGTTCTCTGGCTGTGATCGAGGGGTCTAGGGCACCGTAGGAACCCCCCACGGCTACTGCTAGTTGTTGTTGATAGGTTCAGGGGTCTGCAATCCGATAGCTGCCAACTTCTCTGGTTTTCTGGACTTAGCTAGTATTTCTGTTTTCTCCTCCTTTGGTGACTCATTCATAACAGAATCACCAGCCATACCGCAGATCCTAGGGTACTCAATAGCAGGAAAGAATTGTAAAAAAAAAAAAAAAAAAAAAAAAGTGGGTATATTTTCCTCTATATCTCTGAGGCCGTAGGGGGAATTTTTTTTCTCTCAATGGAGATAAAGCAATTGTCTGATCATGTGGAGCAGCTCGCTGTGGAAGTGCGGGGAATTTCCGCCTACCTTGCTCATTCACATGCTGCTAAACCAAAGATCCCTACTCCTGATGTGTTTTTTGGGGATCGGTCTAAATTTTTGAATTTCAAAAATAATTGTAAATTATTTTTTGCCTTGAAGCCTAACTCGTCAGGGAGCTCCACGCAGCAGGTTAAAATTGTCATCTCTTTGCTGTGTGGCAATCCCCAGGATTGGGCGTTTTCTTTGAAACCAGATGATTCTATTCTGACTAATGTGAACGCATTTTTTCAAGCCTTGGGGTTGTTGTATGATGAACCTAATGCTATTGATCAGGCTGAAAAGACCCTGTTGGCATTGAGCCAGGGTCGAGATTCTGCAGAATTGTACTGTCAAAAATTCCGAAAGTGGGCGGTCCTTACTACCTGAAATGATAATGCCTTGGCAGCCCTCTTTCGGAAGGGTTTGTCAGAAGCCGTAAAAGATACTATGGTGGGATTTCCTGTTCCCTCTGGTCTTGACGATTCTGTGTCATTAGCCATTCAGATTGATCGGCGTTTACGTGAACGCAGGACTGCACGAGAGGTGTTGCCACCTGTTGAACAAGTGTCTGAGCCTATGCAATGTGATAGAGTTTTGTCCAGGGAGCAACGTCAGGAGTTCAGAAGGCGTAATAAGCTGTGTTTTTTTTTGTGGAGATGCCTCGCATATTATTTCTGTCTGCCCTAAACGAGAGAAACGTTTTGCACACACGTTTTCTGTGGGTGGTGTTCAACCTAAGTTTCTTCTGGCAATTACTCTGATCTGCTCCCTGTCCACATTTTCCGCCAAGGCTTTTGTGGATTCGGGAGCAGCCCTGAACCTAATGGACTTGGATTTTGCTAAACGTTGTGGATTTCCGATGACACCTCTGCGGACGCCTATCCCTTTGAGAGGGATTGATGCCACTCCTTTGGAGAAAAATAAACCTCAGTTTTGGACGCAGGTGGTAATGCGGGTCGCCCCAGACCATCTAGAAAATTGCAGATTTTTGGTGTTGCATAATTTGCATGATACCATTGTTCTGGAGTATCCCTGGTTGCAAATTCATAATCCAGTTTTGGATTGGAAATCTGTGTCTGTGGTGAGTTGGGGTTGTCGGTGTGCCCTTAGTGAGGCTCCGGTTTTTTCCACCTCTCCTCAGTCGCATGATGTTCCTGACTATTTGGCGGACTTTTATGATGTATTTAGTGAGAATGTGTCTGCGTCTTTGCCTCCTCATAGGAGTTATGACTGTGCAATTGAACTGAGCCCGGGGTGTAAATTTCCCAAGGGTCGGCTCTTCAATTTATCTGTACCCAAGCACGAGGCTATGCGATCCTATATTAAGGAGGCGTTGGAGAAGGGTCATATTAGACCATCCTCTTCACCCTTAGGTGCTGTTTTTTTTTCCGTGGCCAAAAAGGATGGTTCATTAAGGCCTTGTATTGATTATCGTGCCCTCAACAAAATTACTATTAAATATCAGTATCCGTTACCCCTGATTTCAGATCTATTCTCCAGAGTTAAAGGTGCTTGCTGGTTTACCAAGCTTGACCTCAGGGGGGCGTATAATCTTATCCGCATTAAGCATGGGGATGAATGGAAGACGGCGTTTAATACTCCGGAGGGACATTTTGAGTACCTGGTGATGCCTTTTGGGCTCACTAATGCCCCTTCTGTCTTCCAGTGCTTCATGAATGACATTTTCCGAGACTTTGTGGATAAATTTTTGATTATCTATCTGGATGATATTTTGATCTTCTCCAAGGATTGTGATTCTCATGTGGAACATGTTCGGACTGTGTTCCGGATCTTGAGGGAGAATTCCCTGTATGTCAAGGGATCGAAATGCCTTTTTGGGGTACAGAGGATTTCTTTTTTGGGATTTATTTTGTCTCCGTCAACTACTGAAATGGACCCGGCCAAGGTACAGGCCATTTATGATTGGGTTCAACCCACTTCTTTGAAGGCCCTCCAGAAGTTTTTTGGGTTTTGCTAATTTTTATCGGAAATTTATAGCAAAATTTTCTAGTATTGCCAAGCCATTGACTGATCTGACTAAGAAGGGTGCTGATGTGTTGAATTGGACTCCGGAGGCTGTTTCTTCTTTTCAGGAGCTGAAGTGAAGATTCACTTCTGCCCCGGTTTTGCGGCAACCTGATGTCTCACTCCCGTTCCAGGTAGAGGTGGACGCTTCTGAGATTGGTGCAGGAGCTGTTTTGTCCCAAAAAGGATCCTGTAACATCTAAAATGAATCCCTGTGCTTTCTTTTCCCGAAAGTTCTCTCCATCTGAACGTAACTATGATGTGGGGAATCGGGAACTGTTAGCCATGAAATGGGCATTTGAGGAGTGGAGACATTGGTTGGAGGGAGCTAAACATCAAGTCGTGGTCCTCACTGACCACAAGAATTTGATTTACCTGGAGTCGGCCAAACGCTTGAACCCTAGACAGGCTAGGTGGGCCTTGTTTTTTACACGTTTTGATTTTGTGGTCTCTTTTCTTCCTGGCACTAAGAATGTCAAGGCTGACGCTCTCTCTAGGATCTTCTTTGCTGATTCTCCTGTGGTGACCAAGCCTGCTACCATCTTAGGCGAAGGGGTAGTTCTTTCTGCCATCTTGCCCAATTTGAGACGTGTTCTGGAAGAGTTCCAGGAGGACAAACCTGAGCGTTGTCCCAGGGGAAAGTTGTATGTTCCTGACCAGTGGAAGAAGAGGGTGATGTCTGAAGTTCATTGCTCTGCATTGGCTGGTCATCCAGGTATTTTTTGTACTAGAGATCTGGTGAGTCGGTATTTTTGGTGGCCCGCCTTGTCTCATGATGTCAGGAATTTTGTGCAGTCCTGTGGGACTTGCTCCCGGTCTAAACCTTGTTCTTGCTCTAGTGGGTTGTTGATGCCTTTGCCGGTCCCCAGGAGGCCATGGACCCATATTTCAATGGATTTCATCTGTGATATGCCTGTCTCTCAGAGAATGACTGTTATTTGGGTGATTTGTGATAGGTTCTCTAAGATGGTTCATCTTGTGCCACTCCCTAAGTTGCCATCTTCCTCTGAGTTGGTGCCCCTGTTTTTGCAACAGGTGGTTCGCTTGCACGGGATTCCTGAGAACATTGTATCTGACAGAGGAGTTCAGTTTGTGTCTAGATTTTGGAGGACTTTCTGTTCCAAGCTGGGAATTCAGTTGTCCTTCTCCTCTGCTTTTCACCCTCAGACCAATGGGCAGACGGAGAGAACAAACCAGACCTTGGAGTTGTATTTGAGATGTTTTATTTCCGCTGATCAGGATGATTGGGTTTCATTTTTGCCCTTGGCCGAATTTGCTTTAAATAATAGAGCTAGTTCTGCCACTTTGATGTCACCTTTTTTTTGTAATTTTGGGTTTCATCCTCGATTTTCTTCAGGGCAGGTGGAGCCTTCTGCCTGCCCAGGTGTTGACACTGTGGTGGAGAGAATGCACCAGATCTGGGACCAAGTGGTGGATAAGTTATATCTCTCCCAGAAAAGGCCCAGCGGTTTTCCAACCGACATAGGACCATTGGTCCCCAGTTTAAGGTTGGTGATATGGTTTGGTTATCATAAAAAAATATCGCTTTGAAGGTGGCTTCTCCTAAATTTAAGCCTAGATTTATTGGACCTTACAAGATTTTGGAGATTATTAATCCGGTCTCTTTTCGTTTGGCTCTTCCTGTCACATGTAAAATCCATAATGTGTTTCATAAGTCCTTGTTGAAGAGGTTTGTTGAACCAGTAGTTCCTGGGGTGGCACCTCCTGACCCTGTATTGGTTGAAGGTAACATGGAATATGAGGTAGAAAAGATACTGGATTCCCGTCTGGCTAGATGGAGACTCCAGTATTTGGTTAAGTGGAAGGGTTATGGTCAGGAGGATAATTCCTGGGTCTCTGCCTCTGATATTCATGCCAAAAGATTGGTGCGTGCCTTTCATCGGGCTCACCCTGATCGCCGTGGTGGCGTGGATGAGGGTTCGGTGACCCCTCCTCAAGGGGGAGGTACTATTGTGAGTTCATTTTCCCCTTCACCATTGAGGTCTGATGAACTCCCTCTTCTGGTGAAGGAAGGTAGTGAGGCTGATTACCAAGCACCTGGGTATGATGATGATGACTGGGTGACGGGAATTGCTGACTGGATATAAGGCAGCCCTTCTGCCTTGCTGGTGATTTTTCTGAGGGATTCTAGGAGACCAGTCTGATTCCTGCTCCTCAAAAGCTAAGTTTTCTGCACTGCTTTTTGCATTTGTGTTTTGTTTTGCCTTGTTTTTCTGAATTTCTGCCATTCCCTGCTGGGGTGAGTTGAATTCCTTTTTGCTCTGTCTTCAGAAAATACCTGAGTGCTGATATAGTCTTTTTGAAGCCTAGCGTCTTCAGGGCCTTTTTCCCTATCAGTCTGTTGGCCCTTGTTTTGATAAGGTTTTTGGCGGATTGCAGACAGCAGCTTTCCTATCCTCTCCTATTTAGTTAGCTTGGGCCCCATCATTTGCTCAGCCTATCTTTCTATCTGTGTGAGTGTTTTTTCATCTTGCTTCACCGTCATTATATGTTGGGGGCTGCCTATTGCTTTGGGGTCTGCTCTGGGGCAGTTTAGATTTGCCCTTTCTGTCTTTAGGCTATGTAGTTCTCCGGCTGTGATCGAGGGGGTCTAGGGCACCGTAGGAACCCCCCACGGCTACTGCTAGTTGTTGTTCATAGGTTCAGGGGTCTGCAATCCGATAGCTGCCAACTTCTCTGGTTTACTGGACTTAGCTAGTATTTCTGTTTTTGCCTCCTACGGTGACTCATTCATAACAGACGTCGCTTAGTTACCCACTGTGTACCTTAGTTACCAGCGCGCTGGTGCAGGGAGCTGGTAACCTAGGTAAACAGCGGAAGTGCCACGCGGCGCTTAGAAACCCGCTGTTTACCTTGGTTACCAGCTCCCTGCACCAGGGCACTGGTAACTAAGGTACACAGCGGGTAACTAAGTGACGCACGCCCTTAGTTACCCGCGGTTTACATTAGAAACCAGCGTCCAGCTCGCTGATCGCTGGTCTCCTGTTAGCCACATGCAGCGATGCGTGCTGGCCAGCGGGAGACCAACAATCAATAAAATGTCCAGGCCATTCGAGCATGATCAGCGATACCCGGCAGGGGGGCCGGTCGATGATACCTGTCACACACAGTGATGTCGCTGGTGAGATTGCTGTTGCGTCACAAAACTTGTGACTAAGCAGCGATCTCGCTAGTGATTTCGCTGTGTGTGACGGGGGCTTTATTGTGTGGCAATGAGAATGTGTCCTGTCTGTCTTGTTTTGCATTTCCCCATACACTGTACAGATTAGTGCTACCTTCAGGGGTAATCCTGGGCCAGGGATAGCCAAGGATCCCAAGCCTGAGGGTCAGTATAGGTGCGCATCTATTATACCTCAGTCAGACCATGATAGTACTGATATACAGCATATTTTCTGCAGCAGACAAGTTCTGTTTGGCTGTACCATTAATATCCCCCAGTATAAAGGAGAACTATAGAGATTCTGTGTGCTGCTGTATGTGGTTCCACCATATCAGAGGTGGACATGACTTATGTGCAGCTGTATGGAAGTACACCCACGCTGTACACAATTTACAAGATGGCATCGATTTAATTGCACAAGAGGATTTGCACACCACTGAAGGATTTCTTTAGAACGTCAGACAACAGGCGCTCTCTGATAAATTTCTCGCTCTTCATAAATTCACTGTTGGACATGAAGGGATCCTCATACTGTTTTTGCTTGGGTTTCTCCTCTCTGTGTCCACCTTTGTACCATGTACATGAAACCTTACACTGTAGAATAATCCACCCATTTTCCCTATGTAGCTAATAATAGTGATTTTAATTAGTAAGACTCGCTTAGCGAATATTATTTACCCTATAATATTAGTATTCCATTTTCCGTTTGTGTTTCAACATTTCATCGTTCTTTACCATTCTAGCTCTGCAGGTAACACAATTAATTAATTATAACTTAATGAACTGACTTCACGGCGGTTAGCAGTACGTGTATTGGAAGCTAAGCCATAAGTAATCAAGAAACAAGACAGCATGTCCTCACTGATTACCTGGGTGGAAATATTACTCTTACTTCTGTTTTGTCCATTCACACCAGAAGATCGATATATCGAGTTTTAGCAATTTATCTTCATGCAAGTGGACGGGAAAACGAGAAACTTAGATGCTAACAAGCAATTTTTACTTTATGCAGAAATCACTAAATTTGGGGGGAGGCAAAAAAATCTTTTAAAAGATTTCAATTTTGAAGTTTGTGGAGCTAAATGTCTATTTTTGCTGTGAGTTTCATAGTCTGAATTTCATGTGATTTAAGTTATGGTTGTAAGGAAGTAGGAGGTAAAATCCCAGATGGCAGCTGTCACCAAGGTGGTTGGCCTTGACGATGTAAGTCCTGGAAGAGAATACACCAGTCACAGTAGGTTACCGAGAGAATTTTTATTGAGACTGGATTTTAGGTCCAGGAATTAGGGGCAACCAAAAAAGCCTGGGTGGGAAAGATTGCGCCCATACTTCCAGTCCAGGCATTGCAAGTCTTATAATAGGCAGCTGGGTTGGCTCAGGAGTATCTGATTTATCAGAGCTGAAGAGTGACCATTAATGATGATCAGACTGAGCCTCATCGGTGCCTGTATAGCTGTATGGGTGAGACCATGTTCTTTACTTTGCGTACCCTGAAAAAAGACAATGTTTTGTTTGTTATTTGGTTTGGGCTCATTTCGGAAGTTTATGAAGAAAAATAAAGTTTACTCTGTTTTGATATCAAACATCCGCGCATATGTGTAGCCTAGTACCTTCCGGAGAATGTGAACCCCTACAGGTCGTAAAATAAACTTTCACAAGAGGCAGCTGGTTAAATGATCTGACTGGATGGTTGTGAAATGCAGTTTCTTATGTCAATCAAAGGAAATGACTCTGATTGACCACCCAACAATCTATACAGGGTATGTGCACATAGCCACCTACTTGAATGGTGCTGTTCTTCCATACCCCTCCTTGGTCCCCTCATTGGTCTCCTGGCTTCTTCTTCCAGAGAAATCACAAGAACATTGCAGACAATCAGTAGTCAATGATTAGCTGCAGCCTTCTGAGTCTCCCAACTACTGCAGCACGAAGAAGCCAAGAGATTAGCAGGAAACAAAGTGGATCAGTGGCTTCAATCCATTAGGTGAGTATAGTTGTTTTTGTTTTTTTTTTCATTTATCCACCAATATGGGCCCATTTAGAATGAAGTGGACAACTTTTTTAACAAGGTTATTAGGAATGCACAGGGGCATTTTAAACTACGTGTAAGCACTTTCGTTTGATATAATGATACCATGTCATGCTCAGGAACCAACTTTTGGGACATATAGGGACCATGGTGTAGTGGACACTATCACTGAGCAGTATGGGATTTCCACTGCGGCCACTTGATGCCCAAATCCATTTTAATTTTTGCTTACTGATGTCCTCCACATGTATCTTATCCCTGAACTATTGCATTCCTCACATTTTGTTTCCTGACCATTACTTAAACAAAATTCCTTCTTACTTGATCTTTCACTGTGGATCTCATTTTGTTTACCTTTTAGTTTTATTTTCATGTACTCTCGATTTTCTATGTTAAGTAATACAATATTATTTCTCTAGTTATAGTTTTGTGGATTTTATGGCAACATACACTTATGGGATCTAGAACCGTTTTAATAAGCGTTAATAGATTTTCTCTGTATCAGCTGTAAAGAAAAATATCTGCCTGAGTCAGCTTCAAATAGATTTGTCCTGAGGCTTATTGCTGGGTCACAGCCTTGACCCAAAGGATCTGCCGTTGCGCCTGACCAACAACTTTTCTTTTCACTTCTAAAGTGGTGGCTTGTAATCATCTGCCATTTTTGGTGGCTTAGTCATCTGTGAGGTAGCGCTGTCATTTAAGTAGGGGATCACTCGCTTGGCAGCCACAAAATCAGATCCGGCACAGGTTTTCCATAAACACAGAACGGTCCATGCGGTTTATTAAACATCATAAACCATGACCAGCAATATATAAACGGCATAGCGTCCATGACAGAGCTTCACTCTGTTAGCAATGTCCAATATGCAGGCTTTTCATCCTCACAGTTACTTCTCACCCCGTCAGGGTTCTCTCATGGCTGCTTCTCCATACTGCAGACATTCATTCCCTGCAGGGAACTCTCAGGCACTTGCAGCCATTAAACACAGCGTCCACACGTGCTGTCAGGCAGGAAGCTCCATCTCAACGGGACCTTCCACACTGGACCAACCGGGTCCAAGCATTCACCTCATGTGACTTACCCTGGCCACATTATATGGTCCGTAGCCACGCCCACCGGGTCACATGACTATGACCTCATCACAGGTCCTTCACACACACATATACACTTTACAGTAGCGTTATTAAACACCACACCCCCTAGGTGGGTTTGTAGGTAACTAGTCCCTGACACATTGAACCAGCACCTCAGCAGTATCACTGCTGATTAACACACGCATAAATCTCCATCTCAAGGCCACCCACCTTGAGATACATAACGGTCATTCAGTATCTTGCCATTCATCCACTCTCTTGGGACATCCATACAGCACCCCCTAGTGGACACAGTGGTCACTACACCACACATCGTATGATATTTAGATCTTGTACAACATACAGTGTGCTGATAATGGAAGCTGGAAGTTTTTTAGGTTACCTGAATCTGTTATTAATAGCTTCCATGTGCAAAAAAAAAATCCTCTCTATATACTGTATAATCCAGTTTTTAACAATGGTATCAAAAAGAAGCAATAGAATTATTAATTCCTAAGAAGGAGTATTAATAACTCCTGAATAATTTCCGAATTAATGTATTATAGCCTCTGTGTTTCACAGACCACATCAAAGTTGAAAGTGCAGGAAACCAAAGAGCATATAAAATCAAATGGATGTAAACTTTTTAAGGAAACCAAATACAAAACATTTTGTATCCCTAACTATATTAATTTAAAAAAAAAGTCCTCAAATGTGGACAGTCCCAGTTGGAACAATCACTCTAATACGACTGAAGACATCTGAAGCCTCACAGTGTGCACACTGTAGGCTGTCAGGATTCCCCAGTGTCAGTGGTGACAGTGGGCGGTCACATGACCACAAGTACGTGATTTACATACTTTCAGTCACATTCTGATTATACATGCTCATTGTTGGGCAAGGCCGGGCACATCTTGTCGGAATGTGGCTTAAAGCATGCAAATCCCATACTTGTGGGTGGCTGTCTGCTGTCGCCACCGACACTGGATAATCCTGACAGCATACGGTGTGCACACTGTGAGGCTTCAGATGTCTGCAGTCATAGAGTGTGACTGCAGACTCTTAGTTAAAGACCACACAACCCCTTTAAGACTACGTAAGGACACACCTTATTGAAAAAGAGAAAAACTGTTAATTTATTTATACGTTTCCAGCATGCAGTAATAATGCAACTACTACTGTGAACGCATTAATCATATACGGAGTGTGCTATATTATATGCATCAGAGGGGAACTTTCTCTGTGTGTTCTAATAAATGTATTTATGTCCTGTCGTATTGTGGAAGAAGACAGGTTATATGTATCCCGACTTCATGTATAGGCGTCATCATGGTTTCTATTACAAAAAGCAATAGGAATGATGATTATTTTAATAGAAGCGAAGAAGAAGCCGATTTATCTTCTAAAATGCTACAAGCAAATCATGTGCTACAGTAATGGAAACCTTGTACCTCTGGCTGCTCTACCTATCAAGGGTATTTTGTTCAAGGCTATAAAACAATATACTTTAACCATTCTTCATCTGGTCTTGTGCACAATCTGCTTATGGTAATCTTCTTTATCTACAGGGTGTAGCTCGAATTCATGAGGATCCTGATAGCAAAGTCAAAAATACCCTCCCTTCTCTTCTGCAGTTTGTTGTCAGCAAACTGAACTGTAATGCAAACATAATTACTTTTACTTGAGAAGCGTCCAAAGGATCGATAATAGAGTGAAATATCAAATCTTGTGCACAAAGCATAACCTACAGAGTGAAGCCAGATAACAGAAAATCGCCATTGTATTTACTCTTTATCTATGGAACGACATTCAAGGGCAAACCCAAGGTGATTAAAAGGGGGGAGGTGGAAGTCCAAATTTATTTGATTTTACATATAGTGCTAAGGGGGAAGTGGGAATAAGTAAAAATATTTCTGTTAATATCCCTGGCAGTCTAGGAGTAGGTTTCTCATTATATGAGATATATGACAGTCATGGTCTCCTGGTCTAACCTCCTGCATGAGTCAGTGTGGGGTGGGGGGCACCACTGTTAAGTTTAGCTATCACATTACTATCAGAGAGTGAGCAGTGCACAAAAAGGCGCCGTAGCAAGAGAGAGTTGAATTTTATACAGTATATATGTTTTATTGTTACATGTTTTACATATAAATCTGCATTTTATCCTTATGGCCAGCTTGTGTCTTGGTTTCCTGGAGGTGTTACCTAAAAGCCGTCCCCGGGGATTGGGGAGGGCTGTCCTTAGGGGAACCAGTGGAAGGTTGTAAGGATATACTGTATGTAGTAGCACTTAGGACAAGAGAGAGTTAAATGTTTTGGGAATAGCTCACATATAGGGAAGCGTTAGAACATGTAAAAAGGGGAAGGACTTCCTGATGGGGAGTTCTGGAGAGAGTTCATTTGGGTTCAATCAGAGTCTCATACAGTGGCACGGTTCACATTCAAGTACAAGCTGCGATGGACCATACCAGTACCAACCTTCCAAACAGCAGTAGGGCGCACCGAGAGTCTAGCTTAGATCTCTGGATGGTCCGGGGCCTATTGCCCAGAAGAGGCATTGGAGTCCATGGAGTCCGGTCGTGGAAGAGCAAGAGGAAACAGTGGTGGTTCTCAGAAAGCTGGGTTGGGAGTCCCTAGTTCCAACAGGACCTGATGAGATGGGGAAAAGTTTGGACAGACCAGAGGCATGACCTAGAAACATATTGTGAAGTATGAAAAGGGGGCTCTGTCCCATACTGTGTGTCACAGCCAAATGAACCTGAACTGTATATCGCCTATAGATGGGCACAACGTATCCATGAACCACTCACACAAAAAATATAAAATCAACAGAGTTTTATTGAACATTAATTTTAAAAGACATATCGTATATACTCGAGTATAAACTGACCTGAGTGAGAGCCGAGGCACCCAATTTTGCAATGGAAAACTGGGTAAGATTATTGACTCAAGTATAAGCCGGGTATGCATTGTACCCTTGTCCTGGTATGCATGGCTCCCCCCGTTCCTGTTCTGGTATGCATGGCTCCCCCCATTCTATCCTGTATGCTTGGCTCCCCCTGGCCTGTCCTGGTATGCATGGCTCCCCCGTCCTGTCCTGGTATGCATGGCTCCTTATCACGTATCCTCCTATAAATGGTTCCTATTAAAAAAAAACAAAAACATTCTACTCACCTTCCTCACGCCCTCGCAGCATTTCATTGGTCCTGGCGCCCTCGCAGCATCTCCTTGGTCCCGGCGCTGACAGCTCTTCCTGTGCCGAGCGATCACGTGGCCATGCTCACTAAGGTAATGAATATTCCCTCCACGCCTATGGGAATGAAGAGGCGTGCATATTCATTACCTTAATGAGTGGGGCCATGTGATCGCTCAGCACAGGAAGAGCTGCTGGCGCTGGGACCAATGAGATGCTGCGAGGGCACGCAGGAGGGTGAGTAGGATGTCTACTGGAAGCCGGTGGCTGTGGGAGTCTCTGTGCGTGCTATAAGAGAAATGAATATTCATTTATCTTTAGGCCTCTTTCACACTTCAGTTTTTTGTCTCAGTTAAAATCCGCCAAAAAGGCGGAAAAGCGGATCCGCTCCTAACTGATGTGAACGGATGCCACAGGATCCGTTTTTTGATGGATCCGCAGAATGAAGAATTTTGAAGGAACCGCTGGCCGGGGGGGGGGGGGGGAGGGTGAGAGAGAGAGTTTTTTTTCCTCCACCAGAAAGGATTTCAGGGTTAATTTTCTCCCTGACTTCCTTTCTCCGGGCATGCGCACTGGAAAATGCGGATCCAACATCCAAAAAAACCTTGCAAGGTCCGTCCAGGCATGCCGGCGGATGAAAAAAATTTGGAAGATCCTCACAAAAACTGATCCAACAGATGGCCATCCGTCAAGATCCGCCAGTAATGCAACTCAATGGGGAGAAAAACGGATCCGCAAAAAAAAATGGAGGATCCGTTTTTTTCAAAACCTGGCGGATTTTGACTGATGGTCAAAAACGGAAGTGTGAAAGAGGCCTTAGCAACAAGCACAGGCTTTAGCCACAGCCACCGGCTCCTGCCTCTGTCACCTGCCGCTCCCCCTCCTCCGCCGTCTTTCTGGGACAATTGACTCGTGTATAAGCTGAGGGGGGCGTTTTCAGCACAAAAATGTGCTGAAAAACTCGGCTTATACAAGAGTATATACAGTATATCATACTGAGAGAAGACATATGATGTTTTTAGCAAGGCTGATAAATCAAGTATGAGAGAATGGGATGGTGGAAAGTCAAAAAAAGTATAGTATAAGTCAAAAGTGCCACATCAGACCAAATGCAGATCACTATAAACAATATAGCTACCAATGGACATTTTATGAATATATCTAGAATAAGTTTCAATACAGTCCAATTGGGTCATACAGGTGAAATTATTACAAGGTCAGTGCTTACCCATGGTATGATGTGTCAAGTCACAAACATCAGGCTTGATGAAGAGACCTGAGTAGTCTCGAAAACTTGCAATTTGCTACCATATTATCAGTTAGCCATTAAAAGTACTATCAACCACTGAGGTCTCTCAAATCTTAATATTTTTCTACTAGTGTCCAAGAGAGTAAGTGTAAAGTGCATTGTGCTGGAAACATTAGAAAAGGGGGCAACTTAAATTCCAGAGTGAATGTAATGAAACCCTATGGTGTGGCTATCATATACAAGAAAGAAAGAGCATTGTATCACCAATGCCACATGCCATAAGAAGAGTGATGAAGGACAAAAAATACTGAAAAATGTCTCAGATAATAGAATATAGGGTCATATTGTGACGTCACCAATCGCTCACAAATGAGCATGATGAGGATTGTGCATGGGATACGTACATTGTCATGTTCATGGAGGGATTGGGATGACCATCAGGCACCCAAAATTGAACATAGATTGATGCAAATATATAATACATAAAAGTGCATGTGCATAAAATGCAGAGTGCCATTAGAAAAAGGAATATTGTTCCTATTTTTAACATATCACAATATTGTAAAAAGTACATAATATTTGAGAAAAAGGGGTTCATAGGACAAATTATTGAAAAAAGAGTTGCTGTCAGGGGGGTATAGGAATAGAACATGGAATTGTATGGAAAAGGATATGCACGACGAGAGGCGGAAAGAAAGCCCATAAGTTTTTCCAATCCGCAGCCACAATTACATCATATGTCCAGTTCAACATGAAAAATATGGTGAAAGATCCTCTTTAATCTTTTAACTTACCACACACAGGGCAGGGGAGAGGCTTCTGCTGCAGTCAGATGTCTTGCAGTCATAAACTGGGAAATGGGGAGGGAAACAGCGATTTCCTAAAAGACAGAGAAGATTTCTTCAAATATCTCTCAGTTTTATTTGTAAAATTTGACAAAACAAGAAGATCAGAAAAGAGAAGATTAAGATTTTTTTTATACACTTTCTGTTTAGTTTTCCTACAATTAATGGGGCATCAGAGAGTTTTCTGTTGTGAGTTCATTTTCCCCTTCACCGTCGATGTCTGATGAACTCCCTTTTCTGGTGAAGGAAGGTAGTGAGGTTGATAACCAAACACCTGATCTGGTAGATGATGATTGTGTAACAGGAATTTCTGACTGGATATAAGGCAGCCGACGCCCTTCTGAGTCGCTGGTGATTTCTCTACTGGATTCTTGGAGACCAGTCTGATTCCTGCTTCCCAAAGATAAGTTTATGCTCTGCTATTGAACTTATTAGTTTTGCTTTGTTTACCTTGTTTTTTGGAGTTCAGCCATCCCCGGTCGGGGGTGTGCTGAGTTCCATTTTTGTCTCTGATCAGTTTTTCTCTTTGCTCTGTCTTCAGAATTTACCTGAGTGCTGATATAGTCTTTTTGAAGTCCTAGCGACTTCAGGGCCTGTTTTTCCTATCAGACGGTTGGGACATTTTTTGGTAGGGTTTTTTGCGGATTGCAGACAGCAGCTTTTCTATCCTGTCCTTTTTAATTAGCTTGGGCCCCATCATTTGCTCAACCTATCTTTCTATCTGTGTTAGTGTTTTCATCTTGCTTCACCGTCATTATATGTTGGGGGCTGCCTATTGCTTTGGGGTCTGCTCTGGGGCAGTTTAGATTTCCCCTTTCTTTCTTTAGGCCTATTTAGTTCTCTGGCTGTGATCGAGGGGTCTAGGGCATCGTAGGAACCCCCCACGGCTACTGTTAGCTGTTGTGGATAAGATCAGGGGTCTGCAATCCGATAGCTACCAACCTCTCTGGTTTTCTGAACTTAGCTTGTATTTTTTTTTCCTCCTTCGGTGACTCATTCATAACAGAATCACCAGCCATACCGCAGATCCTAGGGTACTCAATAGCAGGAAAGAATTGTAAAAAAGAAAGAGTTTGTCAGAATTTTTTTTTTTTTGTGTATATTTTTTCCTCTATGTCTCTGAGGCCGTAGGGGGAATTTTTTTTTCGTTCTCAATGGAGATGAAGCAATTGTCTGATCGTGTGGAGCAGCTCACTGCTGAAGTGCGGGGAATTTCCGCCTATCTTGCTCATTCACATGCTGCTGAACCAAAGATCCCTACTCCTGATGTGTTTTTTGGGGATCGGTCTAAATTTTTGAATTTTAAGAATAATTGTAAATTATTTTTTGCCTTGAAGCCTAACTCGTCGGGGAGCTCCGCGCAGCAGGTTAAAATTGTCATCTCTTTGCTGCGCGGCAATCTCCAGGATTGGGTGTTTTCTTTTAAATCTGATGATCCTATTCTCACTAATGTGAATGCATTTTTTCAAGCCTTGGGTTGTTGTATGATGAACCTAATGCTATTGATCAGGCTGAAAAGGCCCTGTTGGCATTGAGCCAGGGTCGGGATTCTGCAGAGTTGTACTGTCAAAAATTCCGAAAGTGGGCGGTCCTTACTACCTGGAATGATGGTGCCTTAGCAGCTCTCTTTCGGAAGGGTTTGTCAGAGACCGTAAAGGATACTATGGTGGGATTTCTTGTTCCCTCTGGTCTTGACGATTCTATGTCATTAGCCATTCAGGTTGATCGGCGTTTGCGCGAACGCAAAACTGCACGAGAGGTGTTGCCACCTGTTGAACAAATGTCTGAACCTATGCAATGTGATAGTTTTGTCTAGGGCGCAACGTCAGGAGTTCAGAAGGCGTAATGAGCTGTGTTTCTTCTGTGGTGATGCCTCGCATATTATTTCTGTCTGCCCTAAACGAGAGAAATGTTTTGCACACACATTTGCTGTGGGTGGTGTTCAACCTAAGTTTCTTCTGGCAATTACTCTGATCTGCTCCCTGTCCACATTTTCCGCTAAGGCTTTTGTGGATTCGGGAGCAGCTCTGAACCTGATGGACTTGGATTTTGCTAAACGTTGTGGATTTCCTATGACACCTCTGTGGACGCCTATCCCTTTGAGGGGTATTGATGCTACTCCTTTGGTGAAGAATAGACCTCAGTTTTGGACCCAGGTGGTAATGCGGGGTCCAAAACTGAGAATTGCAGATTTTTGGTGTTGCATAATTTGCATGATACCATTGTTCTGGGGTTTTCCCTGGTTGCAAATCCATAATCCAGTTTTGGATTGGAAATCTGTGTCTGTGGTGAATTGGGGTTGTCGGTGTGCCCTTAGTGATGCTCCTGTTTTCTCCACCTCTCCCCAGTCGCATGATGTTCCTGACTATTTGGCTGATTTTTATGATGTATTTAGTGAGAATGAGTCTGCGTCTTTGCCTCCTCATAGGAGTTATGACTGTGCAATTGAGCTGAGCCCTGGGTGTAAATTTCCCAAGGGTCGACCTTTCAATTTATCTGTACCTGAGCACGAGGCTATGCGATCCTACATTAAGGAATCATTAGAGAAGGGTCATATTAGACCATCCTCTTCACCCTTAGGTGCTGGGTTTTTTTTCGTGGCTAAGAAAGATGGGTCATTAAGGCCTTGTATTGACTATCGTTCCCTCAACAAAATTACTGTTAAATATCAGTATCCGTTACCCCTGATTTCTGATCTATTCTCCAGAGTTAAAGGTGCTTGCTGGTTTACAAAGCTTGACCTCAGGGGGGAGTATAATCTTGTTCGCATTAAGCGTGGGGATGAATGGAAGACGGCGTTTAATACTCCGGAGGGACATTTTGAGTACCTGGTGATGCCTTTTGGGCTCACTAATGCCCCTTCTGTCTTCCAGTGCTTCATGAATGATATTTTCCCAGACTTGGTGGATACATTTTTGATCATCTATCTGGATGATATTTTGATCTTTTCCAAGGATTGGGACTCTCATGTGGAACATGTTCGGACTGTGTTCCGGATTTTGAGGGAGAATTCCCTGTATGTCAAGGGATCGAAATGCCTTTTTGGTGTACAGAGGATTTCATTTTTGGGATTTATTTTGTGTCCGTCAACTATTGAAATGGACCCGGCCAAGGTACAGGCCATTTATGATTGGGTTCAGCCCACTTCTTTGAAGGCCCTCCAGAAGTTTTTGGGTTTTGCTAATTTTTATCGTAAATTTATAGCTAATTTTTCTGGTATTGCCAAACCATTGACTGATTTGACTAAGAAGGGTCCTGATGTGCTGAATTGGTCTCCGGAGGCTGTTTCTTCCTTTCAGGAGCTGAAGCGAAGGTTCACTTCTGCTCCGGTTTTGCGGCAACCTGATGTCTCACTCCCGTTTCAGGTAGAGGTGGACGCTTCTGAGATTGGTGCAGGAGCTGTTTTGTCCCAAAAAGATCCTGTAACATCTAAAATGAATCCCTGTGCTTTCTTTTCCCGAAAGTTCTCCCGATCCGAACGTAACTATGATGTGGGGAATCGGGAACTGTTAGCCATGAAATGGGCATTTGAGGAGTGGAGACATTGGTTGGAGGGAGCTAAACATCAAGTCATGGTCCTTACTGACCACAAGAATTTGATTTATCTGGAGTCGGCCAAACGCTTGAATCCTAGACAGGCTAGGTGGGCCTTGTTTTTCACATGTTTTGATTTTGTGGTCTCTTTTCTTCCGGGCACTAAGAATGTCAAGGCAGACGCCCTCTCTAGGAGTTTCTTTGCTGATTCTCCTGTTGTGATCAAGCCTGCTACCATCTTAGGTGAGGGGGTAGTTCTTTCTGCCATCTCGCCCGATTTGAGACGTGCTCTGGAAGAGTTTCAGGAGGACGAACCTGAGCGTTGTCCCATTGGAAAATTGTATGTTCCTGACCAGTGGAGGAAGAGAGTGAAGTTCATTGCTCTGCATTGGATGGTCATCCAGGTATTTTTGGTACTAGAGATTTGGTGAGTCGGTCTTTTTGGTGGCCCGCCTTGTCTCGTGATGTCAGGAATTTTGTGCAGTCCTGTGGGACTTTCTCTCGGTCTAAACCTTGTTCTCGCTCTAGTGGGTTGTTGATGCCTTTGCCGGTGCCCAGGAGGCCATGGACCCATATTTCAATGGATTTTATCTCTGATATGCCTGTCTCTCAGAGAATGACTGTTATTTGGGTGATTTGTGATAGATTCTCTAAGATGGTCCATCTTGTACCACTCCCTAAGTTGCCATCTTCCTCAGAGTTGGTGCCCTTGTTTTTGCAACAGGTGGTTCGCTTGCACGGGATTCCTGAGAACATTGTGTCTGACAGAGGAGTTCAGTTTGTCTCTAGATTTTGGAGGACTTTCTGTTCCAAGCTGGGAATTCAGTTGTCCTTCTCCTCTGCTTTTCACCCTCAGACCAATGGGCAGACAGAGAAAACAAACCAGACTTTGGAGTCGTATTTGAGATGTTTTGTTTCTACTGATCAGGATGATTGGGTTTCATTTTTGCCCTTGGCCGAATTTGCTTTAAATAATAGAGCTAGTTCTGCCACTTTGATGTCACCTTTTTTTGTAACTTTGGGTTTCATCCTCGATTCTCTTCAGGGCAGGTGGAGCCTTCTGCGTGCCCAGGTGTTGACACTGTGGTGGAGAGAATGCACCAGATCTGGGACCAAGTGGTGTATAAGTTGTGTCTCTCCCAGGAAAAGGCCCAACAGTTTTCCAACCGGCATAGGACCATTGGTCCCCAGTTTAAGGTGGGTGATATGGTTTGGTTGTCATCAAAGAATATCGCTATGAAGGTGGCTTCTCCAAAGTTTAAACCTAGATTTATTGGACCTTACAAGATTTTGGAGATTCTTAATCCAGTCTCTTTTCGATTGGCTCTTCCTGTTACATTTAAGATCCATAACGTGTTTCATAAGTCTCTGTTAAAGAGGTTTGTGGAGCCAGTAGTTCCTGTGGTGGCACCTCCTGACCCGGTATTGGTTGAAGGTAATTTGGAATATGAGGTTGAGAAGATAATGGATTCTCGCCTGGCTAGACGGAGACTCCAGTATTTGGTTAAATGGAAGGGTTATGGCCAGGAGGATAATTCTTGGGTCCCTGCATCCGATATTCATGCAGAAAGATTGGTTCGTGCCTTTCATCGGGCCCATCCTGATCGCCCTGGTGGCGTGGATGAGGGTTCGGCGACCCCTCCTCAAGGGGGAGGTACTGTTGTGAGTTCATTTTCCCCTTCACCATCGATGTCTGATGAACTCCCTCTTCTGGTGAAGGAAGGTAGTGAGGTTGATTACCAAACACCTGAGCTGGTAGATGATGACTGGATAACAGGAATTTCTGACTGGATATAAGGCAGCCGACGCCCTTCTGAGTCGCTGGTGATTTCTCTGCTGGTTTCTTGGAGACCAGTCTGATTCCTGCTTCCCAAAGATAAGTTTTTGCTCTGCTATTGAACTTATTAGTTTTGTTTACCTTGTTTTTTGGAGTTCAGCCATCCCCGGTCGGGGGTGTGCTGAGTTCCATTTTTGTCTCTGATCAGTTTTTCTCTTTGCTCTGTCTTCAGAATTTACCTGAGTGCTGACATAGTCTTTTTGAAGTCCTAGCGACTTCAGGGCCTGTTTTTCCTATCAGACGGTTGGGACATTTTTTGGTAGGGTTTTTTGCGGATTGCAGACAGCAGCTTTTCTATCCTGTCCTTTTTAGTTAGCTTGGGCCCCATCGTTTGCTCAACCTATCTTTCTATCTGTGTTAGTGTTTTCATCTTGCTTCACCGTCATTATATGTTGGGGGCTGCCTATTGCTTTGGGGTCTGCTCTGGGGCAGTTTAGATTTCCCCTTTCTTTCTTTAGGCCTATTTAGTTCTCCGGCTGTGATCGAGGGGTCTAGGGCATCGTAGGAACCCCCCACGGCTACTGTTAGTTGTTGTGGATAGGGTCAGGGGTCTGCAATCCGATAGCTACCAACCTCTTCGGTTTTCTGGACTTAGCTTGTATTTTTGTTTTTTCCTCCTTCGGTGACTCATTCATAACAGTTTTCTGTTCTAATTGACGTTATGTTTAAAGTGACATTTTAGTGACCTTTGTCCTCCAATGAGACAATGATAATTATTTCCAGTGTGTTCAGTGAACTAGTGTCTGTACTACCTAATTTGTGAGAGCAATTATGTTAATAGCTTTTTATACTATAAGTTTGTCAGTGATTGTGCAGACGTTTTCTTTTTATTTCTTGCTTTTTTTTCTGAAAGTTTAATTGCATTTATAAAAAAAAATTTTCAGAATGAAACTTGTCATCCAATTTGCCAAAAGAATAGGTTCTACAAGTTTTCATTTATAAATTTTTCAAAATTTTGCCTCACGATACTATAGCCTATATGGCTTAGGATTTCTGCTTTCAATTTAAAGGGAATCTGTCAGCAGTATTTCACCCCCAAACTATTATATGAGAATAAAAAAGTGCATATAAAGGTATGTCCTGCCTTTTATTTAAGCTGGACATTACATTCATGTAGTTCCCCATGGCTTCACATCCACTAACCGGGTTCAGTCCTTCTCAGTCCTTATTCACATGCACGTCACTTGACAAATGGTAAGGCTTTAATATTAGAGCTTCGGACCGTTCCGAATATGGTCACGTGACATGATCAAAATTATGTTAAGTAAGCACCCTATATTATTTCTGAGCACTATTGCATGACATGTAGAAGTTTGGGCACCCCTGGTCAACATTACTGTTATTGTGAACAGTTAAAGGGAACCTGTCATCAGGATTGTGCACAGTAACCTACAGGCAGTGTCAGGTCGACGCCGTTATACGGAATAAAATGATACCTGGTGATGAAATCCATCTTGTGGTTGGTCTTTAGTCTGTATTTTCAGTTTTGAGTTAATGATATGCTTGTGTCTCGGGGCGGCCTGTGGGGGTCTTCATGTGGTGCTCTGATTAGATAATCATAATGCAGATTGCTGACAGGTCACTGATCCCTCACTGACCTGCCCCCTAGTTTGCATAATGAATATATGTACATACTGAAGAAAAAAAAAACTTCCATAGGCAGGTGCTACAACAGCTCAGAAATGTCATGATCGAGGACGGGGTTTTGTCTTTGTCCCGTCCTGGTCAGACAGGGGTTAATTGTTTCTGCCTCTCTCTGGCACAGGGCGGCTATTTAGTTGCCAGTTGACCTAGGTCTGGTGTCAGTTATACTCCTGACCCCTTGCGTGCCTGTGCCCTGTGCCTGATATCTTGTTGCTTGTTTGGTTTTGACCCGGTCGGTCTCTTCATTGTGAGTTTGTCTGCTGTCTTGGTACTGTGTATTTGTCAGTTCTGGTTTACTGATCTCTTGCTACGTCCTGACTAGTGTTGAGCATTCCGATACCGCAAGTATCGGGTATCGGCCGATACTTGCTGTATCGGAATTC
This sequence comes from Dendrobates tinctorius, assembly GCF_039654945.1. Taxonomy (NCBI): domain Eukaryota; kingdom Metazoa; phylum Chordata; class Amphibia; order Anura; family Dendrobatidae; genus Dendrobates; species Dendrobates tinctorius. Next base: position 3,029,339 of record NW_027361872.1, read on the forward strand.
CGATACCGACTTCCGATATTTTTTCAATATCGGAATTCGGCATCGGAATCGGAAGTTCAGTTGATTGACGGCCTGACGTCATCATGATGCGCGGTGTGTGCGCATCATGATGCGCCGTCATTTCGGGCCTTCCGGGGGTCTCTGCCGGCCTGCCGGGGGGCTGTGCCGGCCTGCCGGGGGGCTGTGTGGACTGCCCGGGGTCTCTGCCGGCCTGCCGGGGGGCTGTGCCGGCCTGCCGGTGGTCTGTGCACCCTGTGGGGGTCTGTACCGGCCTGCCGGGGGGCTGTGCCGGCCTGTCGGGGGGCTGTGCTGATGTCCGGGGGTCTGTGCAAGCATCGTCCGATGGGACTACAAGTCCCATCGGGCGATGCCTGCTACCATGACAGTGATTGACACATTAGCCAATGATGGGACAGTAGTAGTCCCATCATCCGGCTAATGTGTTAAATGTAAAAAAAAAAAATAAAAAAAAAAAAAATTACATGCTACATACATACAACATGCATACTACATACATGCTACATTCATACTACATACTACATACATGCTACATTCATACTACATAAATACTACATGCAACATACATACTACATATATACTACATGCATGCTACATACATACTGCATGCTACATACATACCACATATATACTACATACATACTACATGCATGCTACATGCTACATACATAACACATATATACTACATGCATGCTACATACATACTACATACTACATGCATGCTACATACATACTGCATGCTACATGCATGCTACATACATACTACATACATACTACATATATACTACATGCATGCTACATACATACTACATGCTACATACATACTACATATATACTACATGCATGCTACATACATACTACATGCTACATACATACTACATATATACTACATGCATGCTACATACATACTACATGCTACATACATACTACATATATACTACATGCATGCTACATACTACATGCTACATACATACTACATATATACTACATGCATGCTACATACATACTACATGCATGCTACATACATACTACATGCTACATACATACCACATATATACTACATACATACAATACATTCATACAATACATACATAGACATACAGTACATATAACATAGAGTAACATACTTACCAATACTTGTCACATTGTTCCCCGAAGCCATTGTCTTTTCCGGGATAAATATTAACATAACAAACCACAAAAATACTCACCCACGATCCGAAGCAGTCCACGAGTGTGTCCCACGACGATCTTGGGTAGAGAACTGCAGCATCAGATGATGCTGCCGTTCTCTACGGGCTGCAGGAATCCAATGACGGAAGGTAGGTATCCTTCCGCACTGTATTCCTCCGCCACTTAAAAAAAAAAGTCCCTAGTCTCACTTTATGCCATTGCTGTGTGGGAATTTCCCACACAGCAATGGCATAAAGTGAGACTAGGGACTTTTTTTTTTAAGTGGCGGAGGAATACAGTGCGGAAGGATACCTACCTTCCGTCATTGGATTCCTGCAGCCCGTAGAGAACGGCAGCATCATCTGATGCTGCAGTTCTCTACCCAAGATCGTCGTGGGACACACTCGTGGACTGCTTCGGATCGTGGGTGAGTATTTTTGTGGTTTGTTATGTTAATATTTATCCCGGAAAAGACAATGGCTTCGGGGAACAATGTGACAAGTATTGGTAAGTATGTTACTCTATGTTATATGTACTGTATGTCTATGTATGTATTGTATGAATGTATTGTATGTATGTAGTATATATGTGGTATGTATGTAGCATGTAGTATGTATGTAGCATGCATGTAGTATGTATGTAGCATGCATGTAGTATATATGTAGTATGTATGTAGCATGTAGTATGTAGCATGCATGTAGTATATATGTAGTATGTATGTAGCATGTAGTATGTATGTAGCATGCATGTAGTATATATGTAGTATGTATGTAGCATGTAGTATGTATGTAGCATGCATGTAGTATATATGTAGTATGTATGTAGTATGTATGTAGCATGCATGTAGCATGCAGTATGTATGTAGCATGCATGTAGTATATATGTAGTATGTAGTATGTATGTAGCATGCATGTAGTATATATGTGTTATGTATGTAGCATGTAGCATGCATGTAGTATGTATGTAGTATATATGTGGTATGTATGTAGCATGCAGTATGTATGTAGCATGCATGTAGTATATATGTAGTATGTATGTTGCATGTAGTATTTATGTAGTATGAATGTAGCATGTATGTAGTATGTAGTATGAATGTAGCATGTATGTAGTATGCATGTTGTATGTATGTAGCATGTAATTTTTTTTTTTTTTTTTTACATTTAACACATTAGCCGGATGATGGGACTACTACTGTCCCATCATTGGCTAATGTGTCAATCACTGTCATGGTAGCAGGCATCGCCTGATGGGACTTGTAGTCCCATCGGACGATGCCTGCACAGACCCCCGGAGCCTGCACAGACCACCGGCAGGCCGGCACAGCCCCCCGGCAGGCCGGCACAGCCCCCCGGCAGGCCGGCACAGCCCCCCGGAGCCTGCACAGCCCCCCGGCAGGCCGGCACAGCCCCCCGGCAGGCCGGCACAGCCCCCCGGAGCCTGCACAGACCACCGGCAGGCCGGCACAGACCACCGGAGCCTGCACAGACCCCCTGGCAGGCCGGCACAGCCCCCCGAAAGGCCCGTACAGACCCCAGAGAGGCTGTACAAGGGCAGGAAAGGGTTTTTCTTATTCCGATACCGGAAGTCCCATAGACTTGAATGGGACTTCCGGTATCGGAATCGGCGATACCGATACTTTTTTTAAAGATCGGCCGATACCATCCGATACGATACTTTGAAGTATCGGACGGTATCGCTCAACTCTAGTCCTGACTATCCATTCTGTCTAATCCTTCAGTACTGTCGTGCTATCTCGTGCTTTGACCCTGGCCTTATCTGGTTTACATCTCTGTATTTGCCCCTTGGTAACTTTGTCCCATAATTACCCTTCTAAGAGTTTTCCTTCTGCTCCTAGCTCTCGGACTTTAGACCATGCCCCTATCAGTCAGGTGCTTCAGGTCCTGTCTGGCCTGACTCAATCTGCTCTTGCTTCCTCTGAGAGACCTGTAGCTGGCTCCGCCCCTTTGCAGTCACGTGCTTCAGGTCCGGCTTGTCTGAAGCATGCATCTTCACTGCTGCTGCTCAGCTCCTCAGGTATCTTTGAGTACAGAATGTCTTACTCAGTGAGCAAGTGCAGTGCAGTGTTCCTGACAAGAAATAGGCGAATCCTCGCTGTGCACAGCACACTGTGTGTCTTCAAACTAATCATTTTAGACCAGACAGTATAGTCCTCCATAAAGTATTATGGGCATCACATAGCCCTCCATACAGTATTATGGACACCATACTGTATATTGCTCCATACAGTGTAATGGGCCCCATATATTGCTCCATACAGCATAATGGGTCCCACATAGTGTCCATACAGTATAATTGATCCCACACAGTGCTCCATACAGTATAATGGGCCCCACATAGTGCTCCGTACAGTATAACTGGTCCCACACAGTGCTCCATATATAATGGACCCATATAATGCTCCGTACAGTATAGTGGGTCTCATATAATGCTCCATACAGTAAATAATGACCCATATATTGCTCTATATATTATATAATGTTCCCATATAATGCTCAATAAAGTGCAATGGGCCCCATATAATGCTTCATACAGTAGAATGGGCCCCATATAATGCTTCATACAGTAGAATGGGCCCCATATAGTGCGCCATACAGTATAATGGCCCAATATATTACTAAATACAGTATATAATGGCCCCATATAGTACTCCATACAGTATATAATGCCCCATATATTGCTCCAATTATATAATGGCCCCATGTATTGCTCCATACAGTATAATGGCCCATATATTGCTAGATACGTAAAAAAATCAAATACTCACCCCTCGTTCCTCGCTGCTGCAGTCGCCTCAGCATCTTCTGACTCTCTGCACTGTTCTGCAGAGGGCGCGCTGTAGTGACATCAACACGTCCTCTGCCCTGAGATGTCACAGAGTTTGAAGAGGCTGAAGAGACTAGAACGGCGGAAACCGTAGCATCGAGGATTGGGGAGAGGTGAATATTTGAGAGGGGGCCTGGTGCCAGAGCTGGCTCCCCCAACTCACGGGTCCCACAGCGTGCTGGTGTCCCTGACGGCGATTTAACCCACCCATTCGACCAGGGCCACGGTACTTGCTCGAGTGCACCGAGTGGTGACGCCGGCCCTGGACTAAGTGATTGCAGACTTGCGAATCCTCACAGTACATGAACTTCACACTGTGAGGATTCCCTGGTGCTGCCACTGGGAGCAGTTGGTTATGTGACCACAAGTATGCAATTTGCATACTCCCAGCCACATTCCAATTAGACGTGTCTGGCCTCACCCAATTCATTTGTAATGAGCTAGGCTGCGCACATCTACTCGGCATTTGACTGCATATATGCAAGTCACATACTTGCGGCTACTGCCCACAGCTCCCGCACCAGCAGCGGGGAAATGTCACTGTGTGCACACATAGGGTGACTCAAGGCTTGTCCCCTAAGGCTGGACAACTTCTGTAACAATGTCCAAATCAGTTATAGATGAGGCTATGTCAGGTAGGCCACTCTACCCTGTAGAAGGGGTTTCCCTTGAAAATAATGGGTACCTTGATGCATTGCTATTGTTCAGGTAAGATAAGTATTTCTCAAAGGCTCCTTGCATGATTGAAGAGGTCCCAGCATTAGGCCTCCCGAGGAATAGATTTTCTCAAGAGACCCAAATATAAAGGAGTTATCGAAGCCCAACAGTATTATATGTGAAGCAATGCAATATTTAATACGATAATTTTCATCTACAAGAACAGAAATATAAACTGGAAGACACATTGTGTGTTGGGGAACCGCAGCGCTGGAAATTTGTAAAAACAACAATTCTTGTCATGCTTTTTGAGCAGAAATAGAAGCTCATTGTGTTTTCATTAAATATGAAGAATTACGTTTCACAAGAAATACATTGTATGAGTGAAAGCCGCACGACTGACGGCGGCTGTTCATCATCCGCCTCTCCGCAATGAAGCTTCTCTCCTAGCTGTTGTTTTGTTTCATGCTGCAGTCACCAAATTGATAGAGCAAGCTCACACATCACAAATATGAAGTCTACTCATACTAATAAAAGAGATAGCGTAGCATTCTCTGTATTGTAATGTACAGGTGCTTTTCACAAAATTAGAATATAATCAATAAGTGAATTTATTTCAGTTCTTCAATACAAAAAGTGAAACTCATATATTAGATAGAGTCATTACACACAGAGTGATCTATTCCACGTGTTTATTTATGTTAATGTTGATGATTATGGCTTACAGCCAATGAAAACCCAAAAGTCTCAGTAAATTAGAATAATTTACAAAAAAACACCTGCAAAGGCTTCCTAAGCATTTAAAATCGTCTTAGTCTGTTTCAGTAGGCTCCACAATCATGGGGAAGACTGCTGACTTGACAGATGTCCAGAAGGCAGTCATTGACACACTCCACAAGGAGGGTAAGCCACAAAAGGTCATTGCTAAAGAAGCCGGCTGTTCAGAGTGCTGTATCAAAGCATGTGAATGGAAAGTTGAGTAGAAGGAAAAAGTGTGGTCGAAAAAGGTGCACAAGCAACCGGAATAACCGCAGCCTTGAAAAGATTGTTAAGAAAAGGCCATTCAAAAATTTGGTGGAGATTCACAAGGAGTGGACTGCCGCTGGAGTCATTGCATCAAGAGCAAACACACACAGACGTATTCATGACATGGGCTTAGCATGTCATTCTCCGCAAGGAGAAATGATACTTCTTGGATATCGGTCAGACGCCTCTCACAGCCAAACCAGATCTCCCACTTTGCACTGATGAGGGGCAGTACCCCGAAACACAGTGTCTGCAAATGGAGATTCTGGCTTGGCTTTTATCCTAAGTCATGTAACTAGGCTCGTTAAAGGGTCAACATTGACTTTTAGGATTGCTACCTCCAATAGGTGGCACTAGAGTTCTAGTCCTCTTCCTCTCTGAAGAGACAATTTGCATAATTAGCATATTTCCCAGAGGAGCATTGCGGCTTTAAGTCTCCTCACCTCGACATGCTTAGCATGTCATTCTCCGCAAGGAGAAATGATACTTCTTGGATATCGGTCAGACGCCTCTCTCACAGCCAAACCAGATCTCCCACTTTGCACTGATGAGGGGTAGTACCCCGAAACACAGTGTCTGTGTCATGATCCAGTGTTGGATCTGGTGGTATTAAAAGCACAAAGTGAACTTTTTTTACTTTGGTTAAGTTCAAAGGTGTTTTGACTGTCCCCGGTGGTGGCTAGTGGTATTGCACCTTAGGTTAGGTTGCACTTAATTATGGTTCAGGTGTGACACTCTATAAATGGGTCTCAGGGTGTTCACTCACTGCTGGTGATAGTTCTTGCTGAGTTGTTGGAGAGCCTGGTGGAAGGATGGAGCTGGATTGGAGTCCTGCGCAGTCAGCCAGAGAGAACGAGTGCCAGCTAATGGTGTCTGCAGGAAGGACTGGCATGGCCTGGTGGAGTCGCAGTTTATGGTGTCGGCAGGAAGTGCGGGCATGGCTTAGAGGAGTGGCGACTAGGAAGAGAGTTGCACTCAGCATGCTCGACTTGGTTGCTGAGAACTGGACTCGAGCATGCTTGGATTCTTGGCAGAGGCTGGACTCATCTTGGGACTCTGTGTACTGGACTGCTGCAAGTGGTGATGGACTCTGCTCCCAGGCTGCACGATGGTGATGGATCCAGTTATGGTGATGGATCAGGGTGGAGGAGAAGATGCACACAGGTGGTGGGCTCTGTTGCTAGGAGCGTACGCAACAGAGCAAAGCTAAGTGGTGTTTCCCCTGTATTGTCTCTTTCCTCATGTGTGTTGTTAGTGCAGTGGTGGGATTAGCCTCCGCACCGACCCATTCCCTAGTGAGGGTTTAGGGTCAGGGCGAGCAAGGGGTTAAGGTTCGCGTGCGGCGACAGGTGCGGAGCCTGTATAGGGAATGTTAGGAGTGCAGGGACACTGGCTCAGGGGAGCTTAGGAGGTCTCCATGTCCCCATTCCCTATCGCAGGGCCCACCATTGTTAAAGTTTCCCAGGTTCCCCCCTTATTATTTAAATGCGCCTTACTGGAGGCGGTGTTTCCAGAAATATATTTATAACGTGTAATACCTAAATTCGCCAGGTGGAGGCGGCGTATCCACCTGCACGTTCTATTATTTAAATTCGCCCCACTGGAGGCAGTGTATCCAGGGTCACGTGTGTTATGGGTTCGCCTTGCGGCATCATCTGCGACCTGGCACACGTGATCATGACATTATCACCAGTCGTACTTTTTTTTTTCTGGTGAGCTTCGGCCATGTGGAGACGTGTGGTAATTGCTGCCGGGCCTCACTGAGGAGAGTGGGGAGCGGCATGGTGTGTTAGAGCCGCTGCAGCAGCAGTTATCAGGGTCTGGGGCCTCTGCTCAGATAACCAGAGAAACAAAAATGGCGGCTGCGGTCTGGCAAAAGCCCCTAGAGTCGCTGCTGGGGAGCGGGACTTGCTCATGCACGGGGAGGTACCCAGGCAGGTGGAAGGAATGGTGCCCCACGGAGCTGCCTGGTATTCCCCGAGGTGAAGGGGTACATCCCTGTGGTGAGCAGACAAGGTGTATAGTCGCTGCTGGGGAGCTGGACTTGCTCATACAGGGGACGCACCCAGGCAGGTGGGAGGAATGGTGCCCCACGGAGCTGCCTGGTATTCCCCGAGGTGAAGGGGTACGTCCCTGTAAGGGAGCAGATTGGTGTATAGTCCGCGGGGCTCATGCCAAATCTTCGATGCCGCTCCTCCTGGTCGTGTGGAGGCGACCAGCGAGTGTATATATTTTCCTCCATATTCCGGCAGCTATGGTACTAAAACCCCCTAGAGTCGCTGCTGGGGAGCAGGACTGGTTCATGCAGGCGGGCGCACCCAGGCAGGTGGGAGGAATGGTGCCCCACGTAGCTGCCTGGTATTCCCCGAGGTGAAGGGGTACGCCCCTGTGGTGAGCTGACTGGTGTGATAGTCCGCGGGGTTTTACGCCAAATCTTCATACCATTGAAGAAGCCGCCCTCCTGGTCGTGTGGAGGCGACCAGCGAGAGTATATTTCCTCCATTTCCCGGTCCCCTTCTCCTCCTGGTGTGTGCAGCAGGTGTGCTGCGGGGGAGTAGGGACAAATCTCTACCCTCGCCATTAACCAACCCTAGGAGGCGCAGTCCTCATGGTGAAAGGGTTGGAGGGTGGTGTCCCTTGGTGAATAGTGGGGGTGTGAGTGTGGTGACACAGGGGGACGCCTCTGTTGTCAAGTCCAGAGTGAGTTCACCAAGTTATGACAAATGTATGTGTGCAATAAACGTTCAGGTCCGGACCTGTGTGTGAACGAGCATGTATGGGTGCCACCAAAAAACATCTTGGAAATGTGTTGTGGAGTCTGATCAGCTCTTAGCATACATACACATACATAATCTCGTTCCCCAGGTCGGCGCTGTGGAGATGAGTGGTGCCTCCAAAATGAACATGTATTGCCAATACCAGCGGTGTTTGTCATGAACCTGAAGTGTCAGGTAATGGTGGGGTGAACTCAGGATCTGGGTGTCCCCGCTGTAGGTGTTTCCCTAATGAGGGGTGGTCTTGAGGGTCCAGAGGCCCCTCATTAAGGAGGGGGTACTGTCATGATCCAGTGTTGGATCTGGCGGTATTAAAAGAACAAAGTGAACTTTTTTTACTTTGGTTAAGTTCAAAGGTGTTTTGACTGTCCCCGGTGGTTGTTAGTGGTATTGCACCTTAGGTTAGGTTGCACTTAATTATGGTTCAGGTGTGACACTCTATAAATGGGTCTCAGGGTGTTCACTCACTGCTGGTGATAGTTCTTGCTGAGTTGTTGGAGAGCCTGGTGGAAGGATGGAGCTGGATTGGAGTCCTGCGCAGTCAGCCAGAGAGAACGAGTGCCAGCTAATGGTGTCTGCAGGAAGGACTGGCATGGCCTGGTGGAGTCGCAGTTTATGGTGTCGGCAGGAAGTGCGGGCATGGCTTAGAGGAGTGGCGACTAGGAAGAGAGTTGCACTCAGCATGCTCGACTTGGTTGCTGAGAACTGGACTCGAGCATGCTTGGATTCTTGGCAGAGGCTGGACTCATCTTGGGACTCTGTGTACTGGACTGCTGCAAGTGGTGATGGACTCTGCTCCCAGGCTGCACGATGGTGATGGATCCAGTTATGGTGATGGATCAGGGTGGAGGAGAAGATGCACACAGGTGGTGGGCTCTGTTGCTAGGAGCGTACGCAACAGAGCAAAGCTAAGTGGTGTTTCCCCTGTATTGTCTCTTTCCTCATGTGTGTTGTTAGTGCAGTGGTGGGATTAGTCTCCGCACCGACCCATTCCCTAGTGAGGGTTTAGGGTCAGGGCGAGCAAGGGGTTAAGGTTCGCGTGCGGCGACAGGTGCGGAGCCTGTATAGGGAATGTTAAGAGTGCAGGGACACTGGCACAGGGGAGCTTAGGAGGTCTCCATGTCCCCATTCCCTATCGCAGGGCCCACCATTGTTAAAGTTTCCCAGGTTCCCCCCTTATTATTTAAATGCGCCTTACTGGAGGCGGTGTTTCCAGAAATATATTTATAATGTGTTAAATTCGCCAGGTGGAGGTGGCGTATCCACCTGCACGTTCTATTATTTAAATTCGCCCCACTGGAGGCGGTGTATCCAGGGTCACGTGTGTTATGGGTTCGCCTTGCGGCATCATCTGCGACCTGACACACGTGATCATGACAGTCTGCAAATGGAGATTCTGGCTTGGCTTTTATCCTAAGTCATGTAACTAGGCTCGTTAAAGGGTCAACATTGACTTTTAGGATTGCTACCTCCAATAGGTGGCACTAGAGTTCTAGTCCTCTTCCTCTCTGAAGAGACAATTTGCATAATGGGCTACAAGTGTCACATTCCTTGTGTCAAGACCAATAGACAACGCCAGAAGTGTCTTACCTGGGCCAAGGAGAAAAAGCTGCACTGTTGCTCAGTGGTCCAAGGTGTTTTTTTCAGATGAATGTAAATTTTGCATTTCATTTGGAAATCAAGGTCCCAAACTCTTGAGGAAGAGTGGAGAGGCCACAATCCAAGCTGCAGGAGGTCTAGTGTGAATTTTCCACAGTCAGTGATGGTTTGGGGAGCCATGTCAGCTGCTGGTGTAGGTCCACTGTGTTTTATCGAGACCAAAGTCAGCGCAGCCGTCTACCAGGAAATTTTAGATGATATTCTACTTTTGTCAGAAGCACCTGTAGTGTATATCAGTAGTTTTTGGACATATCAGAGAAGGGCCATCTGTAGATTCAGCCTTTATGCTCCAGTGCTGACTTTGTTCATGAGCAGTCAGATTGTGTCCATGCAGACAGTCAGTGTTTGTGGTGGTCATGTGCTGTATTAATGGCATCATGGCGGCAATGCTGGCCACTAGCAAGCAGAGACTGGGAGAAATCCCACAGAATTGTGCTTTGCAGAGAAACAAAAGTTAAGTAGCATATTTTTTTTATTATAGCCCATTTGCAGTTGTTTGTTAGTTTTTATGAGATAAGTCAAGTGGACCTGTCATTTCAGGTGACAGTTCACGTGTCTTGTTTGTACATGAGGAATGTTCTGGCCAATACATCCCTTGTATCCTGCATTTTTCAACAATTTTCCACTTTGGAAGCTCTAGCTCTAATTTTCATTGGCCCCTGAGTTAGTGGGTGGAGACTAGCTGCTATAATGTCTCCCTTAGGCCTACTTCACACATCCGTTTTTTTATGCCCGTATGTGGTCCGTTTTTTAAGGACCGCAAATTCAGATATACACACCCATTGTATTCAATGGTGGTGCATACATATTAGGTTTTTCACATGGACAGGTGCTTGCAGTGATCTCCATAAGTTCACCCAAGTTCATCGGGCCACTCACAGTGAAGTGGGGGTACGCAGCCTCAATGACCAGTGATGCCCTATATGACGTCACCGCTAGTCACTGATGCTGCTCTCGCAGCATCTCATTCTACCATCGTTTTCAACCTGGATGGTCGCTTCATGCAACTGTCCAGGTTTTAAACCTAATATTGCAGACATGGATTACTGCGTGGGACAGTATTGTTAATCATCACTTTGGACAGGTGCAAGATATGGTTGTTTTTTATTTTTGCTTTTTTACAGGACACAAGGGCTTCAATGAAATGGGCGTAAGGTGAGTATAATTTTATAATAAAAGGTAAAACAGGGTGTGAATTTTTATTTCAAATACAGCACTTTATTCATGCTGTGTCTTTTTTACAATATAAGTATTGGATTAGTAATGGGGACGTCTTATACACACCTCTCCATTACTAACCCATGGGCTTGATGTCACCTGCCAATACAAAGATGACATCCACCCCACAAATATTATCCCACTTGCCACGTCCATAGGGCAAGTGGCAAGAGCAAGACTAATGGCTAGATTTTATGCATCTTATGGATGCCCCATTTCTGGGGCAGCTGAAGTCTGATGTTGGTAGCTTGGGGGGACTATCTTTGGCCCCTTCCTAGGCTTTTATTATCAACCCAAAGCTGCCTGTTTAGTCTTTACTGATTTGAATTTATAGGAAGACCCTATATCATTTTTTTTCTGGGGTCCCCCCCGTAAATTCACCAGGAAAGGCTAAGCAAATAGCTGTGAGCTGTTATTAATAACCTGGAGTATTGTCCCTTGTCCCAGGTTATTAAAATGAGTCCCCATTCATGGGCTTTCCCTCTGGTGGCTTTGAATATTGCGCAGGAGCCCATGCCGTTTTTTTTTAAATTTAATTCTTTATTTAACAGAGAAGTTACACATCTGCTGCTGAATACAACTCCCATCATTGTATCCTGGTCGTGCTGAGATCAGCACGAGCAGGAGACATTAATGAGAGCCTCCTTCAGCAGCCAGCCGGCACCAGGGCACAGCACGAACTGTACAGCTTGTTCCCAGGTGCCGGTACTTGTCACATGGACTCACGGCACACAGATGTGAAACACGGGCATACGGACCACTGACAGAACACGGATACATGGTTGTCTCAAACGAACATACGAATAGCACATGAGCACGGACCATGGATCTCACCAGTACTGTTTTTTCCTGTACAGGAATCACCAGGACACGTGAAGGAGGCCTTATATAGCACTCTTAGAAATTAGAGCTTCCTCTTCTCCTATTTCTATGTAACTTAGGTGCAGATGCAGAAGCAGCATGGAGGACATCATACAGCAGTACTGAGCAGTGTTGCTGTGAATCTAGCACTGGGGAGAAATAAACACTTAAGGGTAGAGATGAGCGACTTTGCCTTTTTTAGAGTCAAGTCGGGTTTCATGAAACCCGACTTTCTCAAAAGTCGAGTCGAACGAAATCGGCCGACTATTGGGAAAAGTCGTGAAACACGAAACCCAATGCAAGTCAATGGGGAGAAAAGTCGGCAGTGAGTGGGCTCCGCTCCGCTTCTCTCATTGGCTGAAAAAAGTCACGTGCAAGCATTCGGCGAAACCCGACTTTGACGCTTGGGTCGCCAACCGCATGGCCAACTTCACACTGTGGTCGGGTTTCGTTTCATGAAACCCGACTTTGGCGAAAGTCGGCGACTTTTGAATCTGACCGACCTGTTTCGCTCAACTCTACTTAAGGGCATTGACCACCTGTATTTCTATTTCATGCCAAGGATTTCTGTACATCAAAACAGCAAAGTCAGCAGTATGCACCATCTGCTGCTCCAGTGCTCGCTCTCCACTACTGGCTCATGACTTTGTTGATATGTTTGAAACAGTGACATTACATCAGCGTCATGTAAAAACTACAGCCAATCACTGGGCTCAAGTAGTGGGACATATCAATTAAACACTTACAATAGGGTTCTTTGTGTTGTCTTTGCCTCTATCTCTCACTCTTCTTCTCATGCTTTTCTGCCCTGCTTGTCACCCTCTTCTCTCCATAGACTTCAACAGAGAGCTGTAATCTGAGTCGTCAGTGAGCTAGAAGTCTGTCTTGTCTTGACAATGACAGCTGTTTTCAAAGTGATGATTTAAAAAAACGGTGAGGAACGCAGATTTCTCTGATAACATATATTATAAGTTTTCTTAATTTGGTTGTTCTATTGATTTATGCAAACTTTACTTAAACAACCATTTAAATAAGGAGCCTTAATATAAAGCTCTGAAAATGAGCGTTTGAGGGACTGTATGTGGCATATAGATCAAAGGGACAATTTGGAGAAGCTTTAGAAGTTTATTGTAAGTAATGTAAAAGTTGTATACTTTGTATAAGGCTAAGTTCGTACTACCGTATTTTCTCTCATTTGAGAGAATTGGACTAATTATGCTAATCTCACTCTGATCAGACTCTGATTAAAGTTTGTTCACAATGTGATCCAATTTTCTTGGATTTGGAGAAGATGGGAAAAAAAATTCTCTATCTTCTTCATTCTGTCAGACTGTGAAAATCGGATGGTTTCCATGCACTCATTGACTTGGCATGGCATTCAGAATATTGAATGCAAATTTCACATGCTGTGATTTTTCTTCAGACAGACTCCAAGGAAAAATATAGGACATGTGCATGGTCCCATAGAATAACATTGGTACAAGTGTGATCCAATGTTTTAATGGATCGCACTTGGATCGATAATATGGCTGTATGCAAGTGCACAAAGAAGGATATTCTGATATTGTCATGCATCTGTACTCAAACCCTTGAGTCTGTGCTTTGTGGTCAGATTCTCTGTCTGCAAAGCCACACCTTTTCTCTGGGTGTGTGATTTCTGTTATCCTTACTTCAGTCTTATTAGGGCAACAGGTGTTTTCATTTACTCATTTGTCTGCCCTATCACCTTCCCTGTTCACTTTTTATATACTTTCCCCCAGCTGTATTTCCTGCTGGTGATAGTCTCATTTATATGCTCAGCTATACTGCTGTAGTTTAGGCCAGTCAGTGAAAGACCAGCTAGGGTTTGTTTCTCTGCTGTTTCTGGTCTTTATCCCTCACCTATGTTCTGTTTCTTTTTAGGAAGTAGGCAACATATTCTCTAACAGTACATACTTAATCCTTTATTTTGCAGATTGTTTATCTCACTCTGGGATATTTTTCTATTTCAGCACACTTTCACTTATGTAGGTAATTTGCCCTCTGCTCTGCCCTCCGGTTCTGTAGGAGGAACATGAAGTGCTCGTCGGCTTTCAGGCAGCATAGGCAGGGGTGGGCTGGGCCAGGTGGCAGGGAGGTAAATGCCCCCCGGGCCGCTCCCCCCAGGCGCACACATCGGGCCGGCAGCTTTCTCTGAGCTGTGATACTGCATAGCTGTCTTACCTTGACAGCTGCGCAGCTCCGACTCTCTCCCTCCGCCCTCCCTGGACTTCTGGTCATATGACAAGGCTGTAGCTAGAATGTAGGGGCTCCTTGCAGGTCCTGACTACAGCCCATACATTTTAGCTGTCTCAGTTGAATGTACTAGACTGTATGGGCTCCTCTCAGGTCCTCTCAGCAGCCCATACAGTCTAGCTGATTCACTGCTGAAAATGATACAATGTATAGCGGGCTTCTTCCAGGTACAGCGTCTACCATGACAAGAGGAGCTGTGCCTGCTGGGGATCACTTGTGAGATAAGTATGAAAAACGTTTTTTTTCTTTATCAAATGAATTAAATGGGTGAGGGGGCTGCAAATGATGAAGGGGGGGCTGTAAATGATGGAGGGGGCTGCCAATGGTGGAGAGGGCTGCAAATAATGGAGGGGGGTTGCAAATGAAGAAAGGGGGCTGCCAATGGTGGAGAGGGGCTGAAAATGATGGAGGGGGGCTGCAAATGATGGAGTGGGGCTGCCATGGTGGAGGGGGCTGCAAATAAAGGAGGGGGGCTGCCAATGGTGGAGGGGGCTGCCAATGATAGAGAGGTCTGAAAATGATGGAGGGGGGCCTGCAAATGATGGAGGGGGCTGCCAATGATGGAGGGGGCTGCCAATGATGGAGGGGGCTGCAAATGATGGAGGGGGCTGCAAATGATCGAGGGGGGCCAGCAAATGATGGGAGGCTGCCAATGATGGAGGGGGCTGTCAATGATGGAGAGGTCTGCAAGTGATGGAGGGGGGCTTGCAAATGATGGAGGGGGCTGCCAATGATGGAGGGGGCTGCAAATGATCGATGGGGGGCTGCCAATGATGGAGGGGGCTGCCAATGATGGAGGGGGGCTGCAATGATGGAGGGGGGCTGCAAATAAAAGAGGGGGCTGCAAATGAAGAAAGGGGGGTGCCAATGGTGGAGGGGGCTGCAAATAATGGAGGGGGCTGCAAATGAAGAAAGGGGGGCTGCCAATGGTGGAGGGGGGCTGCAAATGATGGAGGGGGCTGCCAATGATGGAGGGGGCTGCCAATGATGGAGGGGGCTGCCAATGATGGGGGGGCTGCCAATGATGGAGAGGCCTGCAAATGATGGAGCGGGCCTGCAAATGATGGAGGGGGCCTGCAAATGATGGAGGGGGCCTGCAAATGAAGAAAGGGGGGCTGCCAATGGTGGAGGGGGGCTGAAAATGATGGAGAGGGGCTGTCAATGGTGGAGGGGGCTGCAAATAAAGGAGGGGGGCTGCAAATAAAGAAAGGGGGGCTGCCAATGGTGGAAGGGGGCTGAAAATGATGGAGGGGGCTGCCAATGGTGGAGGGGGGCTGCCAATGATGGAGGGGGCTGCCAATGATGGAGGGGGCTGCAAATGATGGAGGGGGCTGAAAATGATGGAGGGGGCTGCAAATGATGGAGGGGGCTGCCAATGATGGAGGGGAGGCTGCAAATGATGAAGTGGGGCTGCAAATGATGGAGGGGGCTGCCATTGATGGAGTGGGTGCTGAAGTACAAATCATGGAAGGGGTACTGCAAATGATGAAAGCGGGGCTGACAATGATGAAGGGGGCCACAAATGCTGGAGGGGTGCTGTAAATGATAAAGGGGGGCTGCAAATGATGGAGGGGGTTCTGCAAATGATAAAGGGGGCTGCACAATGATGGAGGGGGTGCTGCAATTTGCCAATGATGATGGAATGGGGCCTGCAAATGTTGGAAGGGGCTGCAAATGATGGAGGGGGGCTGCATATGATGATGTGAGGGAGGGGACAGGGGACTGCACATGAACGAAAGGGGACTGCTGCACATGATGAAGTGGGGAGAAGGGGGACAGCGAATGATGAAGTGAGGGACAGGGGACAGCAATTGAATTGAAGGTGGGGGATGGGGAGAACAAATGAGGACCTGCGGGAGAGCAAATAATGAATTTTCAGGGTGATGGGAGTAAATGATGTATTGAATGTGGGGTAGAGCAGTTGATAATGAATAGAGAGTGGGAGAGAAAGACATGACAATGAATTGGGGCAGAAGGGGCATGTAAATATAATGAATTGGGGGAGCGAGAGGCACATAGCGGGGGACATTGAGGATGCAGTGACTTGTAATGAATTGGAGGAAGAGTACAGGGGCTCATTAATGTATATATTTATTAGGTGGGGAAATTGCTATTTATTGTTTGTGGGAGCGCAGTGGTGAATTATAATTTATATTTGGAATGGTGGGTTGCATAATAACTAATTATATATTAATGCTGGGTGCACGTCTGTATTTAGATATGTAGTGTAGGAGTATGGAAAAGTGAGTAATGTGCTCTGGAGGTGATGCTCTAGGTAATTGTGTGCTATTTTATGCAGAGATGAGTCCTGGCTGAAAGAAATGATGGCGGTCTGCGCTGCATAAAAAAGAAAAGCAAAGATGAGGGACTTCAGCTGGAGACATCACTGGTGAGTCAGTGTGCTACCTATACATTGACACTATACACTATAACCTGTTCACTGTGCACTATATACAGAGGTACTGTGTATAATGTCACTGGTGATTGCTGTATTACCTGTACACTATACACTATATACAGAGCTCCTGTGTATAATGTCACTGGTGATCGCTGTATTACCTGCACACTATACGCTATATACAGCGCTCCTGTGTATAATGTCACTGGTGATCACTGTATTACCTGTACACTATGCACTATATACAGAGCTCCTGTGTATAATGTCACTGGTGATCACTGTATTACCTGTACACTGACATTATATACAGAGCTCCTGTATATAATGTCACTGGTGATCACTATTACCTGCACACTGACACTATATACAGAGCTCCTGTGTATAATGTCACCGGTGATCACTGTATTACATGTACACTGACACTATATACAGAGCTCCTGTGTGTAATGACACTGGTGATCGCTGTAATAACTGTACACTATATACTATATACAGTGTTCCTGTGTATAATGTGACTGGTGATCACTGTATTACCTGTACACTGACACTATATACAGAGCTCCTGTGTATAATGGCACTGGTGATCTCTGTATTACCTGTTTACTGACACTATATACAGAGCTCCTGTGTATAATGTCACCAGTGATCACTGTATTACCTGTACACTATATACAGAGCTCCTGTGTATAATGACACTGGTGATCGCTGTAATAACTGTACACTATATACTATATACAGTGCTCCTGTGTATAATGTGACTGGTGATCACTGTATTACCTGTACACTGACACTAGATACAGAGCTCCTGTGTATAATGGCACTGGTGATCTCTGTATTACCTGTACACTGACGCTATATACAGAGCTCCTGTGTATAATGTCACTGTGATCACTGTATTACCTGTACACTATACGCTATATACAGAACTCCTGTGTATAATGTCACTGGTGATCGCTGTATTATCTGTACACTGACACTATATACAGAGCTCCTGTGTATAATGTCACTGGTGATCGCTGTATTATCTGTACACTGACACTACATACAGAGCTCCTGTGTATAATGTCACTGATGATCATTGTATTACCTGTACACTGACACTATATGCAGAGCTCCTGTATATAATGAAACTGGTGATCGCTGTAATAACTGTACACTATATACTATATACAGTGCTCCTGTGTATAATGTGACTGGTGATCACTGTATTACCTGTACACTGACACTATATACAGAGCTCCTGTGTATAATGGCACTGGTGATCTCTGTATTACCTGTACACTGACACTATCTACAGAGCTCGTGTGTATAATGTCACTGGTGATCACTGTATTACCTGTACACTGACATTATATACAGAGCTCCTGTATATAATGTCACTGGTGATCACTATTACCTGCACACTGACACTATATACAGAGCTCCTGTGTATAATGTCACCGGTGATCACTGTATTACATGTACACTGACACTATATACAGAGCTCCTGTGTGTAATGACACTGGTGATCGCTGTAATAACTGTACACTATATACTATATACAGTGTTCCTGTCTATAATGTGACTGGTGATCACTGTATTACCTGTACACTGACACTATCTACAGAGCTCGTGTGTATAATGTCACTGGTGATCACTGTATTACCTGTACACTGACATTATATACAGAGCTCCTGTATATAATGTCACTGGTGATCACTATTACCTGCACACTGACACTATATACAGAGCTCCTGTGTATAATGTCACCGGTGATCACTGTATTACATGTACACTGACACTATATACAGAGCTCCTGTGTGTAATGACACTGGTGATCGCTGTAATAACTGTACACTATATACTATATACAGTGTTCCTGTCTATAATGTGACTGGTGATCACTGTATTACCTGTACACTGACACTATATACAGAGCTCCTGTGTATAATGTCACCAGTGATCACTGTATTACCTGTACACTGACGCTATATACAGAGCTCCTGTGTATAATGTCACTGTGATCACTGTATTACCTGTACACTATACACTATATACAGAACTCCTGTGTATAATGTCACTGGTGATCGCTGTATTATCTGTACACTGACACTATATACAGAGCTCCTGTGTATAATGTCACTGGTGATCATTGTATTACCTGTACACTGACACTATATACAGAGCTCCTGTGTATGTCACTGGTGATCCCTATATTACCTGTACACTGACACTATGTACAGAGCTCCTGTGTATAATGTCACTGGTGATCACTGTATTACCTGTACACTTACATTATATACAGAGCTCCTGTATATAATGTCACTGGTGATCACTGTATTACCTGTACACTGACATTATATACAGAGTCCTGTGTATAATGTCACCGGTGATCACTGTATTATCTGTACACTGACACTATATGCAGAGCTCCTGTTTATAATGTCTCCGTGATGACTGTATTACCTGTACACTGACACTATATACAAAGCTCCTGTGTATAATGTCACTGGTGATCTCTGTATTACCTGTACACTATACACTATATACAAGGCTCCTGTGTTTAATGGCATTAGTGTTGTTTTTTTTTTATTAATGATCTGTATTGTAGTATTCGGTCACTATATGGTGGTAGTATGTGATCTGGTTATGGTGTGGTGTTATTTCTCCCTGTATGTGGTATTATTTGGTCACTATGTGATGGTAATATGTGGTCTGGTCATGGTATGGAGGTATTTGTTCATTATATATGGTATTATTCGGTCGCTATGTGGTGGTAATATATGGTCTGGTCATGGTGTGATGGTTTTTGTCCCTTGTATGTGGCATTAATGGTCATTCTAAAAAATATATGCAACTCATTCCCTTAAAGAAAAATAAATAAAAATAAACCTAAAGAGTACTGGATATTTTAGGAAATTTTTAATAATTAAGAGTAGAATATGGCCTGGCCAAAAGAGTCTACCTTGTTGTGGTGGTGGCTTAAAAATTTTTTTGGCCAAAACAAAAGCTGCTGGTTAAGTATGTGATCTGATGTTTGCTGGGAACTGTTAATATCATATTGGTGAGGACGTGGTGCAGAAGATGAGTTTTTCCAACAGCGGGCAGTGGGACTGTGGAAGGCTCGAGGTGTGGAGGCGGAACTGGGGTGGAGCCTGGATGGAGTCTCAAGGGGGCCCGGAAATTTTGCCAGTATGGGGCCCTGAAATTCCTAGTGGCATCCCAGAGTGTAATCATGTGTGTGTTCTGCAGGACTGGTATCTACCAATATAGGGTTCCTGTAAGGTGGGACTAGTGCTCTTTTTAGTAGCTTTTGGTTTTTTTATTTATTTAGTAACAGCTTAATGTGTTTTGGTCATTATGTAGTAGAAGGTGTATGGTGGTGCCATTGTCTTTGAATAGAGTGTTTTGTTATTTAGAGGTAATGGTCATATTATATTATGTATTCGCGGTGTGGTGGTGATAGTAGAGTGGGCATTGTGCAGACGTATTGTTTTGGCCTTTTATAGTAGTAATACTGATCATATTGGTCTTTGCATTGTGTGTTTTTGGGTAGCAACAGTGGTATACTGTAATTATATATACATGCTATTTTAAATGGCTAAAGGCTGGTCTTATGGGGCGACATGCACTTTGGGGCTTGGGCCCTTGATCTTTAAGGACCCTAGCAATGCCCCTGCATACTGTGTGTTTACATGTCCATGTTTCTGGAGTTGTATGTTTGTAAGTAAGCTCAGTTATGGTACCATATCTAAGCAGTAACCTTGGTTCTGGTACTGTATCGATGTAGTAATCTACATTCTGGTGTAATATGTATGCCATAAGCTTGGTTCTGTTTCTGTATCTTGTAGTAGACATAGTAAGCTCTGTTCTGCTTCCTTATCTCTCTAGTAAGCTCGTTTCTGCTCCCATATCTCTGGAGTAAGCTCGGTTCTGCTCCAATATCTCTGTAGTAAGCTCGGTTCTGCTTCCATATCTCTGTAGTCAGCTTGCTTCTGTTACAGTATCTATGTAGGCAGCAAGCTTGATTCTGCTTACTCTGCAGTAAGCTCTGTTCTGCTTCCTCATCTCTGCAGTAAGCTCTGTTCTGCTTCCTCATCTCTGCAGTAAGCTCTGTTCTTCTCCCATATCTCTGTAGTAAGCTCGGTTCTGCTCCTATATCTCTGTAGTAAGCTCCGCTCTGTTCCCATATCTCTGTAGTAAGCTCCATTCTTTACCTATATCTCTGTAGTAAGCTTGGTTCTGCTGCCATATCTCTGTAGTAAGCTCCAGTCAGTTTCCTTGTCTACGTACCAATCTTGGTTCCGGTCTCGTGTCTATGTAGTCAGCTTGCTTCTGTTACAGTATCTATGTAGGCAGCAAGCTTGGTTCTGCTCCCATATATATGCAGCTAGCTTCATTCTGTTCCCATATCTATGTACCAGCCTGTTATTAAAGCCTGTTATCTCTGCTGCTTTAATGCAGCGGCCAGAGATAAGCAGGGCAAAAGCACCGCAACTGGAGGGCCACTGCTTTGTGATTGCCCCCCAGGCTGAAAAGTGCCAGCCAGCCCCTGAGCATAGGTCCAAGTTGCCATTGTCTAGTCTGTGGTTAGGGCTCTGTTAGCTCACACAGGAACCACTAGACACTGCTGGATCAGGTTCCCTAGTCTGTACAGTAACTGACAGGGTCAGTTGCAGTTTTTAGTGTGATACCTATTTTCTCGTGTGAGTTGCTACACTATCATAGCAACTATCCACAAACTTCCAGAATTGTAATTTTATGGAAACTTTAACAGCAAGTGTTCAAATACCCTACAGCACCACCTCAGGTTAAATAAATAATTTTGTGATCTTTTGAAAAAGATATAGAGACATATTTATCAAATATTTTGCACCAGTTTTCTGACAGCTCCACCAATATTTAGAAAAGTGAGTGGGGCTTAGCAGAAGATGCGTGCCCATTCAGATGGATTCACTATATTTTATGACAAACTGTCATAAAATATATTAGAAATGTACTCCAGTATATGACTGGAGTACATTTTTTGACTCAGGCGCATGAGTAGCAGAAAGATGTTGATGTGCCTCATGAATTTGGCACATTTTGCTACAACACCCAAATCTTGATCAATTTTCCATAGACTGTCTTTGTAGTTACAATCTGTTTTAGCTTTTAATTAAGGTCGCCCCTCCCTCCCCTCTAAGTATATGTCTGACAATAGTGTGCAGCTAAATTGCAGTCTGATTCCAAGGGCAACTTGTAGAATTTTGAAGCAGTTAGGAATAAAATATCCACACGAAATTAAACGCAGACTCATAATTCACATCTATTAGATTTAAATGAGCTTATGGATATTTCTGCATTACATTCATAATATATATAAATAAACTTACTGTACCAAGTCATTGCTAAGTTTTCTTCAAGAATATACGATACAACCTAAGAGGGGATGATGCGCATTACTGAATATATTGATTCTCTACACGTCAGTGATCACATTCTCCACTCTACTTTATTATAATTAGAAATTTTAATGAGAATTATGGACAAAATTAATTGTTGCAGAATAAGTATTTTAAAATAATGTAAGCCATAATGCCAGGACGACCTGTAATGCCGGGATCATAAGGAGGACAAGTTTGGGATTAGGAAATATCTTAATTAAGGCATGGAGAAGTTTATAAATGAAAACATCTGCTTAAGTACGCTGTGGTAATACTTCATGGTTATAGTTGCTCCATTTTATAATTGTAAATCTGTAATTGAGTCTGAGATGCGCTACCCTTCCTTGAAGCAGATGGTAGACATTGTAAAAAACATGGCGGCAGGCTGAGTCATGAATTACAATACATCTGCCAAGCAGTTGGTCTTTTGTACTTCTTTTGATTATGGGGCTAGGATAGACTATTACTTGAAAGTGATGGTGTAGGAAGTGTCAGCATGCCCCCATGATTACTGCCGAAATAAAACCTGGCTGTAATAAAGTCAAGGTCAAGGGCGGACATACCATTGGTGCAACCAGTGCAGACAGTCACACAGGGGCCCAAGAGGTAAAGCAGCCCACCATCAACTCCAAACTAGCAGGTAGCTTTTGTCACAGACACATAAAGACAGCATTTTGATGCGCTATGTTGGGCAAAGGACCATATACTGTTCTTGTAAGGGTCAACTGTCTGTGTCCACCAAAGATCAAGGTTGTACATAGAGAAAAGAAGATCCCATAGCAAATGGATCTCTACTTATGGTGCTGGATAACACCAACCAGGACAGAAGGTCTCATCCTAGCTTTACCTCCCTATCTCCATTCTATAGCCTTTTTTGTGCCGATTCTTCTCACTTATTATTTACTAAAATTGTAGTTCCCACGAATATATACTTGCCAACATTAGTTTTGGTATATTAGCAATGTTTTAATGGTCGCCTCCACTGCTGCCCCCAACCAGACTGGGTTCTTTTACCTTGGAATGGAGATTCTATAAACTCTGCCTGCAACTGCTCTGAATTTGCCAAGATCATAGCTGAAAAATCGGGACAGTCTAATTCCTCAAAAATTGGGACGCTGTGTAAAATGTAGAGAAAACAAGAATGTAATGATGGGAAATAGAGGTAACCTCTTCAGTGACGCGCCCCTTTGTGCTAGTGATTGACAGTCCTGTTAACATGATCATCAGGAATCGCATCACTGAACTTGATAACGGATCAAAGGACTGTTTTCTATAAATGCCTGTTAGGGTGTGTGCACACGTTGCGGATTCTACTGCGGATCCGCAGCGGTTTTGGTCCAGTGGATCCGCAGCAGTTTCTGCTGCAGTATACAGTACCATGTAATTCAATGGAAAATGAAAACCGCTGTGCACATGCTGCAGATTTTTCCACGGTTTTAAATCCACAACATGTCACTTCTTTGTGCTGATTTTTTACCTGCGGATTTGGGCAAATCCGCGCTGACAAATCCGCAGCAGATTCCGCAACGTGTGCACACAGCCTTAGAGTTTACAAATCATTCTGCAAAAATGAAGCCTCATAAAGCTGCTTATAGTTGCCATGAAATACATAAAAAAACACATCTTTTGCAAGACTAAAATTAAAACAATATGTGAGGTTTCATAGCTCCAAAATGAATATTACATTTCTACAGGCTAAGGCTTCATTTACCAGTTAGATATTGTTGTATGTGTAAAGTCTGTTTTTTATGGCCAGAACATCGACACATTCATTTCAATCATTTTTTTCCCCGCAAAAAAAAACACAGGGACATGTCCAATTACTTCAGACTTGCGGATGATCAAAGTTACCAAATCAAGGGAAAAGGATCAGTAGCACTCTAATACCATCCATATTTCATCCGAGTGCTGTCCTTTAGGCACTGAACCGTTGATAGAAGCTTTGAATTTTTTTTCATGCAAGAAAAGCGGATGACACACAAATTGTAAAAACTGACAAGAGGACTAAAAACGACCTACTAACTGCCAAAGTTAATAGATACTATACACCTCTTTCTAGATCTGTCCTCTGCCTGTGACACAACTCACCACTTCCTCCTACTACAGTTCCTCTATTCTCTCAAATTAAAGATTTTGCCCTCTCTTGGATCTCCTTATACCTCACTAACTGCATTTAGTTTCTCCCATTTTCTTACTACCTCCTCATCCCGCCCTCTCTCTGTTGGTGTCCCTCAAGGCTCTGTCTTGTGACCCTACTCTTCTCCAACTATACTTTTGGCCTGGGACAACTCATGAAGTCCCATGGCTTCCAGTTCTACCTATAAGCTGATGGCACTGAAATCTACTTCTCTGGCCCAGGCATCACATCTCTGCTGTCCTGAATCCCAGAGTGTCTATCAGCCATATCTTCCTCCTTCTTTTCACGATTCCTAAAGGCCCTGTCACACTAAGCGAGATCGCTGCTGAGTCACTAGAACTGTGACGTTATAGCGATCTTACCAGCGAGATCGCTGTGTGTGACAGTGACCAGCGACCAGCCCCCCTGTCGGGTATCGCTGATCGTGCCCGAAATGTCTGGACATTTCTTTGGTCGCTCATGTCCCTCTGAGTCGCTTGTATCTCACCGTTTGACACCTAGCCTAACGACCTCGTTAGCGACTCAGAAGCAAGACAAGGCGGGGATTAGCGTTCCCGTTTCCACACCTACCTCGGCTCCGATTGGTGGTCACTAAAGCGTCCTGATTGGTGGGCTTCCTTTTAAAAGATGCTAACAAACTAGCGCATCAGTTCTTTGTTCCTGACCCGGGTGTGTCCAAGTTGAGATTCTGTTTTTGTCCAACGGCTGCCACTCCATTTTGGATCATCTGCTTTTCCATCTTCGTTGCTTCTCTAGCCAGTTAATGGTAGGTATTTTTTGAATGAAATGGAGCGCTAGTACGTCACCTTCTTTTAAATGCACGGCCAATCAGGACGCGGTAGCGTCCACCATTCAGAGCTGAGAGGGCATGAGAAAGGGAGCGCAATCCACGCCTGTGTAAATACAGCGTCACACAGTACATCCCTCATCGAGGTGTGAATCGTCAATGGAACATGCAATGTGACAGGGTCCCAACGACCACCGACATCGTTACAAAGGTCGCTATGACACGCTAGATCGTTGCTCCGTCGTTGGGTATATTGGACTGTCTGACATCTCAATAGCGACCACATAGCGATGCGGCAACGATCCCTGTCGTGTCGTATCGCTGTCGGGATCGTTATAGCGTCGCTAGGTGTGACGGGACCTTAAAACTCAATGTTTACAAAACTGAAAGCATAATCTTTCCTTCATCTCACTCCCCCTCCACCAGACTTATCTATCATAGTAAATCAAATCACTCTTTTGCCTGTATCACAAATCAGCAGCTTCGGAGTGACTCTTGACTCTGCCCTGTACTTCAAACCACACATACAAGCCCTTACCATCTCCTGCAGTCTCCAACTTAAACATTTCTCCAGAATTCGTCCATTCCTCAACCCCGAATCTATTAAAATGTTAGCACGTGCCCTCATCATCTCCCATGATATCCTCCTCTGTGGCCTCCCGATTAACACCCTGGCACCTCTCCATTCTATCCTTTACTCACCTGCCCCTAAAGAAATTTTTTATCAATGTGCCCACGTCGTTGGAGTGTAGGAGGAAATGGAGTACTCAAGGAAAACCTAGACAAATGGGGGAATATACAAACTCCTTGCAGATGTGTCTTTTGTGGGCTATGCACCTAGGACCCCAGCGCTGCAAAGCAAAATTGATAACCGCTTATGGGTTGTTAAAGTTGCCATACATCTTGAATACTCTACCAAACATTTCCTCATATCTCAGCTTCCTATGCTTATAAGGCACATGGAGGAAATTTCCACATAGTAAAAGGTTCCAACCACAAAGCATAAATATGATGGATACTTCTCCTGAATGATTGCCACCAAAAGTTGGCAAGCATGAGTGTAAGGATTGAAAAAAAAACATGATATCCCTCTTTGCATTACTCAGAGCGAGACAATTGAGAGGGAATTTTTTCTCCTTGTCCTTTAATTGGGGTTTTCCAAGTTATCCTCTTTCTTTAGGACATGCTTGACCCCCACTCCCTGCAGTGATGTCTATGCAGAGTCAAACCCTTGGAAACCAGTAACTTATTCCCTATCCTGTGTAAGGGAGGTAACTTTTAATCTTGGTATTACCTTTTTAAGCCCTGACTGTAGGTGTTCTTTTATATGGAGTGCAAAAAAAATGCATTTAGAGTCCTCCTATAGGGGACACCAGTCAATGGCTGATGCCAAATAAACTTGCCATACTCTGCAACTCCTATTTGTAAGATGTTCCTCTTACATACCCAACATTTTATTTAGGACAAATTTAGCAGTAAAGTTTTCCTTCCGACCATTTTTTTGCATGCATTATTAAAAGGTTACGCAAACCCTTTAGCTATGGGTGAGCAGAGACAGGGGAGAAATGGCCATGATAGCCAATTTGGAGCTGACAAAAGTATTCCGGGGATAGGACTACAGAGCTGTGTGTGGTAGATCTGCAGAGTTGTCCTGGAAACTGCAATGTACTTCCAAATGAGCATGTCAAATTAAGTCACTTATGACATTTTGGCATCTGCTTTTGCTGGAATGGCTCTAATGTCTCACTGCCAGGAACTCTGAGAAGCTTCTCTGCGATGTGTTGCCGAGATTTATGCCAATGACACGAGGAAAAAGAAGACTAGATATGACACAATGTGACGATTTTTCAATCCTCTCAATGTTTGTTCCTTTTTATTAGGAAAAATCTCAATCTAATATTTCTGACAATTGAATTGGAATGTTTTCTGCAAATCACATCATTACTGCAGTAATCATGGAGGAAGATCCTAGCTGTGGGTTATATTGTATAGAAAGATCGGTGATATCAACAGTTAAAAAATACAGTTGGGCAGAAGACAGAGAGAACATCATCTTAAGAGCTCGTGCAGACGTCCGTGCAAATCGGGCCCAGCATGGACCACAATAAACAGACTGTCCACGGCTCTGACAACCTGATCATCACAGCCTCATAGACATATATGAAGCTGAGACCCTGGGATCGAGAGAACTGCGGTCAGTCCGTGCAATGTGGTCTGGGTTTGGACCAATTTGCAAGGACATCTGCATGAGCAGAAGTTGGAGCTGATCTCAACGGCTTGTGCCATTAACTGAGCTCCATTATTTACTGAAGTCCTGTTAATGTGATGTCAGCACTACATATAATAAAGAGATACTATGAGCAACTGTGAAGGGTCAACACTGGAGCCGAGGAGGGCGACTAAAGCACAGTTAGTTTATTTTCTATGAACCTAGAAAGCCCCCTTTAAGCTCATTACATTCATAAGGCAGTTCCACTTTGGATAACCAAAATAATTCTTATGGCATATCACTCCTAGGATTTACTCTCAACCATATGGGGTACTTTGCTCACCACCCACCTGGTCACACGAGGATCATGCAGAGACTCATTCTCCATGTGCCCGGATTCCTAGCACAGAATCTCTTTCTCCAAACCTGCTTGTCCCAAGAATCACTCTCTTTCACCATAGTAGTCGGACTCACAATGTTTCACTGAGCTCCGAGTCAGCCACTGGCAAGGAGACTATGTCTCACGTTAGCTGCTGTCACCGAACTACTCAAGTGTGACATATTACTACCTGTAATATAGATACACATTAAGCCCCATGTTATGACAGCTGCCTTTGTTACAACATCATGTCCCACCAGGACCCTCTCTAAAAGAGGACTCGTGACAGTAGTCACTCTCAAGGGGTCTAGGGTTTAAAGTTTTTCATAGTGGAGAGCCCCAATATGGTATTGGGTCAACGTTTAGACCAGGTGCTGCTCTCTGGGTAAAAAGGTATACTGAGAGTTTTTTTCCAAGAGGAATAAATCTGGCTTTTTGGTGGTAACCATCCTAAAAAATCATTGTAGACACTGTACTGACTTCAAGATATTCAGTAAAATGAAAATCCCCATCTGTAGACAGCTGTTTCATAGTGTTTTGTTTCTTTGTACTGTTGTTGTTGTACATTTGGGGAGTTTTTATTACCACTCATCAGTGCAAAATAGGAGACTCATTTGCTTGATATAGGCCTTTGACAGAGGTTTAAAGGATAAGCTTCTGCTTAGAGGAGATCACCAAGCTGTCATAGGAAGACATAGGCCAAGCAATGATCCCTGCTATAGAAATAAAATTTATTATTATATTATTATTATTATCCCTTGGAAAAAAATATGCAAATAGCCTTTTGCAATATGTTGTAAAGGGATAAAATGTGGAATAGGGTCTTATCTGGGTATTAGGGTATGTGCCCATGGTCAGGAATTGGCAACGCTTTGGACGTAGAACATGTCCACTGAGTCCAAAGCGCTGCCGGCTTTTGAAGGCAGGTGATTCCGCACGTGTTTATTGAACCGTGCGGAATCGCCACGTCCAATACATTGTACGGGTGACATTTATATTGCGGAGACTCCGCAAGACAAATTGACATGTTGCAGTCTGGAAAGATGCGCCGCATGTCCGTCTCCACAGGTGATCAGCATTCATCTTCTGAAATCCCGTCCACTGTGCAGTAACATAAGGACGCTGTGGGTTGGACGCTGCAGATGCGAGACCGCAACATCATCAAAGGTCATTGTCGCAAGGCATCGCTGGGAGAGGGACTTGCTGGGAGCATTGCAAGGATCGGAAACGCTGCGTGGGATGCCGGAAGGTGAGAATATCATGATTTTTATTTTTTTTGCTTTTTTTAACATTATATCTTTTTACTACTGATGCTGCATAGGCAGCCTCAATAGTAAAAAGTTAGTCACACTAGTCAAACACTGTTTGACAAGTGTGACCAACCTGTCAATCAGTTTTCCAAGCAATGCTACAGATCATTTGGAAAACGCTAGCATTGTGCAAGCTAATTGCGCTTGCAAAACGCTAGTTAAAACGCGGGAAATATGCGGAATGACACATGCGGAATTCTAGCATATTTCCCGCGGCAGGGAGTTGCGGAATTCTTACGGAAATTTCCGCGGCAATTCCGCAACAAGTGCACATAGCCTTAAGGTGGCTGGGCTTTGTACAGACAAAACATTCCCAAGTTTCTCTTAGATAGCTCTTAAATTTAGGGAAATCTTGTGCCTTTAATGCTGTTTCTGCTCTGGATTCATTACTGCTGCTTACATGCTGCGTTTTTGTTTTGAATTCATCCACAAGTTTGCCTTTAACATACTCTAGTGTCAGCTCATCATCTCACCTTGCATCTAGTGCAGTCACAAGTGTGTCATAACTTTCTGGAAGACCACTTAATAGAAGTCCAGCAACATTAAAATCTTTCATTTCTTCTCCAATAACCCTGAGATGCTCCACAATTTCTAGGGTGTTTCTTATATACTGTAGTCCTGCATATTCTGTTCATCACTTAGCTGAGACTGATACAGCTTTTTCATTAGATAAAGCTTATTGCTGAGATTTGATCTTTCATGCACTTTCTGTAACTCATCCCCCCTCTCTTTTGCAGTTGCACACTTGCATATATGCACAATCTGATTATCATCTACACTGAGGGAGATTGGGCTTTGTGCTTTCTGATCCTTTTCTAGCCAATCATCTGGTAATGGATGAGGCACTTGTTCCTGAGTATATTTCCACGTACCTTCTCTTATGAGCAGCATCTTCACCTTGAATTTTCAGGACTTGTAGTTCTGGTTAGTGAGGCTTGGCACTGAGAACTTGATAGGATTGCTGCTAGTGGACATCTTCTCTGTTCCGCTGTGCTGCTTTTGCTCTAGGCTTCTGTTGCTGTGTTACTCTGAGGTTCTGTGTCCCTCTGGGATCATAACGTGTTGGCAGTGGATTATTCAGAATACTCACCAAGCCTGTGACAACAGAGCTTTTTTATTCAGGAACAAACAGGAACAATATATAATAAGCTTAATAGATCAGGAATAAATCATTTATGTGGCTATCTGTGCATCATCTGCAGCAGGCTGCTTCTCTCATACACAGACACAGGAAAACTGAAACTACAGTCACATGCTCTCCCTGTGTGAGCCTCTGGGAGTTTTTTTTTAACTTTATAAACAGCATACAATTCTAGCAACTAAACACTCATAGATAGGATTGGAGTTATTAAACCAAACATATTCCAACAAGGCACCATTTTATGAGCAGCATGTATTGTATGCAGAGTTCATTGCTTCAATATTACATCTGTTTCTGTCCCCATACACAATAGATAGCTGTCAACCAAATGGTAGCTTGGGCTAACTCCTACATACGTGGGCGTGCTCAGCTCTTTAAGAGAGCCACTGCAAGACTTCCCTAGGCAGCAGTTTATCTCTTGCAAAACAAAAGATCAGCAGTCCAAAATTGGACATGCTAGATCTTTCTCTCCTTCCCGATCATCTGTTGAGAATGAATTGGGAAGCTCTCATGTGCATGGAGGCCTTTAGATCAGACCTAAGTCTAAAATATATTATGAAAGATTCTCTAACCAATGACAGTGACTTAGAAGGAGCACCAGAGGAGTTTTAAAGCTCCCACACAACATATGCAAATTATGTCTTCATATGTGGTAGAGGGTCCTTTGGGCCCCTAAAGCATCATTTGTCCAGGTGCATCTCCTTCCTCTGTACCCATACAACTACAGCACTCAAAAGCACAAACAAAAGAATTGACATAGTTAACATATTTGAGCCTAGTTAAATGTTAGGTACACTTTTGCACTTTTTTATTTTTATAAATAGTCTTTGTCAATAGTTTTCTACCATTTTTTTTGCTGCAGAGTCTCTATAGATTCTTTACATAACTGCAGAAATTTTGCAAATTAATCAGAGCTCCTTCTCTTATCACTTCTTTCATTCTGTACACCCTCCTTTCTCATGGTATTAGCAATAGACTCATGGAGGGATCTGTATACAGATCTCCAGAATGGAGAGGGGAGAAAGTATTTAAAGTGTAAGGGAGGGAAGAGAAAACAGATTGTAGAAAAGGAGGAAAGCACACGGAACGGAAGCAAGTAAAGGATAAAAGCGATAGATGTATGAGCTAATGAAAACAGCAGCAGCTGGGACACACATGCAGAAGTCACATCCAGCCTTAATTACTGAGAGGGACACTCCTCCAAGTGAAAAATCTGAAAATGAAACTAATATAATTTTTTTCCATGTCAAAGGCGTCCATAGCCTTTGAGGCTCAATGAGAACAGAAAATATTTATAAAAATGGTGCAAAATGATATATTGGAGACATGAGCTAATATAATATCTGAGTACAAGGGTGACGGATAGTGATGGCTGAAAAAGTCTTGTTTTTTTCCACACAGATGCTAGTTAGTATCAGCATATCATTCTACATATCCACATTCTCTGACATCACAGCCTACAATGTCTAGAGTTCTGTGTGAAGAACATCTTCATCAGATCCCCTGCGTGTGTCACACAAGACTGACAGAAACAATTGTCAGCAAGACTTCTGAATAGATATTACAGGAGCTTTTAGATAGTAATACAAAATAGAAAATACACATCCTTAGCAAATTGATGCGCGGAAATGATATCATTTTGATTTAAATGATTGTCCTGGCATAGGTATTCATGACCAAACCATAGGACAGGTCATTAATACCAGATCGGTTGGGGTCTGACATCCTGCCTCCCCACTGACAAGCTGCCATTTGTTCCGGTTGCGATGGGTTGTAAGCATTGGAGTGCAGCTCCACTCAAAGTATAGCAGCCGCTGCCTGGTATGGCTGAACAGCTCTTATTTAAAACCACTGAAGCAGTATAGCATTTGCCAGCAATGGCCAGCAGGGGATGCTACACTTTACACTTAAAAGGAAGATGCGCTCCAATGTTCACATCCTGCCCCCGATGGAGCAAATAACAGCTAATGGGGGGGCCTGAGCATTGGACCGCCGCCGATCTGATATTAATGACCTATCCTGTGGATATGTAATTGATACCTCTGCCCGGACAATCCATTAATACACTCATAATAGCTGTAGGTTAAAAGCTCGGTAGGCCGAGAGCTACTCCTCAAGACCTGAATTGGTCAAGCGGAGAAAGGTGAATAAGTCACTTTCAGACATACCAATTCTCATCAACAACTCTCTTTAGGGGGTTCACACCTTCTTACACATTATAAAGCCTCCTGATCCTACCAATATTGACAATTTCACCCGACCTGGGTCTAATATGTATGAGCACCTTAATAGTAAGCAATTGCAAAATCCAAGGATAGATGGCGGGCACGTCACATAGATCCACAGCAATTAACTGTTAACCCTTAGGTGCACATTCATGAAAAACAAGCAAATCCAAGTATGGTTTTTGTATAATTTTGTTGATTGCTTAGCAGGTGAGCGGCACTGGTGGGAGGTGTTTTTGCTCCTGTTTGTGGGTATTTCTTCTTCCGCCGCTTTCAGCTCACCATGTGACCCGTGGAAGCGCCTTCTCCGCGCGAAACGATCGTCGTTACTTCCTTTCAGCACCCGTTCTCCCGTTAACATGCTTTTACAATAAAGCCTTGACTACGTTACCCGGTAAGTGCCATTCTTTCTACATTTTTGCAACCTTTATAGTAAGCCATCAAACCTCTTCAATTGTGGCAGCTTATCTCCTGAAGAACCGAAGAGTGAGACATTAAAATTTATACTGCCAGCACCATTATCTTCCATACACATTAGGCTATTGGCAAATCCCACCAATATTGGCAGGTTTCACCATCTTTGGTCTTATGCATATTGGGGTCTTTAGAAACCACTTTGAAGCTCTTCACCAACTGATAGATTTCAGTAACTTCTTCATGTCTCTGAGATTCTGGTACAATCAGTGTGGCATAAAATTGGATATTTATAGGTTGGGTGTGTGTTCATTTTCTCAGTGGGTGCCCATTATATATTATTCCATCTCTGCTATTTACATTGTCATGGTCCACATAGATTGACATGGCACATGGACAGGGGTTGTCTTAATGAGATAACCCAATAAAAAATTCAATTCAGCGAAACCTCTATTGAATACATAAAACAAGTACAAAAAAAGTCTCTTTTTGCAGGTGGTCTTCTAAAAGAGCAGAAGATCTAAAAATATGATCTGGATATAGGGTGTTCTTCCCAAAGAAGATAGATAGATAGATAGATAGATAGATAGAAATTAGATAGATATGTAGGGTGGAGCAGGTCCTCAGGATGCAGTGACGAGACACGGGTATGACTTGTCAATTAAACTTTTATAAATTGGAGCCACTAGGGCTATGCTGAACAGGCAAAAAGGGGTAACACAAATCTGTCCTCGCAGGGACTCAATAAAATAAACAATACTTTTCTCCATAACTGGGAGTAACCTGGCTAGTCCAGGTGTCGAAGGCCGGAATATGGCCAAACTATGGTACCTATTGCTATAGTCCACTTATCCCTCCATGTGTCACTCGGGATCGCAGATGCGGCCGCTTAGAGTACGTTGATGCGGCGGCCTTGACGCCACGATATTCCGGGAAGATTTAGGCTCGACAGGCCCTGAAGAAACGGTGCCAGTGGGGCGCAACAGGCCCTGAAGAAACGATGCCGGCAGGGCGCAACATGCCCTGAAGAAACGATGCCAGTGGGGCGCAACGGGCCCTGAAGAAACGATGCCGGTGGGGCGCAACAGGCCCTGAAGAAACGGTGCCGGTGGGGCACAACAGGCCCTGAAGAAACAATGCCGGTGGGGTGCAACAGGCCCTGAAGAAATGATGCCGGTGGGGCGCAACAGGCCTGAAAAAACGGTGCCAGTGGGGCGCAACAGGCCCTGAAGAAACGATGCCAGTGGGGCGCAACAGGCCCTGAAGAAATAAGGCCGGTGGAGCGCAACAGGCCCTGAAGAAACGGTGCCGGTGGGGCGCAACAGGCCCTGAAGAAGCGATGCTGGTGGGGTGCGGTAATGACGCAGTTCCCCCAAATGGCTGGTGGCCGTCCTCCGCTAAGGGTCCCTCCATAATCGGGACATGCGCCTCTAACGTCGCCTATCGCGAAGTGGCATCCCCTGAGGCTGGTGATGAGGGGGTCGCCGCGGTGGGAGAAGGCCGGGGAGCAGTGTCCAGGCCTCTGTGGCCATTTTATCTATAGTCACAGCCGCGACCTGAGGTAAAGGATCTCTCCCACAAAGGCGGGGGAAGGCGGGAGTGGCTCTCTGAGAAAGTGGGCGGGAAGCGGCCTCCGGTTAAAGTCTCTCACATCTCACTTGTCGGTGAGTGCGCAGTCTCCTCCTCACAGGCTCCTGTCGGTGTCCCCTCCAGTCGCCCGGCTTCCTGCCTCCTGTCACACTCTATCCCAACTGCCAACTGAGCGCGCCCCCTGCTCCTTTTATCCTCGCCTCGCCCCCTGTTTCCCTGACAACTCCGGTCATGTCTCTCCCTTTACTGTTCTCCCAGTATTGTTCCCTCAGGAACCCTGATGGCGGTCCCCTGGGTACCGGCCCGGTCACTGTCTGGGAGTCCTCCTCCCCACAGATAGATAGATAATAGATAGATAGACAATAGATAGATAGATAGATAGATATTAGGTATATAATACATAGATGGATAGATAATAGATAGGTAGATGATAGATAATAGATAGATAGATAGATCAAATAGAGCTACAGATAATGTGTATATTCAGTATATACTGTATAGTGATTCCACTCCAAATGACAACCTTTTTAAAGGGAATCTGTCACCGGAAGTTGCAGGCCTATGTAAATGGCCTGGGTCCGGTCCGATGGGCAGTGTTTCTTCTTTTTTCTCCACCCCATCTGTGGCCCCCATCCGCGCTCATCTCCGGTATTCTTCTCATCGTTTGCGCGTGCGCAAAGCAATCTTGCTTTGCGCACGCACAGTATGCTTTGCCCAACTGTGGGCAAAGCCGAAAATCATTACTGCAAATGCGCTGGTACCCTATGTCCCGGAAGTATTTTGCTGTGTTCCAGGACATAGTGTACCAGCGCATGCGCAGCAATGATTTTCAGCTTTGCCCGCAGTTGGGCAAAGCATACTGCACGTGCGCGAAGCAATATTGCTTTGCGCACGTGCAAACGATGGAGAAGAATACCGGAGATGAGTGCTGACAGGGCCACGGATGGGGTGGAGAAAAAAGAATAAACATCGGACCGGACCCACGCCATTTACATAGGCCTGCAACTTCCGGTGACAGATTCACTTTAAGAAGACCTTATTGTGTGTGTATATATATG
This sequence comes from Dendrobates tinctorius, assembly GCF_039654945.1. Lineage (NCBI taxonomy): Eukaryota > Metazoa > Chordata > Amphibia > Anura > Dendrobatidae > Dendrobates > Dendrobates tinctorius. Next base: position 3,064,896 of record NW_027361872.1, read on the forward strand.
TATATATATATATATATATATTTATAAAATTAAATGCAATATTTTTCTCTCATCTGAGAATTTCCATGTCCTGCTCATGTACATTTTTACTATCTTTAACCCGTGACCAAAATAATTTCCATTGACACTGCATGGTTACTGGTACCATAGCCCTCTTTGGTGATAAGACAGAACATTCATTATAAATAATCCATTTATGTTGTGTGTGTCTGTATAGCAATGATATATTAATTCCAGGTAAGTGGGCAACAAATGTACTGATATTTCTACATTAGAGATACAGGATATAACCTTCTGCTTGGTAGTAAAGAGCGACTGCAAATATTCCGGCAATCTACCCTGTAGAAAATTAAACAGATATTTTACATTTTGCTCTCGGTTTTGTGTGCGGCAGGATGTAGAAAATACGGCATCTCTAACCTCACTGGTGCCAGGCCGCAAGGACCGCATTTAAATGCCTTCATGGCATAATTTGTAAAAGCAATGTGACATGATCCAGTATTGCTTTTCAGACATATTGCATTTCATGGGGAAGCTGAAATAGAATTTTACTCACCTCAATTCCAAAACTGCACAATTATTTAATGCTTTTCGTTAAATTACAGCTCAATATAATTCTCTTGGGTGTTTGAGGGGGAGGGAGGTTGATATTTCAGTTTTAGTCTGTTTAGAAAATGTTGTATCTGCTACAGCAAGAATATATAAAATGTGTATATAAGCAGGCCAGTGGACTTCTTTGGGACCACTGAAGAAAGGGACACATTTTGAGTCTTGATAGCACGGGATAGAGGTCACCATGGGTGCCACCATGCTGCAAATAGTCACAGAACTAGGATAGGGGCACTGAGGTGGTGTCAAGCAGCAGCTAAAAATGCCCATATCCTAACTTTGATTTGGGACCCCTACTTCTTTTTGTACACCACTGAATGAGAGAGAGCATGCTTATACTTTCATGGCATGGACCTTTACCAACAAGATTACAGTGTAACTGCATAGCCTGTCATGAACCAGGACGGGGTTTTGTCTTTGGCCCGTCCTGGTCAGACAGGGGTTAATTGTTTCTGCCTCTCTCTGGCAGAGGGCGGCTATTTAGTGGCCACTCGACCTAGGTCCGGTGTCAGTTATACTCCTGCCCTCGGCTGAGTTAGTTGACCTCTTGCGTACGTGTGCCTTGTGCCTGTTAACTTGTTGCTTGTTTGGTTTTGATCCAGTTCCGTCCCTGTTATGAGTTCTGCCTGTCCCTCTTGTACTGCGTTACCCTCTCTGTGTATGACTCTCTGCCTGTGACTTGGCTATTCTCTGCTCGTCCCTCTGGTACCGCGCCGCCCTCTACGTGTTTGACCTCTGCTTGTCTGACCTGCTTTTCCCTCTCCTCTACTACAGTATCTCTGCAGTAAGTATATTACATCATCTGCAGCAGTAGGACGCTAAGCCCCGCCCCCTGCAGTCACATGATCGTAGGTCCTTGTACTCCTTACTACTTTCAGTGTTGCAGGTCCTGTCTGCTTGAACTTTCACTGCAGTGTCAGACCCCGGGCCCTCCCATAGTGTGGGTAAGTCACCCTGCTCAGCCGTGGCAGTTTGCCGCCGTTGACAGGATCCTGACAAGCCAGGCTCAGACTGGCCCACAGGGGAACAGGAGAATCCTCAGGTGGGCCTCCATGTCGGAATGGGCTGTCCACTCCACCTATATGAATAGTAGTTAGCACAATAGATTTGTTTCACTATGTACAGAAAATGGCATAATCTCAACAGTCATTTAACAAACTACACCACATATTATTATATAGAAACATAGGCAAATATGTGAATGAGGGTAATGTGAAATTTGCATGTAGCTGAACAGTGGGCCATCAGAGACAATGTTACTGGTGGGCCCTTGGCACTCCAGTCCGGCATTGTGCGTAGCAACATGTTTAAATTTGTGGTGTTCTGGGTGCTGAAACCCCATCTAATCACAAAAGAGAAGGCACAGAAGAGGCCAAATGAGTACTGTTCTTCTCAAAAACTGTCTATGGAGTCCATCTTTAGTGTACTAACCTGTTTCCTATTTGAACCTTTGTTTTTTTCTGGCTATCACTCTTTAACCACACTCTCTTTGTGCCACTACTTTTATACTGATGACCTACCTCGGGGATAGGTAATCAGCAGTACAAATGACCTGTCAATGTGATTATCTACGTAAGGGTAGGGTTACATGACCGAATTCTCCACATACGAGAAAAACGGTCTGATTACTCTGATCAGAGTTTGAGTTTGATCATAGTGGCATTAGTTTTTCTTGGACGTGGAGAGAAAAAAAAAGTTTCTCCACCATTTCCATATTTTCAGGCCGTGAAAAATGGACTACACTTGGGTGTCATCCAAGAGCGGTCTGATTTTCTTCACAGACCCATAGACTTGTGTCACCGATTCTGATCTGACACTCAGGTCAAAATCTAGCATGTCTCCGATTAAAAAGACGGACGTGTGTACAGTCCAATAAAGTATCATAGGTTTGAGTAGTGTCCATGAAAACTACAGATATCACTCGTCCGAGAAAATTGGTCGTGTGCACGAGCCCTCAGGATGATTATTGCAATACCAAACTGATATAGCTTTTTTTATTATTTTCGGAGCTTAGCAAAATTCTGAATTTTGAAAAAACTTTGTCTTAGGGATCAAAAATATGTGTCCATAGACATAACAATATTACAGAAGGTCATGATAATTTCTTTGAAACACGCTGAACTTTGAACCTCATTAGATGGTAATTACATATTTATATGGCGCTATGTTCCACCATTGTGCTCCCATGATACTTAGCTCACATTGCACTCTATTAATAGCCGGTGGATGGAATATTAGGAAAAACACATTCAACACATTAATTGGCAAGTGCTTCACTATCGGATTGGGAGAGACAATAGATATAAGGTCTCTACACATATTTGGACCATACAGATGAAGTACTGTATATACATATTTTCTTTCTCAAAACATGTATACTCAACCGTATGTAAATAAGATTTGTATATTCATGATGTACTGACTGTATCGGTCATTGACATTTGTTATTAAAAAACATATTGTAGCTCCTAGGTAGGCAACCAGAAGGTCAAGATCTACAAATAGATCTCTGCCAGGCCCTGAGTAAAATACTGATAGTTCAATAGTCAACATCTGCTGACCTTGATCTGCTGATCAGATAGATTACTGAATATGATTTAGGATGGATTCACACATCCATGTCTTGTGGTCCAAGTACTCAACGTGATGCACTCACTGGCCACCGGTTTGACTTCTGGAACCTCTATTGATCACAAGAATGGCAGGTTCCAATGTCTCCTCTATGTTCCATTCACTTCTCCATTCACTTCTAATGGGCTGATGTGACAGCTAAGTCATAAATAGTTAAATAAAGCTGTGGCCCACCCTGCTGTCCATTATTTTTTGTTGTGTAATGTGCTTAGGTTCCTTTAAGCACGATCCCACTTCTGTGCCTACTTAAACAGTAGGCTGGTGACAATTAAACATGAAGGCTTGCATATGGGCCAGGTAGAGATAAAGGAAGACAAGAGACAAGGAATCTCATCTCATCTGTTCAGCGCACATCAATCAATCAATCAAATTTATTATCGCCAAGTACATATTACATATATACAAGGAATTCTTTGTGGCAAAGAGGCAACATAATATATAACAACAGATACAACAAGTAACATCTAACAAGACAGATACAGTATATAGTCTACACATGACGATTTAATTGTTGAACAGAGAGTGGATAGAAGCTGTTCATATGGCGGTTGGTGCTGCATTCGGGGACTCTGAAGCAACGTCCTGAAGGGAGTAGTTGGAATGAGGAGTGTCCCAAGTGAGAGGGATCGGATGAAATTTTCAATGCGTGGGATCGAATACTCTTATCATAAAGATCCTGGATTTTAGGCAGGGGGGAACCTATAATTCTCTCTGCTGTTCTGAAAGTCCTTTGTAAGCGGAGTTTGTCATGCGCAGTGGCTCCCCCATACCAGACTATCAGAGAGGAAAAAATCACAGATCTGATGACAGCATTAAAGAATAAGATCAGCAGATTCTTAGACAAACCATATCTTTTCAGCTGACGCAGGAAGAAAATCCTCTGTTGTGCTTTTCTTATAACAGCATTCACGTTTTTCCCCCATTTAATATCATGAGAGATGATAACACCAAGGAATTTGGTCTCTGTGACCCTAAGAACCACTTCGTCATGGATGTAGATTGAAAGTATCTCATGTTGATCTTTCCTAAAATCCACAACCATCTCAGCAGTTTTTTTAGTGTTGAGTACAAGATTATTGGCTTTACACCAGTCACATATTCTTTTCACCTCACTCCGATACAAGTCTTCAGCATTTCCCCTGATGAGACCAATCAGTGTCATATCATCGGCAAATTTCAAGATTTTTACTGAGTCTGCTGAAGAGATGCAATCATTCGTATACAGAGAAAACAGTAACGCGGACAAAACACACCCCTGAGGTGCCCCGATGTTTGTGACCAAGGTGTCCGAAGTGAATGGTCCAACTTTTACACTCTGTATCCTGGCTGTCAGGAAGTTATAAATCCACAAGCATAAGTTGAGAGGGACTCCAAGAGCTACCATTTTCTTATGAAGTAAATTCGGATCAATGGTATTGAACGCTGAGCTAAAGTCCATGAAAAGAATCCGTACATATGAGTGCAGTTCATCTGTATGATCCAAAATGTACTTCAGTGCCAGATTGACAGTGTCATTTGCCGAACGATTCTCCTTATAGGCAAACTGAAGCGGGTCCCATAGCTTCTGCGTGAATTTTATCAGGTGGGACATCATAATTCTTTCGAAGACTTTCATAGCTACAGATGTGAGTGCTACTGGTCTATAGTCGTTCAACTCAGAGGATCCCACTTTCTTGGGGACAGGGATAATTGTGGAACTTTTCCAACACTGAGGTACAACGCACTCTTTCAGTGATACATTGTATATATTTGTCAGTATAGGGGCAAGCTGGGTAGCACATACTTTCAGACACATTGGAGATAGACCATCAGGGCCAGGTGCCTTTTTGACCTTAAGTCCCTTCAGGATGCGTATCACCTCTGCCTCGGAGATCACTACTTGGGTGTTGCACAATGAATGATCTTTATATGAACAGACTGAGGAGCTTAGAGATGAATAGCCACTGTGTGTAGAGCTTGCCTCAAATCTGCAGAATAACAATGAGGAGGTGGAGGCTGAGGAAGAGGAATAGGAGCTGGTGCAACAAAGGCTAGTACCCACACAAGCTATGTCCCATCTCTCCTGAGGATGGCAATGAGGAGGAACATATGAAGGAGGAGATCGAGAGTAGTCATCATGGTGGAGACAGGGAAGTGTTGATTGTAGAGACCTTGGTACGTATGACTGACTTTATGTGCCTTTCCCATGACCCACGTGGTACATTCGTCTTGGCCAAAAAACAACACTGGTTGTTCACCCTGCTAGATCCAAGCTACAAGGAGAACCTTGCATCTCTCTTTCCTGAGGCGGAGAGGTCTTCTAAAATGGTGCTATTTCAGAAGGCCATTGTGGAAAATATATTGGAAAAATTCCCATCACACAACACTATCAGTAGAGGACAAGATTCCTTGCCCAACCAAGGAGGAGAGGCAAGGGAGACACAAACCAGGTACAATAGAGGCAGGGGTACACTGTCAAAGGCCTGGGCCAATTTCATGACTGAAGAAAAAAAGAGGGTTGGTCGCTCCAGCTCCTAAAATCAGTCTTTTATTGAAAAGGTTAAAATGTATAAGGCAATAATTCTCAAAAACATAGATGTGCACAGTGGGCACTGTTAAACTAGCGACGTGTTTCAATCACAAGGATCTGTGTCACAGCTAGAGCATAACCACAGCATGCTATTTTTATATATTACTGGGACCAATCATATCAATGCTGTTAGTCAGATGACTCTACAATGTCAGGTCCTGAAAGGTCTATAACAAAATGAGTAACACAATATAGCGAGACAATGCTGTGGATAAACATAATAGAATACAAAAAAATAGTACACAACTATAAACATATACATTAAAAATACTAAAGAAAATATTCAAAGGAAAAAAACAAAGGAGAAAAAAGATTCATGACTAATGAAACATAATTTTGTTTCTTTTGTTCAGACTCGTGGGATATCTAGTTCCCAAATTATATATCCAAAACGCCTCTCTAGTAAGAAGGCGTCTTTTAAGGTCTCCTCCCCATCTCAGACTGGTAAGCTGCTCAATGCCCGAAACTATTAAAGATGAAATATTACCATTATGATGCATAACGAAATGTTTAGCAACCATAGATATATTCCTAGTAGTATTATTATTGATATCTCTTACTAGATGGTGGCCCGATTCTAACGCATCGGGTATTCTAGAATATGTGTGTAGTTTATTTGTGAACTACGTCGCGCTGTGAGTGAGGCTGTGTGCACATGTAGCGTTTTTTCTGCGATTTCGTGGCGATTTTCCACTGCGGAATCGCCGCAAAAACGCAAAAACAACGCATCCCATGCAATCCTATGGGATTCCGCAATGCTGTGCTAACGCTGCGGATTTTACCGCTGCAGAATCACTTCACGGTAAAATTCGCAGCATGCTCATTCTTTGTGCGGAATCGCGTCGATTCCGCACCCATAGGATTGCATTGAAACTCTCATTTTGCGCATGTGGCTATGCCCACCATGCGTAAAATGAGCGCTCAATGTGCGGATGGTACCCACGGTCTGGAGGAGAGGAGACTGTCCTCCAGGCCCTGAGTACCATAATCCTGTAAAAAATAGAATAAAAATAAAAATTAGTCATATTCTCACCTTCCGATGGCCCCGGGACTCTTTCCCGCCTCTCACAATGCACCCGACACCTTCCGGTCCCAGTAAAGTGACCAAACTTTCAAATCGTCCTTCAACTCCTTCTTCAGCCTGATAAAGTGTGAAGGAACCGTAACTCCCATTGTAGCTAGAGACAACCTCCTGCAAAACGGTCTCCCTATCGACATAATCCGACAAGCAAAGTTTAATTTGCCTAACAGAGATTGGACCTCTCTCAAAGTCACTTTCTTCAGACCGCAAACTCGACTCACTACAGCTTTCATGTCCAGCAATTTATCCTCAGGAATTCTGCATTCCATAGCGACCGTGTCAATTTCAATACCAAGAAAACTCAGTGACGTAACTGGGCCTACCGTTTTTTCGGACGCCAATGGGACCCCGAACTTTTTGGCCACACACTCCATTGTATGGAGCAAAACAGAACAATCAAGAGACCGTGCTGGACCAACAAACAGAAAATCATCTAAGTAGTGAATACACGAATTAAGACCAGACACATCTTTGACTGTCCACTCCAGAAACGTGCTGAACGTAGGAACATGACAACGAACACCCCATCGGCAAACAACGATCAACATAAAAAACCCCATTCCAAACACACCCCAACAAATGCATGCTGCCTGGATTAACCGGCAACAGGCAGAACGCCGCCTCAATGTCTGCCTTTGCTAACAGCGCCCCCTGACCACATTCCCTAACCAAAGCCATAGCCGCATCAAAAGACATGTACAAGACCGAACACAACTGGGGATCAATGCCATCATTAACTGACAAACCCTTTTGAAATGAGAGGTGATGTATCAGCCTGATTTTATTTGGCTCTTTTTTTGGTACTACACCCAAAGGTGAAACCCTGAGATTATCCATCGGAACCGATAAAAATGATCCGGCCATTCTGCCTAAAGCCACCTCCTTATTCAATTTTTCGGTGAACACATCTGGAAACTGTTTGGCCGATTTCAAATTCTTGGTTGATAACCTCACCTCGACATCTACAAAAGGAATCCTAAAAGCGTCCCATAAAAGATCAGCTGCTTCCCTATCCGGGTACCTATTTAGAAACCGCTCCATCTCTGCTAGCCAAATTGGCGTCACCCCTTTTTTCAGTTCCGTCTGCACCTTTCTGTTTCCCTGCTCTATAACATTTTGAGGACCCATGATTGCCACTACAGGAGGCACATTCAGATATGTTCTGAAATCCGGGTTTTTAGGTTTCTGGTACTACACCATCAGGACATGCATGCATCACCAGAACCACCATCAGTAGAGGAATACATCACCAGAACCATTATCGGAACAGAAATATGGGTCGCCCTCATCCCAGGGCTGTGGGGTACTCGGCACTGGGCCGGTGTCAGGGGGATGTGTCACAGCAGCGGTGACCCAGTCCGTGACCCTGGGCGCCCAATATCAATGGCAGATTATGTTTGTAATGGGAAGTTTATATGGAAAGTTCGTGACGCCACCCGTGGTGTTTGGCAAGTAAGATGGTTAGCCAACGCGGCTTGCAGATCCACTGGGACTGATGGTGTGATGCAGCAAAGATGGTGTAGCTCCCCACAGGTGAAGCTATAGTCCCTGGGCAGTGTAGGTGCAATGGATGAGGAGAGGCGCAGACGGGTATAGATGTTGGTACTCAGATGTAGCGGAGCTGAAGGTGTTACTGATGAATGAATGGAGGACACCAGAGCTTGCAGTTTCAAAGCTTTACTCACAGTTCGTAGTGCACACAGATGCCCGCTTCAGTACCGTGTCCTCCGGGGCAGAGGCCCAGCCAACCTCCAGGCGAGATAGGACTCTCCCTGCCAGCACACCGCCAACATGTGCCTTTCTTAAGCGACTCCTCTATTGCGCCTTTTAGTGTAAAGAACTACAGTACCGTGGTTCCCTGAAGTTCCTCCTGTCCGATGTTCCTAACAACTCTACTTGTATGACAGACAGCTGTAGCCTGCTTCGGGGACTCTCTTCTCCTGAATCCTGGCTCTCTATTCGTTTGCTGTTGTGTCCCAAGCCTTTGATGGGAGTAGTGCATTTACAGCCAACTACTCCACCGGTGTCTGCTGCAGAACCATAAGTGTCCATACAACCTCGGGGACCGGGCCCCAGCCTTGCGCTGACAACCTATAGGCAGGGTTCCTATCCAAGCCACTCCTCCTCTCTGTTCTCTCTCCTCTTCGTTCCGTACTTGTCTTTCTCTCTCTTATGGAAATGCAGGTTACAGTTTTACGTCTCTCCTTCTCTTTCCTTTCCCGTGCCAGCTGGCTCAGATCACTGAGGCAGCTGCAGCACTCCTTCTTCTATTCCTTTCCTTGGGAGCTCTCCACTAAGACCAGTCCACAGCCTCTCCTGACTGACTGTCTTTCCTCCGCCTGACCTCCCGGCAGGCTGACCTCCTGTCAGCCTGCTCTCTCCTCTCCAGTCATGCTGACTGAACGAACTGGACTGACTGACCTCTAAATCCTATCTTTCCCCTTCTTTTATACTAACTCCACCCACCTCCCAGCACATCTCGTGTTACGAAGCAAGGATCCACGAAAGGTGCTCTGCTACCCACTAAGCATTGAGCTGCCATCTGGTCCTCTGCTGAACTATCCTGTGTGTGGGATGCAGGTGTTGGAGTGTGGCAAGGAGTTCCCACCTTACCTGGATGGTGGGGCACTACACCTTAGGAGAAGGTGCAGTACCTCTGTGGCGACTGAGCCTCAGGGGCGCCACAAATACACCACCAGCACCACTAGCAATACATGAATGCAGTCCCAGAACTACCACCAATATATGCATTACATGAATTGTAATGTCAGGTCATCCCCTAGCATACCCAATTGCAGATGGTACAGGAACCACAGTAGAGTGAGGCCGTACTGGGAGGCCACAGGCCATAAAAGGGAGGACAGTATGACGAGGTTGAGAGGGACTAGAGGATACTTGTTAAGAGGGACAGTTTAGTAAGGGTTAAGGATTTTGAATGTGGATATCTGATAGGGCTGAGGGTTAGAAGGTGGGGGTTAAGGGGAATAAATAAAAGGGGGTAGACATTTTATAGGGCAACCATTTTAGGTTCCCATATCACAGAGAACACAAGCTCCCACCCACCCGCCCTTGAAAGTGGCTTTGATATGCAGTTAATTCATATTAATCTCATCCATGTTAGTACTAACGTTTATGTATCACTTGTCATAGCAGCGTGGTGTGGGGGAGGTGGTCCTCGAGGTTGGTGGTGATAGTAATTGGCGGCTTGGAGGGGGGGAATCTCTAAAGGCCCCTTTACATTTAGCGATGCACCAGCGATCCCGACCAGCGATATGACCCGGTCAGGATCGCTGTTGCATCGCTAAATGATCGCTAGTGAGCTTCCACACAGGAAGATCTCACAGCGATGCAGCAGCGATACAGTGGACGATACTTACCTTTCAGACGCGGCGATCCTGACGTCCTCTGTCCACGTCCACGTGTAGCTCGTCGGCGCCAGCAGGAAGCCCAGCAGGAAGCGCCCGACGAGAAATGGAGCTGCGCGATCTCGCGCGATCAGCGACAGACAGCGGGGGAGCTGGTCGGAAGTAAGCATCACACATAGCGATATCGCTAGCGATATCGCTGCTGCGTCACCAAATTGGTGATGCTTTAGCAATATTGCTAGCGATATCGCTATGTGTAAAACCCCCTTAAGGACCTGGACTCCCCCTTGGGTGGATTATGTGGAAATGTTGGATCACTAGGAATTCATGACGGATAGTGGCCGGGCGAGTCTCGTAGTGTCTCTGAGCTGATGCCTAGTGGCTAGAGGAAGGACTCAATCTGGAGGCCAAGTTTATTATTATAGGACTGGAACCTGAGGCGGTTACAATTTGGGGCCTCAAGGACTGCCCCCCTTTGGAATAACGTTTAAATAAACTGTTATGTTAAATGTTTTAATAAATGGCTGCTGTGGCCAATTTATCCAAATACGGTGTTGAGAAATTTTTGTGGCGGTCTATGGTATTTAATTTTGGGAAGTTATGGGCTGAGGGTAGTTTTGTGAAAGAGGGGGTTAAAAAACCCAACAGGAATCTCGAATACCCAACCGTCATGAATAGATGCAAGCAGTAGCATTTTTAAATATTTTCTGTTTTAGGACCTTTATTTCTCATCAGATTAGTGCATGTTTCAGTCTTGAAACTCTCACCCTTCACTCAAAATACTGTACCTCTTAAAAGTGCACAGCTAGGGAGACTGCCTATGACTTTCTACTGCGTCTTTGCATGTGCACTCTTGTCTCATGAGATGCGCACTTCTAAGAGTTCTTTTGAGTAATTGTTAGCAGTCTCAGGACCGGGTCCTACACTGATAGGCTCAAAATTAAAGGGCATAAAGCATATAACAAAGTTCCCAAAAGTTTAGTTACTTTCTAATTTGCATTTACACTGGGCGATAATCGAGAATCAAATATTGGTCTATCGAAACAGACTGTCAATCAGCTGATGCGTGAGCAAAATGTTTGTTTATCAGTGAAATGATTTTTAGGCTTGCTTAAATATCGATACTCTTGGCAGCATACCATCCTATATAAACATGTGCTGCCAAGAACAATGCTTTTCTTTGCATACAGATTGATCATGGTAATGATTGTTCTGTGCCCATGAAAGTGCGGTTCGCCTATCTAAACAGGTTATGAAATAAATGCTGAATGGCTTCATGTGGTCTTTTATAAGTTGTGATTCGCCAGTGTAAATTCACCCTGAGCCCGCCACATTGCTTTACTCTCCATAATGAGCCTCCATGTTGCTCTTTCTCCATGTAATGTCTGTTTAAGGGGTTGGAGGTTTTACCCCTTTAAACCCTCATGTTATTATACATGTATATATTTGTACTGCTGTTTTGTAATTCCATGTTACATGTGTAAACTCCATGTTATTGCACTATGTATATTGCAGGGTCAGTGTAGTCTGGGTTGTGGCCATTAGATGAGGGCATAGAGGTCACCACTGTAGAGTTAGTAATATGAGTTAACCACAGGAGGAGTTAGTTGGGGAATAGCCGGGAAGGTCTTCCTGTCTTTAGTCAGTTGGGGGACTGACCCCTCTGTACTCAGGTGGGCTATATGACCGAGCTGCCTAACTACCCTGAAACGTTAAAGAGTACTCCCAGCCATCTACCAGAGAACTTACAGAAGACGAAGGTACAGCAGAACCTGCAGTAGAGAGGAAAAGAAGGAAGTAGAGGAAGATTGAAGGTCACCGTAAAAGTGTACGGGCAGGTCACTCCAGTATGTGGTGGATAGCCTCGTGGGTTGGATCTCTGTTGTCTGAGGAGAAGCAGACGGGAGAATGCTCTGCCGTTGTGACGTTCCACCGGGAGGACACTGAGGGGTCGTCTGAGACACTCCGTCCCACGGAAACAATTATTAACGCAAGGAACAGTGAAGGGAAAGATGAAGTAATGTGCCGTCTTTACTGTGAAGAAAATGCTGGATACTACGTGGAAGTTTTGTGTCCTGAAGTAAATAAATATATTTAGTTAAGAGTTGCCCTGGACTGTGTCTCTATTCTTTGGGATCCAGGACATCAGCCACGACTACCGCCCGGCCGACCTTTACATCTGCAACACATCCACCTCTCACACTGAGCCCCCCATGCTGCCATTTCTCCAAACTGAGCCCTCTATGGGTCTCCTCCACACTGGGCTCCCCACATTGCCCCTTCTCCATGCTGAGCCCATCACAATGCTTCCCTCTCCATTCTGAGCCCTCCACACTTCCCCACTCTCTATACTAAGCCCCACATACTGCTCTACACTCTACACTGAGTCCATCACGCTGCCACACTCTCTATACTGAGTCCACAGGCTGCCCCTTCTCCATGTTGAGCTCACCAAGCAGCACCCTTTCCATTTTGAATCATCATGCTGTTCCTTCCCCATATTGAGCCCCTCACACTGCCTCTTTCCTATACTGAGCCCTCACATTGCCCAACTCTCCATATTGAGCTCCTATGCTGCCACTTTTGATACTGAACACCCATGCTGCCCCTTTTCCATATTGAGCCCGCCAAGTAGCGCCCTCTCCATTCTGAGCCTCTGACACTTCCGCTCCTACAAGCTGAGCCCCCACACTTTCTAACTCTCCATACTGAGCCACCTTTGCTTCCTCTTCTCCATACTGAACCCTCCCCACAGTGCTCCCAACACAGTCACTCATCCATTTTGTCTCTTCCACTCTCCCTGTTTCTGTAAGTGCACCTAACATTTGAAAAAGGTAACAGTCTACGATGGCCCAAATGCAAGTTTAAGGCATGAATAGTTAAAATACAAATAACAAAAGACTGTCCGTCACTTCCAAACAGAAGGCTAGTGTGTGCAGGTGCAAACTAAGAGTAGCCATCTCTATACAGGACAAACAAATAAAGTTACAATCTGTATTTCTATATCATGAGAACATGAAATATATGAAATTTTGAATTGCATTACTGGTCTAAATAATAAGAAAAAGTGGAAATGTCTAGCACATAATCTGGCCAATTCATGTGTGCCCAGCAGCTTACGACACGGCAAAAACAGGTGTGGCAGGAATCAGGCCCGGGTGTGGCTACGGAACTTGAACTCAGCTTCCCCAAAATGTGATAAACCACAGTTACTTTATGTTTTAAGGGGGGTTAATCACTTTTTCACACAGGGCGCCGTAGGTTTGGATTTCTCTTTCCCCTTAATAATAAAAAAATTCAATTAAAAACTGAATTTTGTGTTTACTTTTGTTACTCATGCTTACATTTGTTTGTTGATTTGAAACATTTAAGTGTGACAAACATGCAAAAGAATAGGAAACCAGGAGGGTGGCAAACACTTTTTCACACCACTGTATATGAAATTTGAATTGTATTACTGCTTATGATGGTAAGAAAAAATGGACATGCATAGCACATAATTTGGCCAATTCATGCATGCCCAGCAGCCAACGACAAGGCGATCTCTGGTTGCTGGGAAGCTATCTAATGTGAATTCTGTACTAGGCTCAAGCATGAATTTATGGGTAGGTAGGTCTCTGATGCAATTAAAATGGCCACAGGCTGGTGGGAGGAGTGCTCGGTCAGACAGCCAATATACAAATAACAAAAGACTTACAGTCATTTGCAAACAGAACGGTAGTGTGTACAGGTGCAAACTAAAAGCAGCCGTCTCTATACATAACAAAGTTTAACTCTGTAGTGCTATAGACTGTAAACATGAAATATATGAAATTTGAATATCATTACTGTTCTAGATATTAAGAAAAAATGGAGATGCTTAACACATCTTTTGGCAAATTCATGCGTGCCCACTGCCCAGTACCCAACGACAAGGTGATCCCTGGTTGCTGGGAACCTATCTAATGTGAATCCTGTCCTAGGCTGTAGGTCCCTGATGCAATTAAAACTGCCACAGGTTGGTGGGTGGAATGCTTGGTCAGGGAGCCAATATACAAATCAGTCAGTCTTTTGTTATTTGTACATTGGCTTAATGGTAATAAATGGCCTGGAAAGATAATAACTTCTTTTTACTAAAATATCTCATTAGATAAAATAAATTCCTTTTGTAATTATTCGGAACTTTGTTGTAAGATTATATTATGGTTTTACTCTTACTTTTCTCACTTACCAAGCAGCAGAAATGTTGTCAGGAAGATTCTGCAGCTCACTAATCTGAAGTTCCTGAGGATGGCCGCTGGATACAGGTGAATAAAGTAAGGATATCAAGAATACATATCTGTTTTGTTTTTATTTGGTGTTGGGGTGAGAAAAGAGATTGTATTGCTATATAAGGGTTTAGTTATAGAATATATCCGAGGTTAACCATCTTTTCTTTTTTTTTTTGCTTTATTTTACATGTTATGAAATGTTCTCAACACACTCTTCCTCCTCTACTGCAGTAGGACAATGGTTGGTATAACTCTGATCTTCTGGGTTTTATGAGGACTCTGGCAGATAGCAGTTCTCTATTAGGATGAACGCTCACAGGAGTTTTAGGCATAATCTCTGCTTGGAGAAGTCACGTCGTACATAGCCTTCGGAAAAATATGCCGGACTGTGAGCAGGATCTTTTTTTTCGGAAGAAGAGGTGCTTCCATGGTCGTATTCTGTGAATGTGGATAACAGGAATAACTTGTTAAAATAATAATAAACTTATTGTATGTAGTAAGGACATTATAACTGGATATGATCATGTTTTGCACTTCCATGTTGACAAAGGTATTACAGAAAAATATAAATAAAATAATATTTCCTTTACTCACTTTTTAATTTTATTACTAGTTATAATCTTAACCTGCTGTGAGCAGATATGGCAATGTTTCTATAGGATATGTGGTTCCTGACATGTACTGGACACTGACTATTGTATAAATGTTGTGACCATCATTACTAAATAATAAAGAACATGTATACTTACATTTGGTAACCTGAACACCAATGGGAGTTCGTCCCATGAGCATGCTCAGATGCAGGAGTAGAGGACTTAGCCTCTGGAGAGAGTTGCCGCAAGGCAATCTCCTCTGTAGTCTCCTCTACAGCAGATGCAGAGCAGGAGACTGCAGAATGTGAGGATCTAGATTTCAGCAAAGGAGAGGCAGAAATCTGACTCCTAACACTCCCTGAGATGTGGATGGAGTAGGATCTCAAAGAGATGGACAATCCTCATCTTAGGTGGTATTTTGCATGAGAAGACTGCCGCCACATTTACGGCAAAATGCTTTCGTTCCACTGATTTTTGTGAAACGCCCAACTCTATGGAGACAGAAAAAACAATGATTAGCAGACAAGAAAGGGCAGAATTATTAATTATTAGAGGAAGGGCATGGATTATTTGTGGAAAATTAGATCTCAGTCTTCAGTGATCTCCTGATCTCATAATATTAGTTGCATTCGTTTAGCTTATTTATAATTATATCAAAATAAAATATCTCCTTACCTATATTCACACCATGCACACACGTAGTTGTACGTGTAGTTGATGTTATATGTGTGATCTATGGTCACTGGTGGCAATTCAGGGTGGACACATTCAACCAGTTTAGTGTACGATACCCAGAGAGGACCATGACAATCGTCTTGTACTCCGTGAAGGTGCCAGCAGGCGGCATGGCACATTTCATGCACTAATATGTCTCTAACGCGATCTAAAGGTAGAAAATATACAATTATTATAAGTTATAAAGGTACTTTACATGACAAGTGCCAATGCACTAGGCCATATTAAAGCTAGGCTCAAGAGACATTTGTCCCGGAGCTTTGGAGATTTCACCAATAGGACTTGAAAGCTTTTCTGATTCATCATCCCATTAATTTCTAGTTATATCCAATGCAGTTGCTATTTATGTGTATTTTATACATTATTCACCTCCAGATCTCCCACACTAAAGGAAAAAGGGGTCCTTGATGGCTTTTCAATGATCCTATCCAGTGAAGAATTTATAGCCAGGCATGTGTGTGTTTTTCTGGTTTGCAAGCTATGAAAGTTGCAGTAACTTCAGTCTGGCCCAAACAACCTGTTACTTCTATCAAAATGTCATAATTTTGGCAAATAATTGTCATATCAAACTTACCTGCGGAGTCACACACTTTTTCCGACAGTTCAATTGTGGAGTATAGTTTGCCATTCTCAAATTTGTTAGCACAGAATCCAGCTGTTGCCCTCAGTCTTTTATTCCACTTTATATCTATTTTAGACTCAAGAAGCTAAAGATGAGAAATGAAGAAATAAAATACGTTGTATCTGTAATTCAATGACAAACAGCGGAAAATACAGTCCCTTCTAGGACACTACAATAAGGAGGTATAACTTAAGACTACTGGACCTAAAGACTTCCTTAGGCACCAGGGTCCGGGGGTGACTGCTACCTCCACACCTCTATAACTCTGCATTTACACAGAGGCATAACAAAGGTTATCGATGATTTATTACATAGAAGTTTACATGAAGAGTTACAGATACCATAATATAGGTGATTGATGTACAATCTGGGGGATTATAATATTTACCTTTTTTTTCTCATTATAAGAAGCACAATTTTCCCCCAAATTTGGCAGGAAAATGGGTGTGCGTCTTATAATTCGAATATACCTTACTGGCCACGGTGGAGCAGGGTCCTAAGGTTGCTGCTGGAGGAAGCAAGTGTGACGCGTTGCTGCAGGCCTCAGGCTGGAATGAGGGGGTGTTTGGAGGTGCGACACTGCGGGTGTATGGTGGTGCGGGGGCTCCGCTGACATTTTGTGAAAGCCCGGGACCCCCGCACTTCCATGGTTTACATTGTGGTGGACTCTGGGAAATTGGCTGCCAGAGGCAGTGCATGTACATCTGCAGTGTCGCACATCCGAACACCGCTTTCTCCCAGTCTGGGGTCCGCAGCATCACCCCACTCCTACCTCTGCTAGCAGCAAACCTGGGATCCCGCTTCACTGCAGCCACCAACCCCCGGTAAGAAATAAGACACATGGATTGTAAGAAGCACCACCATTTTATTAAAAGAAAGTTTTTTTTTCCTCTTTTTCCTCCTCAAAATTTGGGGTGCGTCTTATAATCCGGTACGTCTTATAAACCGCAAGATACGGTACCTTGTTCTGAAACGCAGTACTGTTGTAAAGTTTGAAGAGCCGCGTCACCAACTCATGTTTGGTATTCTGGAAGTCCATCACATATGGAGATGTTGGGGATGTAATTTTCTCTATGAAGCAGCCTTGGATGTAACAACTAGGACTGGCAGGAACAGAAGATCATATATGAAGTATTTGGTTATATTTCAGAACATACAGAACATTTACTTGTTCATTCCTTTCCCCTACAATTTAGAAGGGATTTCCCATTTAAGGATTAGGCCACCCCAATGGTAGACGATCAGGGGCACATATATAATAGGAGCAGCCAGCAATTGGCTATGAGTCCGGGCAGGTGGAGGAATCAGCATTGAAATAAATCTCCCATAAATGCCAATGCAAGAACCCAATATCATCTCTATGTGAGTGGCAGTATAAGGATTCTCTGAGTGCCAGGAATTACACAGGGAGGAGAGGGGCGATTATCTAAACCCTGACATGGATTGGGGGTGCAAACAATCAAAGACATGTGAGAATGCAGGATTTTGTGAACTGAGATGATGGCTGAGGTTGTCCACCAGTAGGGGGCTCCACTTCTTAGTTTATAGCATATCTTATAACTTTATATAACTTACTGCTTGTATGCGATGGATCTCTCCAGATATCCAGATGATTCTGTACCTGGAAGAAAACATGGAGCAGTGAAAATTTTGCGTAATTTTTACATTAGGGCCGCTATGTAATATTCTTATAGAGATTAGCAAAATCTACA
Source organism: Dendrobates tinctorius (assembly GCF_039654945.1). Taxonomy (NCBI): domain Eukaryota; kingdom Metazoa; phylum Chordata; class Amphibia; order Anura; family Dendrobatidae; genus Dendrobates; species Dendrobates tinctorius. The sequence continues at coordinate 3,083,063 of NW_027361872.1, forward strand.
ATTAATTTTGTGCAATCAGTTTCCACAATCAGTGATGGTTTAGGGAGCCATGTCATCCGCTGGTGTAGGTCCACTGTGTTTTATCAAGAACAAAGTCAGCGCAGCCGTCTACTAGGACATTTTAGAGCACTTCATGCTTCCCTCTGCCGACAAGCTTTTTGATAGTCAAAATTTAATTCTCCATCAGGACTTGGCACCTGTCCACAATGCCAAATATACCAATACCTGGTTTATTCCCATAGGCGTGGAGCGCATATTCATTACTTTAATGAGCGGTACCTAAGAAGATGGTAGCCCTGTTTTTCTTATACTGGAGAAACTGCTTTAGTGTCAGATTGGTTAGGCTGTACTTACCAATAGGTTTATTACTAGTCTCTTTATCTTCATCATTTCTCCTGGATTTATCCTTTTTCAGATGTCTTTAAAATAGTAAAATATAAAGTATATTGTGAATTTCAAAGTAGCATATTTTTATTCTGCAGAATGAAATATAGTCTCATATGTTTCTTCATTCATTTTGTCTCTTACATTCTGTAGAAACATTGGCAATAAGGAAAATTTTGGTAATTATCAACAATTTTTTATATACATGAAAGTTCAATATGTGTGGATCGCACTGGATTGTAAGGTTATATGAAGATTAGACATGAGTGGATTTGTTTGAGTGGAACAGAATTGTGCTCATATTTACAAAACTAGGAATTTTAGAGAACACAGATTTTTTGTAAATCACTCCACGTGAATAAAGCAAAGTGGAAGCTAGCGGCAGCCGCCAGCTTGTAGAGCAGTAGAGCGCTGGCAGAAAGTTTAGCTCTCCTCTCTGACCGACTCCTTCTGCTTTATCCTCGATGGCCAGTTTTCCACACTACCATTGTACCGCACCTCTGGCCAAGTGTTCCCTTTGTATTGGAACTTTGGCTACAAGCGGGCCCCGAAAGATCTCTGCTCATGCAAGTCCTAGCCAAGAGTCAACACTGGGCTGGAGTTGCGGGCAGAGAGCAGTGGGGGCTTCCGGAGAGGGGCTTGGTGATGTATGAACTTTATTTTATTAACTCTTATTTTCTTACATCCTCCATTTATTATGATCTGGTACTGGGAAGACCCCAGGGCATAATAGGGAACAATCAATTTGTGAAGAATAATTTTGATGTGAATCGAATCTCTAAATAAAATCTGCATGATTTGGCAGAATTTTGTCAGAGCCTCTCATCTGTAATAAAGATGTAATTTTTTTACAGACTCCAATGTACAATATAAATCATCTTTTACAATACTTACCTACGTATGGTGTTACAGATGACACCACTGAATGTTCCAAGGAGGAATATGATGATGGTGAAAACTACAATATAAGTGATGACTTTATTCCAAGGGATCAATTGAGGAAGAATCCCATCCACTGAAAAAGAAGAAAGAATATATATATTATATATACAATAACTTGTCTGTAATACACTATGGCATTATTATCAAAGCAGTCCTATAAAGGGAATCTGTCACCAGGCTTTTGAAATATTAGGCCTGTTTCACACTTCAGTTTTTCACAATCAGTCAAGATCCGCCGATTTGCCAAAAAAACGGATCCGCCATTTTTATTTGCGGATCCATTTTTTTCCCCATTGACTTTCATTATCGGCGGATTTTGACTGATGATCGTCTGTTGCGTCCGTATTTGTGCGGATCTGCCAAAATTGTGGCGTCCGCTGAGATCACCGAACGGACCATGCAACGTTTTTTTGCTGCCCGGATCCGCATTTTCCCCTTTTAACCCTGAATCAAGTGTCGCTGCTGGATGAAAATTTTCTCTCTCTCTCTCCTTACCGCTCCAGCGAGATCACGCCCGCGACATGACAGCTGCTCCCGCGAGATCACGCCCGCAACATGACAGCTGCTCCCATGAGATCATGCCCGTGACATGACAGCTGCTCCCACGAGATCACGCCCGCAATATGACAGCTGCTCCCGCGAGATCACGCCCGCGACATCACTCCTGCTCCCACGAGTTCCCACCGTGCCCGCGACATCCCGATGACAGCTCCCACGTCAGCATGCCCGCTCCCGAAGAACACTACATCGCCTGTATTTTTTTTTCTTTTTTCCCAGGCGCGGTTCCTTTAAATTTTCACCTTCGCCGGATCCTTCCATCTGCCGATCCGATGACACACGTTCCTGTCAGTCCACCTGCGGATCCGTTTTCCGCTATTTTGGCGGATTTAGACTGACCTGGAAAATGGATGTGTGAAACAGGCCTTATCTGAGAGAGCCATAATGTAGAAGCATAGCCCATTATAATAGCAATGTGTCAATTACTGGACTATTTCAACAGAATCACTGTTTTACCAGCAATTGATTATCACTACAGGACAACTGGTCTTGTGCCTCCTAGTCCAACCAGGCTTCCAGCGCTGATTAGCCGCTTTCTGTCAATATATAATGTAAATACAAAGCTGTGGCAGGGTTATACACAGCTGAAAAACTGAGCTCTGCTCAATCTGCAGCAGAGAAAACTGTGACTCTATTATATATTCTGTTGGACTGTAGGACCCGGCAAGACGATTAAAAATATGGGACTTTAAAATTATGTCTCAGGGATGATGCCATATTAATATACAGGGTGGGCCATTTATATAGATACACCTAAATAAAATGGGAATGGTTGGTGATATCAACTTTCTGTTTGTGGCACATTAGTATATGGGAGGGGGGAAACTTTTAAAGATGGGAGATGACCATGGCGGCAATTTTGAAGTCGGCCATTTTTGATCCAACTTTATTTTTTACAATGGGAAGAGGGTCATGTAACACATCAAACTTATTGAGAATTTCACAAGAAATACAATGGTGTTCTTGGTTTTAACGTAACTTTATTCTTTGAGTTATTTACAAGTTTATGACCACTTAGAAAATGTGTTCAAAGTGCTGCCCATTGTGTTGGATTGTCAATGCAACACTCATCTCCCAGTCTTGACACACTGATAGCAACACCGCAGAAGAAATGCTAGTCTAAGGGGGTCAGATTCCTTGTAGGAATGCTCTGACCTGACATCCATAATGTGGTGGTGCACCCTCTTGCTGGAAAAACTCAGGGCACGTGCCATCTTCAGTGCATAAAAAGGGCAATACATCATCATGTAGCAATGGCCCCACTATCTTTGTACCCCATATACCACACCATACCATCAATTATGGGTGTCAGGTCCGAGCATTCCTATATGAACAGATTCCTGGAGAGTGGATTGGTCATCGTGGGCCAGTTGAATGGCTACCAAGGTCTCCCGATCTGACCCCCTTAGACTTTTATATTTGGAGTTATCTGAAGGCAATTGTCTATGCTGTGAAGATACGAGATGTGCAGCATCTGAAACAAGGGATACTGGAAGCCTGTGCAAGCATTTCTTCTGCAGTGTTGCTATCAGTGTTGTTATGAATGAGTCACCGGAGGAGGAGAAAACAAAAATACAAGCTAAGTCCAGAAAACCGGAGAGGTTGGTAGCTATCGGATTGCAGACCCCTGATCCTATACACCACAACTAACAGTAGCCGTGGGGGGTTCCTATGGTGCCCTAGACCCCTCGTCACAGCCGGAGAACTACATAAGCCTAAAGAAGGAAAGGGGAAATCTAAACTGCCCCAGAGCAGACCCCAAAGCAATAGACAGCCCCCAACATGTATTGTCGGTGAAATACACATGAAGACACAAACACAGACAGAAAGACAGGCTGAGCAAACGATGGGGCCCAACTAACTAGATAGGACAGGACAGAAAAGATGCTGGCTGCAATCCGCAAAAAACCCTACCAAAAATGTCCCAACCGTCTGATAGGGAAAAAGGCCCTGAAGTCACTAGACTTCAAAATCACTGTATCAGCACTCAGGTATATTCTGAAAACAGAGCAAAGAGATCAACTGATCAGAGACAAAAATGGAATTCAGTCTGTCCCAACCAGGACAGGCTGAATACAAACACTAAGGAAACCAGACAAAATCTCATGGAATAATAGCAGGGCAAAAACTTAGCTTTTAGTAGATAGGAACGAAACTGGATGCAAGAGCTCAGAGCAGAAAGGATCACCAGCAGCCCTGCAGGGCGTCGGCTGCCTTATATCCACTCAGAAATTCCAGATGTCCAATCACACTCCGCCTGTTCAGATGACAGGTTCTTCCCATCCCAATCAATTTCACTACCTCTCTTCACTAGCAGAGGGAGTTCATCAGACATCAAAGGTGAAGGGGAGAGTAAACTCACAACACAGTGTGTCAAGAGTGGGAGAAGAGGGTTGCATTACATTACAATATAACACAATGTGCAGCACTTTGAACACATTTTAAAAGTGGTCATAAACTTGTAAATAACTCATGAAAGAATGAAGTTATGTTAAAACCAAGTGCATCATTGTTTTTATTGTGAAATTCTCAATAAGTTTGATGTGCCACATGACCCTCTCCTCACTGGAAAATATAAAGTTAGATCCAAAATAGCCGACTTCAAAATGGCCACCATGGTCACCTCCCATCCTGAAAAGTTTCCCCCCTCCCATATACTAATGTGCCACAAACAGGAAGTTGATATCACCAACCATTCCCATTTTATTTAGGTGTATCCATATAAATAGCCCACCCTGTATAATACATATTTGTGTCCTGGTGAAAAATTTTGACCTGGGCCCCACCTGCATATTTGTCAGATGTATGGTCCCTTGTAGCATTCCAGATCCTGTGAAGACATACATGTTTGCCCCCTCATGTACAGTGTTTTATCCTGTAAAAAAGTCCCCAATTCTGGCCCTTCATATAATCATATAATAATATCACTTATCCTGCACCCTTCCTGTAATAATGTCCCCATCCTAACCAATTTCTGTAATAATGTTCCCCATCCTGAACCTCATTCAGTAATAATATCCACCATCTTGATATAAAGTCTTTATCCTTGGCCCCTTCCTGGTATAATGTCTTCCTTTCCTGGTATAATGTCCTCAATCCTGGACCTCTTCCAGGTATAATGTTCTCCATCCTGGGCCCTTTCTTGGTATAATGTTTCCCTTTCCTGGTATAATGTCCTCAATCCTTTGCCTCTTCCTGGTATAATGTCGTCCATCCTTGGCCCTTTCCTGGTATAATGTCTCTCTTTCCTGGTATAATGTCCTCAATCCTTTGCCTCTTTCTGGTATATTGTTCTCCATCTTGGGCCCTTTCCTGGTATGATGTCTCTCTCCTAGTATAATGTCCTCAATCCTTTGCCTCTTCCTGGTATAATGTCATCCATCCTGGGCCTTTTCCTGGTATAATGTGTCCCTTTCCTGGTATAATGTCCTCAATCCTCTGCCTCTCCCTGATATGATGTCGTCCATTCTGGGCCCTTTCCTTGTATAATATCTCCCTTTCCTGGTAAACAGTAATGTCCTCAATCCTTTGCCTCTTCCTGGTATAATGTTCTTCATCCTTGGCCCTTTCCTGGTATAATGCCCGCCATTCTGGGCTCCTTCCAGTAATATATATCCCCCATCCCGGTATATTTTTCCAGTAATAATGTCCATGTTCTAGAGCTCTTCTCTAACAAAAGTAAAAAAAAGAAATGATTCTATTCAAATTCACCCATTCCCACTACTTGTGACATCTTCTTCCATAGCCGGAGCAGAAGCCGGCAGCTGACTTTAGCGCACAAGTGACGGGAAGCGCATGACATCACTAGCATGCGCGACTAGGCGAATATTTGTGCCCCAGTGAATTTCAGCTCAATGTATGTCTGCAGGGCCCACCTACCCAGGCCTGGTCGCACTCACTGTGACCTCGATCGTTGTGCCCCTGCATCTATCCTTCTATATCCAGGCATGTAAACATAGCAAAAGGGCCTGTGTGTCTAGAGGATAAAAGTTTAAAAGACATCTGGGGGCTTTTCCATAAATAGATAATATTACTAGATCTCTGCTCCAGATTACTGGAGAAGAGGGGTTGATCCAGGGGTGTACTCTAACTGCAGTATTTATTAGGAAGGAACATTGTCTACAGAATATAGGGTTGACTTCAAATTTAACACTGACAGATAATAGATAACCTATCCACGTAACTATGTGACTTACATCCATAATCCTTAGGTCCTTTGCACTGTTTGTGGAGAAAACAGTTGTCCTGTTCAATTATGCAGACTCTGGTTCTAGAAACCACCCTGGTACCAATGCCTAAAAGAAATGAGACATCAATTAGTTGTAGGAAAACTCTGTAGGAACTTTTCTCAATGTATCAGTGTAATTCTCGGTAGTCTTCAAGTGGAGGAGAACACTGGATGTCTCCAGCTACTAATATATACATTATTCACTGCACCTAACTTACTTATCCAGACCTAGGACCATTTCTTATGAGTAACTCTAGGACTGCACAGATCACAATTATAGGAAAGCCCAACAAGTTGGGCAAATTAGTCCCGTTAGTCATAAAACTGTATAATTTCCCCAGTGGTAATGATGGAATCACACGACTGAAGATCACAGTCCATTATTCCTTACAAGAAGATCTACATTTACTCTTATAATTAGTGCGAGAGCCTAGAATAGGGAATACAGGATGGGAGAGGGTAACACATGAAGACTCCTCCACGAAATGTATCATGTGACCTATTAACAATCTCAGCCACTCAATAGAAGTTACATAGCACCAAAGATCTCTGCTGACAAAATGAGAGGTGACATGTATTTCCTATACCTCCCTTCTGTTATATGTAGAAGTTATTGTATCCAGCCCGGATTATTACACCTCTATGTCTTATCTGTATTTTATTTGACTAAGTGCATGAATCAGTCATGGCTGTATATTTAGCATTAGGAACTTCAAGATCTTTGACGTACATGTACGTCAAAGGTCGTGTCCTTGCCTTTGATTCGGTCTGCATGCCGAGTCTGCATGTTTCCTGGCAGTTAATGGGTGATTCATGTGACTTTAACAATCACGGGTGGAATGGAGCTCCACCTGTGGATGTTAACCTGTTTAACGCTGCTATGAATCTCTGACAGCGACATTTAACACTTGTCACGGGGGGATAATATCACAAGCTGAACGGCATGCCTGTGACATGACTGCATGGCACCAATGGTTGCCATGACAGCCGAGGGTCTGCTGAAGACTCAGTGCTTGTCATGAGCGTGGTGGCTCAGTGGTTAGCACTGCAGCCTTGTAGCGCTGGAGTCCTGGGTTCAAATCCCACCAAGGACATCTGCAAGGAGTTTGTGTGTTCTCCCTGGGTTTGTGTGGGTTTCCTCCGGGCTCTCTGGTTTCCTCTCACATTTCAAAGACATACTGATAGGAAATTTAGATTGTGGTCCCCATCAGGGACAGCAATGGCAGCGTGTGCAAAACTGTAAAGCGCTACGGAATATGTTAGCATTATATAAAATAAAGAGTATTATTATTATGAGGATCCTCTTGTGGAAGGCAGCCTGTAGCTGGCGTTCATAGGAGAGTGTGGTTTTTACTATACTAAGACCTGTTTCACACATACGTTTTTTCATCAGTTGCAATCCGCGAAAATGGCGGGACACGGATCCGCAACTGTTTTGTAAGCAACGTGTGCTACCGGACCGTTGCTTTGTCGGATCCGGGGAAGGCAGAAATTTAAAGGAACCCGTGCCCGGGGAGGAGAGAGAGAGAGAAAGGTTCAGTGTCCGTCCTGTCATGTCTGCGGACGCCAAAATTTTGGCGGATCCGTAAAAAAACGGATCCAACGGTTGACCATCCGTCAAAATCCGCCGATAATGCAAGTCAATGGGAAAAAAAACGGATCCGCCAAGAAAAATGGCGGATCCGTTTTTTTTTGCAAAACGGCGGATTTTGACTGATGGTGACAGACAGATGTGTGAAAGAGGCTTTAGCAGTGTTTTTGCACTGCTATGCATAGCACAATCAACCAGACAATTGCAGCTTCAAGTCTCTAAAGGGGACTATTGCATACAGTAAAAAGACAAAAAAAAAGGTACACTTAAAACATTTTTTAAAATACACATTTGTTTCCTCTGCATTTGTAAAAGTTCGATCTATCAAAATCTAAAATAAATTTATCTGATCAGTAAACAGCATAATCAGAAAAAAAAAAATCGAAATCGCCAGAATAACATTTTTTGGCAGCCGCAACAATGCAATAAAAAAAGGCGATCAAAACATTGAATCTACCCCAACATGTTATCAGTAAAAATGTCAACTCAGGGCACAAAAAATAAGCCTTCACCCAACCTCATGGGGTAAACCTCATATTGGGTGACTATTAGGAAAAGTACTTACCTGCTCGGATTGTATGCTTGGTCCAGGGATCATGGCGGCAGATGTTGATAGGCGCGCCGTCCACAGATGCTAATAGCAAACTCACGATTATAAGAAATCTAAAGAGCATTTTAGCGTGGAGAAATATCGCTGAGTGTGTAACACTCGGTGAGTCTTTTCAGACAAAGCCTCTTCCTGCAGCGTCACTCCGTATAACCACACAGTTCCGTGATGTCACAATGGAGATCTCAGTGTGACATCACGAGGAGCGGAACACAGTGATGTCACAATGGAGATCTCAGTGTGACATCACGAGGAGCGGGACACAGTGATGTCACAATGCGTCACATAAATCCAACTACTAAACATGGAGCAGCTCCATCAATCTATGTATGATTAATATTATATTAATGTATAAGGACCAAGCCGCATTAGAGGATATTATGAATGTATGGGGGCCACACAGGGAGACATTATTCATGTGTTGGGGCACATGGAGACATTGCTACTACTGGGCCACATAGGGTGGCAATATTAACTCATGGTGAACACACGGGGGGGACAGTTTTACCAGATGAGTGACACATTGGCGCCAATATTAATGTATGGGGGCAGCATAGGGGGACATTATTACTATATGGGGGCCACATAGGAGGACATAATTAATATATTAGGGGCACATAGAGTGACATTATTATTTCTTTAATTAATTTAATAGTTTCCTGCATGTGGTAGTATTGGTACACTGTGCGCAAAACTATTAAAGTGGTTTTCCGGGACTTTAACACTGATGGGATATGCTTAGGATAAGTCATCAATGTCTGATCGTTGAGGGTGCGTCACCTGGCACCTCCGCTGATCAGCTGTTCCTTGTTTCCGTTATGCAGCCAAGGGCTAATATTTCTCCTTGCGGAGCGTATTAAGCATGCCAAGAAGAGGAGGCTATTAAGCCGAAATGTTCCTCTGGGAAATATGCAAATTGTGTCTTCAGAGAGCTAGATGACTAGAATTCTAGTGCCATTTATAGGAAGTAGCAATCCTAAAAAGTCAGTGTCGACCCTTTGGAAGCTGCAGAGCACAGCTCTCTCAACTACATAGTGGCCGCGGTCGAGTTTTGCACATCCACCAGCAATTCAAGGACAGATGTGCAGTACCCATCCATGGCCATTTTTCCAGCAACAGAGCACTGTGCTCCGAAATGAGTACCATAGTTCCAGTTGCCAAGCTGTAATGTGACTAAAAGTATGCAACAGGCATACAACCAGCCACATTCCAACTAGATGCACACAGCCGCACTTAATTTACTTGTATTGAGCACCAAAACAAGACAGAGGGCACCATCATATACAAGGATCGACTTGTAGCATGTCAGAACGTTACTAAATTATACAAAACAACAGAAACATGCAAAACAACAGGAATCACCATAAAAAATGTAAATACTTTATTGGTATACTGTACACAGAACTACACAGAATAATTTAAAAACATTTAAAAAGTCAAAAAGACACATATGATTGCAATGGGGCTGTGACTTGCATTTCCCTCTCTACCACAAGAAATAAAAATGGAAATATTAATGCCTCTTGCCCAGAGATTTGTGAAAATAACACTATGATCAGCACAAAGTATAAAGACTGTATGTACTCTATAAGCTCAACAAAGTAGTACACCCCTCATAAACTAAAATATTCCACATTTTTCGTTTTATAAGATGTTCCGTATTGTAAGATGCACCCCTACTTTTAGGAGAAAAATAGGATTTTTTTTAATAAAATGGTGGTGATATTTATAATCCATGCGTCTTATTGCTTACAAGGGGTGGTGGCTGCGTTGAAGTGAGGTCCCAGGGTCACTGCTGAAGGAGGCAGAAGTGGGGTGATGCTGCCGGCCGCAAGCTGGGATGAGGGGGTGTTCAGATTTGCGGCACGCCGCTGCGGGTGTCTTGTGCTGCGGGAGTGTCCGGCGGTGCTACCTGGTGCTGCTGCGGGTGTCTCCGGTGCTCCTGCGGGTGCCCAGCGGTGCTATGGAGGCGTCCGGCATTGTGGGGGTATCTGGCGGTACTGCACCATGATGCTGCGGGGGGCACTGCTGACATTTTGTGTAAGGCTAGAGCCTCACGCAGTTACATGGTTTCCTCCTGTGTGGTGGACTCTGGGAAAATGGCCGCTAGGGGGCGGCGCATGCGCAGATGGAGATCTCAGCACCAAAATCTTGGGAGATGAGATCTCGGAAGGGATAGCAAGTAATAGAGAAGAGAGAGAGGGGATTCAAAAAGATGTAAATAAATTGGAGCAGTGGGCAGCAACCAATAGAATGGTTTTTAACAAGGAAAAATGCAAAGTACTACATCTGGGCCATAGAAATGAAAAAGCATATACAGAATGGGAGGAATAGGACTAAGCAACAGCACATGTGAAAAAGACTTGAGTATACATATAGATCATAAACTGAACATGAGTAAACAGTGTCATGCAGCAGCAAAAAAGGCAAATGCAATACTGGGATGTATTAACAGAAGCATACAGTGTAGATCACATGACGTCATTATTGCCCTCTACTCTTCTTTGGTCAGACCTCATCTGGAATACTGTGTCCAGTTTTGAGCACCACATTCTGAAAAAGACATCAACAAACTAGAGCAAGTTCAGAGAAGAGCGAAAAGAATGGTGACCGGTAGAGTTGAGCGAAACGGGTCGAAAAAATTCAAAAGTCGCCGACTTTTGGCAAAGTCGGGTTTCATGAAACGAAACCCGACCCTAGGATGAGGTCGGCCACGAGGTCGGCGACTTACGCGCCAAAGTCGCGTTTCAAAAGTTTGTTTTGCGCTCTTTTTCAGCCAATCAGGATCCACGGACACTGTGGGCAACGTGATGACATAGGCACGGGTCACCACCATCTTTCAGAAGGGCATGCAAGTGATTGGCTTGCTTTGGTGGTCGTCACAGGGGGTATAAAAGGGCGTGCACGCCGACCGCCATCTTACTTCTGCCGATCTTAGTATAGGGAGAGGTTGCTGCTGATTCTGTAGGGAGAGCGTTAGGCAGGGAAGAAGACAAAAAACTGCTTCTGCTGCTAGCGATTTGGCCTGCACAACACACAAGTCACTGTGTGTGCAGTGCAAGGGGAGGCTATATTGTGGTGTATCAGTGGTGTTGGTTGTTGGGCTGCCTTCTAAGGCTTCCTGACACGCTGGCATTGCTGTTTACCCACTGCTCCGCAAACTGCTTTTTTAAAAGCAATCCAATCTCCCTTATCCTCTCGTCACTTTGGTCACAGGCAGCTGTGCCATCGAGCGTGTCACATAGCGCTCAGATATCAGTGGGCCGCACACAATCCACAAGTGTCCAGTGTCCAAAAGTGTACGCAGAGATTCAAAATCTCCATTATCCTCTCGTCACTTTGGTCACAGGCAGCTGTGCCATCGAGCGTGTTACATAGCGCTCAGATATCAGTGGGCCGCACACAATCCACAAGTGTCCAGTGTCCAAAAGTGTACGCAGAGATTCAAAATCTCCATTATCCTCTCGTCACTTTGGTCACAGGCAGCTGTGCCATCGAGCGTGTCACATAGCGCTCAGATATCAGTGGGCCGCACACAATCCACAAGTGTCCACTGTCCACAAGTGTACGCAGAGATTCAAAATCTCCATTATCCTCTCGTCACTTTGGTCACAGGCAGCTGTGCCATCGAGCGTGTCACATAGCGCTCAGATATCAGTGGGCCGCACACAATCCACAAGTGTCCAGTGTCCAAAAGTGTACGCAGAGATTCAAAATCTCCATTATCCTCTCGTCACTTTGGTCACAGGCAGCTGTGCCATCGAGCGTGTCACATAGCGCTCAGATATCAGTGGGCCGCACACAATCCACAAGTGTCCAGTGTCCAAAAGTGTACGCAGAGATTCAAAATCTCCATTATCCTCTCGTCACTTTGGTCACAGGCAGCTGTGCCATCGAGCGTGTCACATAGCGCTCAGATATCAGTGGGCCGCACACAATCCACAAGTGTCCACTGTCCACAAGTGTACGCAGAGATTCAAAATCTCCATTATCCTCTCGTCACTTTGGTCACAGGCAGCTGTGCCATCGAGCGTGTCACATAGCGCTCAGATATCAGTGGGCCGCACACAATCCACAAGTGTCCAGTGTCCAAAAGTGTACGCAGAGATTCAAAATCTCCATTATCCTCTCGTCACTTTGGTCACAGGCAGCTGTGCCATCGAGCGTGTCACATAGCGCTCAGATATCAGTGGGCCGCACACAATCCACAAGTGTCCACTGTCCACAAGTGTACGCAGAGATTCAAAATCTCCATTATCCTCTCGTCACTTTGGTCACAGGCAGCTGTGCCATCGAGCGTGTCACATAGCGCTCAGATATCAGTGGGCCGCACACAATCCACAAGTGTCCACTGTCCACAAGTGTACGCAGAGATTCAAAATCTCCATTATCCTCTCGTCACTTTGGTCACAGGCAGCTGTGCCATCGAGCGTGTCACATAGCGCTCAGATATCAGTGGGCCGCACACAATCCACAAGTGTCCACTGTCCACAAGTGTACGCAGAGATTCAAAATCTCCATTATCCTCTCGTCACTTTGGTCACAGGCAGCTGTGCCATCGAGCGTGTCACATAGCGCTCAGATATCAGTGGGCCGCACACAATCCACAAGTGTCCACTGTCCACAAGTGTGTGCAGAAATTCTAAAACTCCCCTGTCCTATAGACACCTTGTACCTTGTTTTACATTACTATATAGTTTGTTGGATTTTGTCTACATTTCTACCAAAAATGAGGAAGGCTGGTGGAAGAGGCCGTGGAATTGGGCGGGGGTTGGCAGCTGGTAATGATGGAGTTGGTGGTGGATCTGATGGTAGTGGCAAGAGCAAAATAGGACCAAATGCAGGAGGTGCTGACCCTGCGTCATCGTCTGTCTACATAAGGCCTCGAACGCTTAGTTTTCTAGGAGTTGGCAAACCGCTTTTAAAGGCAGAGCATCAGGAAAAAGTTTTGTCTTACATTGCTGACTCAGCCTCCAGCTCTATCGCCTCCTCTTCTTCAGTTGTAAAAAGTAAAAGCACTGAGTCGTCATTGGAGGCTCATGTTCATGAACCACACCTTTCCTTGAGTCCTTCACCCCAACCAAGATTGAAGGATGACGCAGGCCATACTACTGATTACTCCATGGAGCTGTTTTCACATACCATGCCTGGATTATCAAGTCAAATGGTGAATTACCCAGGCCAAGATGAATCTGACATGGAGTGCACAGATGCACAGCCGCTGATGGATGATTCTGCTGGTACATTCACTCAGAGCACTACATTGTCCTCGCAGTGTACAGAGCCAGATTTTGACCCTGATGAGACTCAGGTGCCCCTTCCCGCACACTATACCACCATACACAGTGACACAGAGAAAGGTGCACATGACATAGAAGAGGAGGTGATGGATGACCCAGTTGTTGACCCAGATTGGCATCCATTGGGGGAAGAGGGTGCTGCTTCCAATAGCTCAGATGAGGAGCATCCACAGCAGACATCGACATCGCAACAGCTGTTATCTGGCAGGCCCGGAGCACTCCAAAGACAGGTTCCAAACATCAAAAGAGTTGCTGGACAGCTTGTCCAGAGGGTCAAAAGATCACAGCGTGCTAGGCCGCAAAATGACTGCCAAAGTAGGAAGAGTGCAGTGTGGCAGTTTTTTGAACAAAATCCTCATGATCAGGCCAAGGTTATCTGTAAGAAGTGCGCAAAGACCTTTAGCCGAGGGAAAAATCTGAAAAATTTGAATACCAGTTGCATGCTTAGACATTTAACCAGCATGCACTTGCAAGCGTGGACACAACACCAAACCTCAAGTGCCACATGTGCAACTGATCACAACGAAGGTAGTCAGCAACGCTACATTGTTTCCCCCACTGTAAGCACACCGGTTAGCACAGCAGCAAATGTTGAGGTGTCGTTGCAAGGCCACAGCAGTCAGGGAATCCCACTGTTATATCAACGAAAGACTGATTCTAGGCCATCAGAAAGAACACCAACTCCATCACCATCATCAACCCTCTCTCAGTCCGCCCTGTCCACCGCTACTTCCACCATATGCAGCTCTCAAGTCCAGCTCACCCTCCCAGACACTATGAGTAGGTCAAGAAAGTACTCAGTCTCTCATTCGCGTACACTGGGTTTGAACGCCCACATTGCCAAACTAATCTCGTTTGAGATGATGCCCTTTCGGTTGGTGGAAAGCACAGCTTTCCGCGAACTCATGGCCTATGCAGTACCACGCTATGACCTACCCAGTCGCCACTTCTTCTCTCGCAAAGCCATCCCAGCCCTCCACCATCATGTGAAAGACCGCATTGTCCATGCACTCAAGCAGTCAGTGAGTGGAAAGGTGCACCTCACAACTGATGCATGGTCCAGTCGGCATGGCCAGGGCCGTTACGTGTCCATCACTGCGCACTGGGTTAATGTGGTGGATGCAGGGTCCACAGGGGACAGCGCTGCCTAGCCCACGGTCTAGGAAACAGTTGGCTGTAGGCGTTCGACCCTCCTCCTCCTCCTCCTCCTCCAGAAGCGACAGCTCGTCCACAGAGCGCAGTCGTACGAGCACTCCATCTGCAGCTGCCACTGTTGCACACGATGTGTCCCCCTATCGAGCAGCTAGTGGAAAGCGTCAGCAGGCTGTGTTGCAGATGATGTGTTTGGGCGACAGACACACCGCCGAGGTGCTGGCCGAGTACTTGAAGCGACAAACTGAGTCATGGCTGGGCAGTGTACATCTTGAGGCAGGCAAGGTAGTTAGTGATAACGGCCGTAATTTTGTGGCAGCCATAGCCCTTTCAAAACTCAGCCACATACCTTGCTTGGCTCACACCTTGAACCTGGTGGTGCAGTGCTTCCTCAAAAATTATCCGGAGTTAACAGCCCTGCTCCAGAAGGTGCGAAGACTGTGCGCGCACATCCGCCGCTCGCCTGTACACTCCGTTCGTATGCAGAAGCTGCAGCGATTGCTCCACCTTCCCAACCACCGCCTCATTATCGACATTGCAACAAGGTGGAACTCCACCCTGCACATGGTGGAGCGGCTGTGCGAGCAGAGGCAGGCCATAATGCATTTGTGGGAGGATACACGGCCAGGCACTTTGAGAGCAGACATGGAGTTGACAGGCGTGCAGTGGTTGAAGCTGAAAGACCTTTGTAAAGTCCTTCAGTGTTTTGAGGAATGCACACGGCTGGTAAGCGCAGACGACGCCATCCTAAGCATGAGCATCCCACTTATGCGTCTGCTCATGCAAACTTTGACGCACCTTAAGGAGCAGGCGTCTGCAGCCAATGTTGATGAGGAGGAAGAGGAGGAGGGAATCCTTGATGACATTCAGCCATTGTCTGCTCAGGGACCTCTCCTGGACGAGGTGGAGGAAGAAGAGGAGGAGGAGGAGGAGGATGATGGGGATGATTACTTAGGGGAGGAGGATGCATCTCGTGGGGCAAGTGAAAATGTTGGCGTGGCAAGGTCTGGTACAGGGTTTGTGCGTGACTGGAGGGATGTGGATTTGCCAGAAAGTGCTCCTCCACCCAGCACTCGCAGTGCATCATTGACACCGGGAACATTGGCCCACATGTCAGATTATGCCTTGCGGATCCTAAAAAGGGACCCCCGCATTGCCAAAATGATGAACGATGACGACTACTGGTTGGCCAGCATCCTGGATCCACGCTATAAAGGCAAATTACAAAATATCATGCCACAGGAGAACCTTGACCTAATATTGGCTAATAAACAAGCAACTCTGGTAAATCGGTTGCTTGAGGCATTCCCAGCACACAGCAGCGGTGATGGTTCTCACACGAGCCGTACGGGCCGGGGGCAGCTTGGCAGAGGTGTTCGTGGTGCACACAGCAGAAGTGGCGTTGGAGACAGGGGTTTCATGACAATGTTGTGGACTGATTTTTCAAATACCGCTCACACAACTGGTAATACTGCATCGATGGAAAGTGACAGGAGACAACAGTTGTCAACTATGGTTACAAACTACTTTTCCTCCCATATCGATGTTCTCCCACACAGGTCATTCCCCTTTGACTATTGGGCCGCTAAACTGGACACCTGGCCTGAATTGGCCCAATATGCCTTACAGGAGCTCGCTTGCCCAGCTGCAAGTGTGCTATCGGAAAGAGTCTTCAGTGCAGCTGGATCAATCCTGACAGAAAAAAGGACCCGTCTGTCAACCCAAAATGTGGATGATCTAACCTTCATTAAAATGAACCACGCATGGGTTTCCAAGGATTTTGTCCCACCTTCCCCTGATGACACATAGGGTGACAGAAAAATGGCTTGCTTTGGTCCACCTCTTCCTGGTACTTCACCTATTTCGCCTTTTGCATCAGTTGAATGTCCAACATCAACATATGCCACTTTCTAAAACTCCCTAACTGTGCTGCCCCCCCCATGGCCGGGGTCACCACCTAGCGCACGACACCGTGCGAGTGCCGTTGCCCTGGACAGGTGGGTAGGCCGACTCTTGGGCGCGGGCACTGGCACAGGGTCCCTCATAGTGCAATCAAGTGTCTCTGACGGTGGTGGTGCACACCCGCCGTCAGACACACCGCTGTACTATGAGGGGCCCAGTGCCAGTACCGACGCCCACGAGTGGGCCCCCCTTGCTTGGCCAGGGCCCCAGCATTTGCAATCTTTACCTCTCCCTGCTCCTCCGCTGTGTAATCTGGGCCGTCAAATCCATACTGTGCCTGACACCGTCTGAGCCTGCCTCCTGATGTATAGACATATATTTTGAATGTGTACGCTATCCATACATGTTATCCGGGGATACGTTACCCCTTCTAAACTTTGTGCAATGACGTGCAATCCATACTGGGCCTAACACCGTCTGAGCCTGCCTCATGCTGTATAGACATATATTTTGAATGTGTACGCTATCCATACCTGTTATCCGGGGATACGGTACCCCTTCTAACCTTTGTGCAATGACGTGCAATCCATACTGGGCCTAACGCCGTCTGAGCCTGCCTCATGCTGTATAGACATATATTTTGAATGTGTACGCTATCCATACATGTTATCCGGGGATACGGTACCCCTTCTAACCTTTGTGCAATGACGTGCAATCCATACTGGGCCTAACACCGTCTGAGCCTGCCTCATGCTGTATAGACATATATTTTGAATGTGTACGCTATCCATACATGTTATCCAGGGATACGGTACCCTTTCTAACCTTTGTGCAATGACGTGCAATCCATACTGGGCCTAACACCGTCTGAGCCTGCCTCATGCTGTATAGACATATATTTTGAATGTGTACGCTATCCATACATGTTATCCAGGGATACGGTACCCTTTCTAACCTTTGTGCAATGACGTGCAATCCATACTGGGCCTAACACCGTCTGAGCCTGCCTCATGCTGTATAGACATATATTTTGAATGTGTACGCTATCCATACATGTTATCCGGGGATACGGTACCCCTTCTAACCTTTGTGCAATGACGTGCAATCCATACTGGGCCTAACACCGTCTGAGCCTGCCTCATGCTGTATAGACATATATTTTGAATGTGTACGCTATCCATACATGTTATCCGGGGATACGGTACCCCTTCTAACCTTTGTGCAATGACGTGCAATCCATACTGGGCCTAACACCGTCTGAGCCTGCCTCATGCTGTATAGACATATATTTTGAATGTGTACGCTATCCATACATGTTATCCGGGGATACGGTACCCCTTCTAACCTTTGTGCAATGACGTGCAATCCATACTGGGCCTAACACCGTCTGAGCCTGCCTCATGCTGTATAGACATATATTTTGAATGTGTACGCTATCCATACATGTTATCCAGGGATATGGTACCCTTTCTAACCTTTGTGCAATGACGTGCAATCCATACTGGGCCTAACACCGTCTGAGCCTGCCTCATGCTGTATAGACATATATTTTGAATGTGTACGCTATCCATACATGTTATCCAGGGATACGGTACCCTTTCTAACCTTTGTGCAATGACGTGCAATCCATACTGGGCCTAACACCGTCTGAGCCTGCCTCATGCTGTATAGACATATATTTTGAATGTGTACGCTATCCATACATGTTATCCGGGGATACGGTACCCCTTCTAACCTTTGTGCAATGACGTGCAATCCATACTGGGCCTAACACCGTCTGAGCCTGCCTCATGCTGTAAAGACATATATTTTGAATGTGTACGCTATCCATACATGTTATCCGGGGATACGGTACCACTTCTAACCTTTGTGCAATGACGTGCAATCCATACTGGGCCTAACACCGTCTGAGCCTGCCTCATGCTGTATAGACATATATTTTGAATGTGTACGCTATCCATACATGTTATCCAGGGATATGGTACCCTTTCTAACCTTTGTGCAATCATGTGCAATCCATACTGGGCGTGAGAACGGCTGGCGAGCTGTTAAGCAAGCTACAGCACCTGTCCAGACAAGTACAGGGATTCCCTAGCGAGGAGACTTATTTGATTGTTTTCTATGTTGGGACAGCAATTTTTGGGGAGCACTATACTCTGGAGAATGATAGATGGGGCCCACCATACACTGGAATATTCCAAAGGTGGACATCAGACACTGGAGCAGCATTTACAGGGCCCATTATACACTAGAGCATTAGAAATGGGGCCCATTATGTTTGGAGCATTATTTGGGCCCATAAGACAGTGGAGCTTCATCCATGGGGACCAACATATACTGTAGCATTATGTGGAGCTCATCATATACTGTTTCAAACATTATATGGGACCAATGATTTTGTATGGAGAAATAGATGGGCCTCGTCATGAGATGTAAAAAGTGAGGTATTTCTCATTGTACTATACCGCTATTTCTCTGCCGTATCGGAGCATGATGAGTTGTGGTATGTGTTAAAGGGGCGCTCTTTCGCCCAGGGCACATGAAAACCTGCAGCCAGCCCTCCCCCCCCACAAATTTAGCCAAATAACCCCCATTTTTCAGTGCGTAACTTGTATTATGAAGTTAATTAAGGTTGACAAGCTTAAGTAAGAAGAATTGATGCTTTTGGCATTCAAATGGGCACTGTAGGTGTGTTTCCTGTCCTCCTCTCACTGCCGACTTTTATTCCCCATTGACTTACATTGGGTTTCGTGTTTCGGGACGACCCCGACTTTTCCCTATAATCGGACGATCTTGCTCGACCCGACTTTTGGAAAAGTCGGGTTTCACGAAACGAAACGCGACCCTAAAAAAGCAAAAGTCGCTCAACTCTAGTGACCGGTCTGCAAACCATGTCCTATGAGGAATGGGTACAGGATTTGTGAATGTTTAGTTTGCAAAAAAGAAGACTGGGATTAGACTTAATAGATGTCTACAAATATCTCAAGGGCTGTCACATTGTAGAAGGATTATCTTTATTCTCATTTGCACAAAGAAAGACTAGAAGCAATGGGATTGAACTGAATGGGAGGAGACAGATTAGATATTAGGAAAAACTTTTTGACAGGGTGATCAATGAGTTGAACAGGTTGCCACGAGAGGTGGTGAGTTCTCCTTTCATGGAAGTCTTCAAGCAGAGGCTGGACAGACATCTGTCTGGGATGATTTAGTGAATCCTGCTTTGAGCAGGGGGTGGGACCAGATGACCCAGGAGGTCCCTTCCACCTCCACCATTCTATGATTCTATAAACAGCTTGAGATTCACCACACCAAAGTCCAGACCTCACAGGAAGAAATACTTGCGCTAGACTGGTAATAGAACAGTACTTGTAGGACACGGGCGCAGAAACACCCCTATCAGGTAATGAGGCAAGCTTTGACACAAGCGCGTGAGTGCAAGATGGTACCTCAAATCTCATACTGTGCATGCTCAGAAGCAGCAATACTATCGATGTGCCACCCCAACAGCAAGGAGACATCCAAACACATGCCACAATCACGCCTGCGTAGACCAAGTAAATACCTGCATAGTCTGTGTCGCTTTTGAATCTGATGGCATTTAAAACACGCTTGGATCCAATGCTGCAACAGCATCACAAGTCACAATGCAGTCAGTGCATTCGTCAATCATTTCGCGCATACAACCATAGCTCAATATCAATTTAACGGTAAGCAGATCTCTGCTTTCGCTGTAGGAAGGTGGAACGCGCCAGTGGTGTATCTCGTGTGTCTGGGCTGGAACTGTCGGGGCTGTCACTATTGTTGCCAGGGGAAGGACTTTCTGACCGGGGCAGACCTTTGCACCAGACTGAAGTGGGCGGGTCTGAGATAAAGGGGACTGTGCGCGTGAAAATGGGGCTTTTGGCGGGGACCCAGTGTGTGCTCCAGGAGAAGGTTGACTCCCTCTCCGCTGTCCAATGCCAATCTACAGATCTCAGCCGCACCCTTCCAGCCCCTGTGCAGGCAGACCGGGTACTTCCAGAGACTGTTTCATCAATAACCTCTGACTTCAACAGCACAAACCCGTCTGTACCGCTGACAACTGCCAACACGCTGCGCAGTACTCATCATCTGGTGAGCATTGTCTGTAATAGTGAGACTGCGACCTTCACCCTGGGATTTTGTACGCCTAATGTGGAGCATCAGTCCGCCTCTCAGCAAGCAGCTTGTTCCAGGACAACAAGACCACGTGTGAGGGAGCCAGGACACTTCGCCGTTACACAGAGTCTGTGGAACACTTTCCTCCGGGATCATATCAGAGACTCCTTGCGTCAACTATGGTGCCATCGTGAGATTTTCCAGCCTCCGCTGACCTGGAACCAAAGACTGATAGGTTAGTCATTATTTGACCCTCTGTTTTTGCTCTGTCCCCGTTTGCTCTGTGTGCTTCTATGTTCTCATACCTCCTCACTCCCTGCGAAGAGTATTTACTGCTGGTATCTCTCTGCATAAAATACTCGTTAACTCTTGCTCTGCCTCCTGCTCGTCACTGCATCCCGCATTCCTGCTAGTACCTTACACTTGGTGTAGTCAGCAGGATGCAGTCCAACAGCAGGGAGGCGACAGACCAAGCAGTTGGGGGTGGCCCTAGATCCAACATCTCACTGGGGGCAATGCTGAATAATTTGCTGAAATTTATGGGAAATGGCACTATGTTGTGGAGCTGTACTGAGCGTATCAGGGGCATGATGAGGATGCACCCTATAACCCCTGCATTATGGCACTATGTTGTGGAGCTGGACTGAGCGTATCAGGGGCATGATGAGGATGCACCCTATAACCCCTGCATTAGAAGCTGAGGTGGCTCTTATGGAATTAGATGGAGAAGCCAGAGACTCGGTTATGCTACAGACACCCAGGGTGCGAGACACCTTTAACGAGATGCTTCAAATTTTGGAAGAGACTCGTGGAGATCCCACAGATGTAGGGGAACTGAGGACGCCTCTCTTTAGCTGCATGAAGAGGGAGGGGGAGACTGTGACTCAGTACATGAACGCATTGCAGGAGTTGCATACTGCGTTTATTAGGAAAGATGGCATTAGCATAGGCCCGACCGACATAATGCTGCAAGACCTTTTAGTGACGGGCTTGCAGGCCCTTCGGGAGCGCGTGTAGATGAACCCTCGCATGACCTTTTCTGAGATAGGAAGCAAAGCGTGCACGCGTGAACAGGAGCAGAGGGTGACAGTCCTGGTGAGGAAGCTTCGGAGCCGGGAGGTTTCCATCAATGCAATCACTGAACCCCAATGGGTGGAAGAATTGAGGAGAGAACTACTGAATATTAAGGGAGAACTGCCGGATGTTAAAAAGAAAACTGAGGCTACCGCAGATCCACCTGGGGCAGGGAAGGCACAGAACACCACCGTGATAATAGAATGCTTCGTCATCAGAGACCCCTCGCTTGCTTTAATTGTGGCGAGAATGGACACATAGCGTGGGAGTGTACACGTCTGGGCAGAATACAACCCTGCCATCCGTTAAACTAGAGGGCTTTGAGCCAGGGGGACACCACCCGGAGCCAGAACAGACACGGAGGAGTAGTGGAAGACCCGCAAACCTAGTGTCAACATGCCCTCTGGTTTGGGCTGAATTTGATGGTCGTGCAGTGCGGTGCCTGGTGGTCACAGACTCACCTGTGACAACGATGCCAGAAGCCTATTTCCGATGACATTTTCCAGAAGCAGGACGGTCTGAGTGGGGGGGCCCAGTGATAAAGTTAATGGCTGCCAACCAACTACCCATTCTGGTCGCAAGAGTGGTGTGGGTGCAGATCTCCATTTGTGGAAAGGATCTGGATGAAAGGGTGTGGTGCTAACCCAGGGAGAAGTGGGTAGCGGACACACAGTCACCCCTGGAATGAACGTCTTAAAGGAATTCTGAAGCCTCTTGATCAACGAACCTTCTAAAGAGACTTTGAAGCAGTGGAGTTCACACACCCCTCAGAGGAGAGTATTCCAGCAGTTAGTACATGTAGCTCAAGCTCAAGAAGCTTATCGTGACGGAGGAGTATTAAGAAAAGTGATTGTTCCCGCCTCTTCCAAACTCATTCTGCCACCCGGGCAAACAGTACTCACTCTACCCGTCCAGGCTCGTATCCCCCTGGAGGGAGTTGAGATTCAGATTGAGCCTTCTGGGGTTCTTGGTAGCATGTACGCTAGCCATTGTGCGTAATGGGACAGTACTTGTACTCTGCGTCAATATGGAGGACCAGGGCATCACAAATCTGTCCTAGAAGCGAAGTAGCCCGGATTGTGAGCATGCCTGAAGAGATAATACCACCGACATATATGTGCTTTACATATTTTTGAATATGGCTACATAGGTTGAAAAATGTCCTTTGTCCTTCAAGTTCAAGTTCAGCTTATTTCCACCAGTTATACATTCTCTATCACTAGTTTATTTCTAACACAAAATGTCATTTGTTGTGAGAAAAGCATCCAGCCCTTTATAAAATGGGGATACAGTATCTGCCATTACTACTTCTTGCTGTAGGTCATTTGACTTTCTGACTACTCTAACGGTATGTGCACACATTGCAGATTAGTCTGCAGAATTTTCTGCACAAAATTCGCATCTCTTGGCAGAAAACGCAGGTGAAAACGCTTGTGGATTTCTTGCGGAATAGATACGGATTTCCTGCGGATTCTAATACGTTTTTGGTGTTTGTATTTGTTAGGTGGTATTGGATCTGTGAGAGAGAGATATGTGCCAGACTGGAAAATGCTGCTGCGGATCCACAAAAAGAATTAACATGCTGCATAAAAAAAATCTGCTCGGATTTTTCCACAGCATGTGCACAGCAATTCTTCATTTACCATAGACTAACATTGCCTGTGCACTACACTGCCGATTTGATGCAAATCCGCGCGGCAAAAAACGCAAATCCGCATCAAAATCCGCAACATGTGCACGTACCCTAACTGTAAAGAATCCTTTCCTACTTTGATGCCGGAATCACCTTTCCTATACATGTAATAAATGTGCCCTGGTCCTTTGTAAAGTCCATGAAGGAATAGGTTGTGTGCCAGAACTTTGTATTGACCACACATATCTTTATACTTATAAATTAGATCACCACTGTGGCATCTTTTTCTAAGCTAAAGAAGCCCAACTGGCCACAACTGCCATTTATGGAGCCATTTTACCCCCTATGCCATATCCATACATTTGCATCTGATATAGGACACATAAGGACCCTGAGGGGTCGGTTCGAGCTGCGGGGGATCAGTAGACGTACAAGGCCGTAACATGTTACGGTGCACAACACGAGTGAGAGGCGCGTTGTTTCCTTCAGATTGTATTTCGTACACAGGCCCGTCGGGGCTTATCCAGCGCAACACTCGGTACGGGTTCACCTCCCATCGTGGCTCTAACTTGATTTGGGGACATTGATCAAGTATGAGTACCCGTTCCCCAGTCTGGAAGTCAATGGGTGGGGGCAGCGCTCCCCCCAGGTGTTCTAGATCTTGGAGCTTTGTGTGGACGATCCGGTGGAGGATCTGCAGTCGGTGCCGGTGGTTTCGGACCCACAAGGATACTCCGACCCAAGGTTGTGGTTCCTCCAGGTTTAACTCCACTTCCGTAATTCCTTTGCCTTCCCGTCCAAACAGCAATGAGTAGGTTGTGTAACCAGTCACTCGGTGCACCCGGTTATTATATACCCACACAAGCTCAAGGACATACTCAGGCCAGCGGGCCTTGCGGTCGCTCTCTAGGGTGCGCAGCATCTGGATTAGTGTTCGGTTGAATCGTTCGCAGGCTTCGTTTCCCTGCGGGTGGTACGGTGTAGTCCGAGATTTATCGATACCGTAGAGATGATGTAGCTCTTCCATGAATCTTCCTAGGAAACACGCTCCTTGGTCCGAATGTATTCGTTGCGGACAGCCGTACTCTTGGATGAAGTTTTTACAAATCGCGTAGGGGGCCGACTCCACTGTTTGGTCTCGGGAGGGGGTGACCACGGCGAACTTGGTGAAATGATCCACCATAACGAGACAATGTTCACACCCCTGATAGGCAGGACCTATGGTCAGATAGTCCACCGTGAGGAGCTCCAGGGAGGCTGATGTTACAATAGTCTTCACCGGGGCTCGTTGCGCGGGGGGATTAGCGATCTCGCACGGGCGGCAGGTTCGGCAAACTTCTTCCACAGCAGCGTGCAAGCGTGGATGGTACACTATCTGCTGCAACCATTGTGAAGTCTTTTGAGCACCAAAGTGGGCCCCCTTTTTATGGGCTTCCCAGGCCAGTTGGATGAGATGGTCTCCGGGCACGATCGCCTGCCATATTATAGCTGACGTTGTTCGCAACACGACTTTTCGATTTAAAAGTCCCTTTTTGATGATTAGCCTTTCCCACTGGCGCAACATCAGCAACATATCCTGGGTCAAAGTCTGTCTCTGTGAGCCAGTGGGCAATTTACCGGTGGCCACCCATCGGCGCAGGAGTCCAACTTCTCTATCTTCCTGTTGCTGCTGAATCCATTTGTCACGTGGTTGCCCCAGTATTCCTCCTAGGAGTCCCGGATGAGGCGCTTCTTGCGCATCGGCTGTAAGCGCGGCGGTGGTGAAGGCGAACGGCGTCTCTTCTGCTTCTAATTCGTCGTCTCGATTCCTCCCTGGGGTGGTGTGTCGGATTCAGGAGAGCGTGTCGGCGTGCACGTTTTCAGCTCCCCGTTTGTAGATGATCATATAGTTGAATTTGGCCATCCGAGCCACCCACCGCTGCTCTAGGGCCCCCAGTTTGGCATTCTCCAAGTGGGCTAACGGGTTGTTATCAGTCCGCACCACTACTTCGGAGCACGCCAGGTACTCTGCGAATCGCTCCGTCATTGCCCACACTACCACGAGGAGCTCGAGCTTAAAGGAGCTGTAATTGTCCGGGTTGCGTTCTGAGTCGTGCAGCGACCGGCTACCATAGGCGATCACTTTCTCCCGGCCATCCTGCACCTGTGACAACACAGCTCCTAGTCCCTGGAGGCTCCCGTCGGTATGCAAGATGAACGGTTGCGAAAAATCCGCATACGCCAATACCGGGGTGTCCGAGAGTGCAGCTTTGAGGTCCTGAAACGCATCCTCTTGCAGTTGCTGCCACTGGATCTTCCGTCCATTCGCCCCGGCGGGAGTCCCCTTCAGCAGGTCTTGCAGGGCTCGGGCTCGGCGTGCAAAATTCTTCCCGAACCGATGGTAGTAGCCGGCCATCCCCAAGAAGGCCCGCACGTCTTTCACCGTCTCAGGGGTAGGCCACCCCTGGATGGCAGCGACCTTTTCCAGGGATGGTCTGACACCTTCCGCCGAGACGGTATGCCCCAGATCTTAGATCTGGGTGCGGAACAGGTGGCATTTCTGGGGCTTTACCTTTAACCCGTACTTCTGCAGCCGGCCGAGCACCTGCCCCAACCGCCGCAGGTGGTCCTCGAATGTGGCGAAATAGATTATAATATTGTCCAGGTATAGCAACATGGCTTCAAAGTTGAGGTCTCCCAGACACCGCTCCATCAACCGCTGGAAGGTTCCTGGGGCATTGGCCAGCCCAAACGGCATCCGATTAAACTCGAACAGTCCCATGGGGAGGATAAATGCCGTCTTGGCTCTGTCTTCCTCCGACATCCGCACCAGGTCTAGAGTTGAAAAGTACGTCGCGTTCCCCAAGGTGGACAGAGACTCTTCTATGCGGGGCAGTGGATACGAATCCTTGATGGTGCAGGCGTTCAACTTCCGATAATCCACGCAAAAACGCAGAGTGCCATCTTTTTTGCGAACCAGGACAATAGGGGCCGCCCAAGGGGTCTTGCTTTCTCGTATGACCCCCTTCCGAAGCATTTGGGCTAATAGCCTTTTCACTTCCTGGTATAGCTGCGGTGGCATTTGCCAATATCGCTCCCGGATGGGGGCCGCTCCTGCCGTAGGAATCCAATGCGTGATGGCCGTGGTACATCCGAAGTCATCCTCGTGGCTTGTGAAGACACTGTAATATTGTCCAAGAAGTGTCTCTACGTGGAGAAGCTAGGCTGGTGCTAAGCCAGAAAGTTCGGCCCGCATTCTCTCCAGGATGGCTCAACCTTTCTCTTGGGCCGAGGATGCGGCAGTCTGTTGGGTTCATACCGTTACTGCCCAGGGATCTTCGGGCTGCACCTTCAACTGGACCGCGGGGTCTGGCAGCATCTCCTCCAATGGCCTTACTAGTTTGGCCATTTCGACCTGGGGCTTCAGGGCGATATCTTGGTCTTCCTGTTTGACACAACGCACCAGGACAGTCCCTTCCTGCACCATTGCCAGAGAGCGGGCCACCAGGATGCCAGGGTGCAGGCGCTCCGAGTAACATGGTTCCACCTGCACCTTCACACCCTCCAGTGGCATCAGGGCGCGGATCGGCAGAGCTACCACCGTCTGCCCTGGAGGAAGCACGAGCGGGGGGGCCGCCGACGCGATGACCTTGCCCAGCGCCTCACCCTCCTGGCACTCCTGGAGCACTCGCGCCTCCCGCACCAACCGCTGGAAGACCTGCCCTTGGGCCGTGCGTGAACCCCACTGACTTAGGGTCTCCTGCGTGGGATCGTTGAGGAGTAGATTGCCGAACTCCCGCAGTATGTTCATGCCCAAGATGATTGGATGATGGTCGTTAGTCTCTCCTTGGGTTAGGACCACTCCCCGGCGGCCGAGGGATTTACCACACAATGTCATCTGGAGCCACACCACTCCGGCGACAGGTGCCGGCAATTGGTTTGCGGCCACTAGTCGTATCATGGGCCCCCGCCGGGGCCTCGCCGCTTCCGGGAAATGCTGCCGGAAGTAAGCTGCTGGCATGGTCGTTACTTGCGACCCCATATTCCACTAGGCACCGTACAGCACTGTATTGTAAGGGTTCCAATGGATTGTAATGAATAAGAAAATGCTCACACAAGAATTGAATTTACTAAATTGATTTACTATATAAATGATAACATTAAAATATAAAACTATAAATACATATGCATTAATCAGAAACAGGCATTATTCATACATTACATTTTTCAGATAGTCTCATCTCAGTGTCCTCTCTGGTCTGTCACATCGCTTTCTCTGTGTCTCTCTCCCTCTCTGCTCCTCTACCCTCCTTTTATCCCCCCAAAAGCATCCAAATGTGTCTTAGTTGAAAAGCTTTGATCTATCCTTGAATGCTAATGAGAAAGTCCCCTGACCAGATAACATCCTTGGGAAATGTTTACACACCCAATCTAATTATGGCAACGAAGGTCCTTTGCTGGTAGATAAGTGTAAGCCAGTTATTTGCTCTGTTTGGACAATTTGACCATCTGGTTGAAACAAGTTTCAATGACCTTCTAGGAAGGTTCAAAGAGCTGAATATATATATATACATATATATATATATATATATCTATCCATAAACAACAAGAATAAGTATAAATTGCCCAAAAATAAACACTTTTATTGAATACAAAAATACAAGACCTCATCTGGAATATTGTGTCCAGTTTTGGGCACCACATTTTAAAAAAGACATCAACACACTGGAGCAAGTTCAGAAAAGAGCGACCAGAATGGTGACCGGTCTGCAAACCCTGTCTTATGAGGAAAGGTTGCAGGATTTGGGAATGTTTAGTTTGCAAAAGAGAAGACTGAGAGGAGACTTAATAGCTGTCTACAAATATCTAAAGGGCTGTCACATTGTAGAAGGATCAACTTTATTATCATTTGCACAAGGAAAGACTAGAAGCAATGGGATGAAACTGAATGGGAAGAGACACAGATTAGATATTAGAAAAAACTTTTTGACAGTTAGAGTGATCAATGAGTGGAACAGGCTGCCACGAGAAGTGGTGAGTTCTCCTTCAATGGAAGTCTTCAAACAGAGGCTGGACAGACATCTGACTGGGATGATTTAGCGAATCCTGCTTTGAGCAGGGGGTTGGACCAGATGGCCCAGGAGGTCCCTTCCAACTCTACGATTCTATGATTCTATGATTCTATGATTTAAGGATAAAAATTACACACAAGGGTAACTACTATCCAAAGCAGAAGCCATATTGCACTAGTGCCCATTTAACCAAATATAAGTACAAATATTAAACAATTACACACACTGATCAGAAAGTGGCATGTGCTATACTACATATAGCTGAATATTTATATTGCCCGTTTAACCAAATATAAATAAAAGTATTGAATAATTACACATATTGATCAGAGAGTGGCATGTAATTTGCTACGTACAGCTAAATAGCCCAAAGAGAACAGCACAAATGTTACTGAACTCACAGTACTTCCCACAGTGGGTATATACACAACCACTCAGTGATCACTTAGCAAAAAGAGCCCAGCTATGAGCAATGTGTATAAACAGATACATAAACATACTACCAATATACTACCAATGTAGGGGCGAGTGGGAAGCCAGCGCCATTACTTATATCTTGTAAGTGTCCTTACCACATTGGTAGTATATTGGTAGTATGTTTATGTATCTGTTTATACACATTGCTCATAGCTGGGCTCTTTTTGCTAAGTGATCACTGAGTGGTTGTGTATATACCCACTGTGGGAAGTACTGTGAGTTCAGTAACATTTGTGCGGTTCTCTTTGGGCTATTTAGCTGTACGTAGCAAATTACATGCCACTCTCTGATCAATATGTGTAATTATTCAATACTTTTATTTATATTTGGTTAAACGGGCAATATAAATATTCAGCTATATGTAGTATAGCACATGCCACTTTCTGATCAGTGTGTGTAATTGTTTAATATTTGTACTTATATTTGGTTAAATGGGCACTAGTGCAATATGGCTCCTGCTTTGGATAGTAGTCACCCTTGTGTGTAATTTTTATCCTTGTATTTTTGTATTCAATAAAAGTGTTTATTTTTGGGCAATTTATACTTATTCTTGTTGTTTATGGATTCTAATTTGAGTTTTTGCCGTTATTATTCATTGGGTTTTTGTTGTTTATATATATATATATATATATATATATATATATAGTATAACTGATTGAAGCTATATCAATAGTTGGTATTAATTAATTGGAGTGTTGAAACCATTAAAAATAAATCATAGTATACAAGCACAACCCTCGACTTCGGCCCATACCATTGGGCACTTAGCGACCAGTTCTTCGGGACTTCCACCAGCCCTTGCTTCTGGCTCCGAGCGGCATCCCCCATGCCCGGAGCCCTCTAGTTTGATGTCCGCCGGGGTGGGTATCTCCCACGCCGTAGACACTCCCGTGCAAAGTGGCCCAGTTCTCCACACTCATAACACCGGGGCTGTGAGGCTCGGCCACCCCAGATATTGCGAGGCCCCCAGGGCCCAGGATTGTAGCCAGGCCGGCTGGGCGCGGGCTCCATTCTCTTCGTCACTTCAGCCAGCTCGCCCCGGATACTCTTCAGTTCTTGTTTCATTTCCTCAATCCATTGAGGCTCTTCGACAACGCATATGGAAGCCTCCATGCTCCGGGCCTTCCCCACGGGAGCCGCCATCCCCTGCTCTTGCTCTCGTACCCGGGCCTGACTCCCCACTTCGGAGAAGGCTCTGTTCCCGCAATGCCTGCTTGATTAGCGGGTCCCGGAGTCCAGTCACTAGCAGGTCGCGCAGGGTAATGTCGATGGGTTCTACCCCTATTCATAGAATCGTAGAGTTGGAAGGGACCTCCTGGGCCATCTGGTCCAGCCCCCTGCTCAAAGCAGGATTCGCTAAATCATCCCAGTCAGATGTCTGTCCAGTCTCTGTTTGAAGACTTCCATTGAAGGAGAACTCACCACTTCTCGTGGCAGCTTGTTCCACTCATTGATCACTCTAACTGTCAAAAAGTTTTTTCTAATATCTAATCTGTGTCTCCTCCCATTCAGTTTCATCCCATTGCTTCTAGTCTTTCCTTGTGCAAATGAGAATAAAGTTGATCCTTCTACAATGTGACAGCCCTTTAGATATTTGTAGACAGCTATTAAGTCTACTCTCAGTCTTCTCTTTTGCAAACTAAACAATCCCAGATCCTGCAACCTTTCCTCATAAGACAGGGTTTGCAGACCGGTCACCATTCTGGTTGCTCTTTTCTGAACTTGCTCCAGTTTGTTGATGTCTTTTTTAAAATGTGGTGCCCAAAACTGGACACAATATTCCAGATGAGGTCTGACCAAAGAGGAGTAGAGGGAAATAATGACTTCACGTGATCTAGACTGTATGCTTCTGTTAATACATCCTAGAATTGCATTTGCCTTTTTTGCTGCTGCATCACACTGTTGACTCATATTCAGTCTGTGATCTATTAGTATACCCAAGTCTTTTTCACATGTGCTGTTGCTTAGGCCTATTCCTCCCATTCTGTATATGCTTTTATCATTTTTATTGCCCAGATGTAGTACTTTGCTTTTTTCCCTGTTAAAAACCATTCTGTTAGTTGCTGCCCGCTTCTCCAGTTTATTTATATCTTTTTGAATCCTCTCTCTCTCTTCTCTAGTATTAGCTATCTGTCCTAGCTTTGTGTCATCAGCAAATTTAATGAGTTTACCCTCAATTCCTTCATCTAAATCATTGATAAAGATGTTGAACAACACAGGGCCCAGGACAGAGCCCTGTGGTACCCCACTTGAGACATTCTTCCAACTGGATGTGCAGCCATTTACGACCACTCTTTGGGTCCGATCACTAAGCCAGTTATGAATCCACCTAACAGTTGCCTTGTAGGGATGGGCGAATCTACTCGTTAGGACTCGTTACTCTGCGAGTAGTAGGGGACTCGCAGGAGTCGGTACTCTGCAAGTTTCCAAGCAATTACTCGCACAGTAACGAGTCCAATGCAAATCAATGGCAATCCTAGTTTTTTCGGCTAAGTGCACACGTACCGGAACTCTCGCGGAAATTACCGCGAGAATTCCGGAATTCCATTCCGCGGGAAAATCGCATTTTAAATTCCCGCGATTTTCCCGCGGAAAAACTAGCATTTTTCAAGCGTAATTAGCTTGCAAAATGCTAGCGTTTTCCAAGCGATCTGTAGCATTGCTTGGAGAACTGATTGACAGGTTGGTCACACTCGTCAAACATAGTGTTTGACAAGTGTGACCAACTTTTTACTACTGAGGCCGCCTATGCAGCATCAGTAGTAAAAGATAAAATGCAAAAAAAAATAAAAAATATTGTTATTCTCACCCTCCGACGTCCCGCGCAGCCTTCCCGCCTCTCCACGCATCCGTTCCCAGTAATCCTTTGCGAAAATGCCCGCGATGTCTCGCGGTAATTCGCGATGACGTCGCGCAAATGACCGCGAGACTTCGCGATCCCGCGAGAACGGACGCCATCGCGGGCATTTTCGCAAAGGATTACTGGGAACGGATGCGTGGAGAGGCGGGAAGGCTGCGCGGGACGTCGGAGGGTGAGAATAACAATATTTTTAATTTTTAAATTCTATTTTTTACAGGGATATGGTACCCAAAGCCCGGAGGACAGTCTCCTCTCCTCTGGACCGTGGGTACCATCCGCAATTGTTCTGCTTACTTTCCGCATGGTGTGCACAGTCACATGCGGGAAGTAAGCGGATCAAAAAAAAATGGCAGCACAGGAATCGCTGCAATACTCGCTTCCCCATTCATTAACATTGGACTCGCTAGACTTGCAACGAATAGCGAGTTTCCGAGTCGGACTCGTTAGAGTCTAGCGATTCCGAGTATTTCAGGATTCGCCCATCCCTATTGCCTTGTCCATTCCATACTTAGTCATTTTTTCAATAAGGATTGTATGAGATACTTTGTCAAATGCTTTGCTGGAGTCAAGATATACTATATCTACAGCATTTCCTTGATCCACCCAATCAGTGATTCCGTCATAGAAGGAAATTAAGTTAGTCTGACATGACTTATTAGTTACAAACCCATGCTGACTCTGTTTAATCACTTCATTCTTATCCAGGTACTGACATACATTTTGTTTGATAATTTGTTCAAAGATCTTTCCTGGTATAGAAGTCAGACTCACCGGCCTATAGTTGCCTGGGTCCACCTTCTTCCCCTTTTTGAAGATAGGAACAACATTTGCTCTTCTCCAGTCTTCTGGGACTTCTCCTGTTCTCCAAGAATTTTCAAAGATTATGGAGAGGGGTTCAAAAATTTCTTATGCTATCTCCTTCAGTACTCTGGGATGTAATTCATCTGGACCTGGAGACTTGAATTCATTTAGGTTAGCTAAGTGTTTCCTCACTATCTTTCTGTTTATAGATATCCTGGATTCTTCTATTCCCTTAATAGGTGTTATGATTCCACCACACGGCGGGGAAAGAAGGTGCCACTGAGCTCCACCCCCCCGCTGACCCTACCTACTTGCCGGTCCCACCCTAGCCGGTGGGCGACAACTGGGCGGCGGTCCCTTCCTTGGCGTAAGTGCAGGGAGCTACAGTGAGGGTAAACCGAGGGTGGAATTAATGCTGGACAACCTAAGGGAGACAAGCAGCAGCAAGGAGGACTACAAGAGTGATACTAAAGAGAGAACGAACCTGAAGGGTTAATCCACGAAACCCAAAACTAACACACCAAAAAGTACTAAACTTTCAGCAAGGACAAAGCGGAAAGCTAGAGTCCAGAGGTACTCAGACGAAAGAGAGACCGGGAGGCTGTTAGAGGTTGTACCGGGCAGCGCAGTGGAGAAGGCAGGAATCCGTACCACAAAAGAATCACCGGCAAGGAGTGAAAGCCCTGAGGAGTGCTAAATAGGAAGAAGGCGGGACATACGAACAGGAAACAGTGAAGCAGCCAATCACCAGAACGGGGAAGAATGATGAACGTAAAAGAACTAGTTGATCAGAAACTGAATATACCGACTGGCTGTGTGGCACAGCCAGTAAGGCAGCGAAACTTGCTGTGGAACCCAGACTAGACCCCGGTACGAATCCTGACAATAGGACAGTGAAGAACAGTTGATGTTACATTTCCTTTCTGAGAGAAAACAGATGCAAAATGGGAATTTAAAAGTTCGGCCTTCTCAACATCCTGTCTTACCATTTTTTCATGCTGTAAAAATCCTATAGCATCTTTGACTTTTCTTTTATTTTTGACATATCCCCAAAAAACTTTATTATTGCTTTTGACATCTCTTGCAAGCCTCAATTCATTGTCAGCTTTAGATAATCTGATTTGTGCCCTGCAGGTTCTGCAGACAGCATTATATTCTTCTTTAGATATGCCTCCCTCTTTCCATTTTCTAAACATTTTTTTCTTCCTTTTTAGCATGTGCTTAAGTTCTGTGTTCATCCATCCTGGCTTCCTTAAATGCTTCCTATTCTACCCTCTTTTCGGAATTGTTAACAATTATGCTTTGAGAACTTCATTTTTCAAGATTTCCCATCCTTCCAGGACATTTTCGTCTTTAAGGATATCCAGCCATTGGATCCCTCCAATTCTCTTTCTGAATCCCTTAAAATCTGCCTTTCTGAAATCTAACCTTGACGTCTGAGTCTTCACAGGTCTTCCTCCTCTAGTTATCCAAAATTCTAAAATAGCATGGTCGCTACCTCCTAGGGTCCCAGCCACTTTTACCTCCTCAACCATTTCCTCCCTGTTTATAAGGATAAGATCCAAGGTAGCAGTTCCCCTTGTTTTCTCCCCTACCTTTTGGAAGATAAAGTTGTCCTTCCTCTGTGTATAGCTCCTGGAGGGCGTTCATATACTGGGTGATGGTCTCCCCCTCCCCCTGCATCCGACTGAACAACCGGGTTCTCAACTCCCCCACGTCTGTTGGATCCCCGTGGGTCTCTTCCAGGATCTGCAAGACCCTGGCAAAGGTGTTGCGGCGTCCCAGGGGTCTCAACATCACTGACTTCCGGGCTTCCCCATCTAGCACCATAAGGGCCACCTCAGCCTCTAAATCGAGGATCATGGGGTGCATGCGGAAAAGGCTCCGCATACGCTCTGTCCAGCTCTACAAAAGCGTATCGGAGCCAGAGAACCAGGACAAGTTACTTAGCATAGCCCCCAGGGAGATGCTGGAGCTGGAGCCCCCATTAACAGCAGCACCCATTGGGTGCACCGCCGTCTGCATCCTGCCGACTATGCCAAATGTGGTACTAGCAGGTACGCAAGATGCAGTGACGAGTCACGAGTCAGTTTGGTGCTTTTATAATAAAGTTTATAGGACTAAAGGGGACTTTCCTCAGTCTCAACCTGTTCAACCAAAGGGGGTAACAAGGGTTGCCCTCACAGGGGGTCAATACAGGTCACACAAACAGAGGAGAACACGACTACGTCCGGCGAGAGCCGGTCACTATAGGGCCACGGTATGGCCGACTACAGGTCCTTAATTATATAGTCAACTTAGCCATCCTGACGTCCCTCGGCATTCTGGACGGTGGTTCTTCGGCGGAGCAGCCGCTGGGCCCAGCTGCTGAAGAGTTGGCGTAGTCTTCGAGCGTTCCGCCGCTCCTGTGGCGCTGGGGCACCTCCGACCCTGGAGGAGTCCTTGGACGAGTAGGCCGCAGCTCCTGGATGGGGGCAAGCGGCAGCGATGCGGGGTGGCAGGTGACAGGCCACCTGTGCAGCTAGCCGCTGCAACGGGGACTCCGTGGTGAGCAGAGGCTCAGCCCTCCCGGCGGACCGGAGCGAGACAGTGGTGGCCGCCGATGGCACTGGACTTGCTGGGGCCACTGGTGAGAGCAGGGCGGCTGCGGGTGGTGGGGAACAGGCCACAGCCGTGGGCTGGAGCAGGACGGCAAAGGCTGCGGGCAACCGCAGGTAGGCCGCAGCCACGGGCTGTGGTGAGACGGCAGTGGCCGCGGGCTGGAGCGGGGCAGCAAGTCTTGGGCGGTCGTCTCGGCGCCGTCCCTCTGAAGTCCTCAATGAGCGTCTTCCCTGGCACTGGTAAGTCGCTCTAGCTCTCAGTCGCTTCCACGGTCTCCTGCTGCCTCTGTCCCGGTCTGCTGACTCATTGTGACTGGCGCTCGCCGCCCCTTTTATACTGGCCCCTCCCCTAGCCCATCTGTCTATCTCAACGGTCCATCCCCGAACTCTGTCCCCCGGGAATAATTTCCCCCGGAACCTAGATGTCGGCTCCCTTGGTTCCGGCCCGGACTCTCGATGGGGGCCGTTCCTCCCACACGGTCACCGCGGTAACAAGGAGTAACGCTTGTATTCAGAATGATCAGACTCTATTGGTCATCAATGCGCATGTGCTGGAAAAACAATATAAGCATAGATACTTGTTATTTCACCGGAGGTGAAAGGCAGTGATCTCATATGCACGTATTAGAGCCACAGCATAGTGAGACATGTTGAAAGCACAATAATGCCCAGAAATCAATTGTTAAAAACTGAGCTTAATGCGCATACGGTAAGAGGACAAAGAAAAATAGGCGATATTACACACGTCAAGTGCAAAAAATCTTGGTACCATCACTTCTTTTACTACATTATATTTTGATAGTGGTGTCCAGTATATGTGCACATCACTGATTGTGTAAGCGGATTTATGCATTCACTTGTTTGATAATAAATAATTATAAAAGCTAATTATAAAAGTGCTTAAAGCTTATAGATATTTAAAAATGGTTTTATATTTATTAGACCACCGCTTTAGGAGGCACATGCCACTTAAAGAATTCAGCACATCTTATCAGAGACATGTGCTTCTGTGTAGCATAAGAAACATTGGCACTCTTCCTGATTTTGTAGGGTGGATGTAGTCACACCCCATCCCACCCTGGTTCCTTCCATGTCTGCCCATTTTTGTGGAGCAGTTCAATATAGCATGAAAACGCTAAAAGTCACAAACTTTTTGTGCAACTTTGTGTTGCACGAAAAGTTGCAACTTTTTAAAGTGTTTAGCACCAGAAAAATGGGGATATAATCTTTGCTTTATTGGCCTCATAGTGCATAAAAGTTGGCAATGCTCTGCTAACTCAATAACTATCTAATCCAAATCTCCTACAGTATAAATATCAGCACGAAACCTGTGCACCGGGAGCTTTATGATATGGGTTTTTATGACCAGGCAACAGCAGGTAAGCCTTGCATCACCAAGCACAATAGCAAGCTTTGAATGGAGTGGTGTAAAACAAGTCACCACTGGAGTGTTTAGTGGAGTGGTAAATCATGCTTCTCTGTTTGACAGACTGATAAAGCAGTCTGGGTTTGGCAAATGCTAAGAGACTGTTACCCCCTTAGGTCATTGGCATTGTGCCAGCTGTGTTTGGTGAAGGAGGGATAGTGCTATGTGATGTTTCTCAGCGGTTGGCCTAGGCCCCTTAGTTCTGATAAAGGGAAATCGTAATACTTCAGCACAGGGCCGCCATCAGGGCATGACAGGTGTATGGGGTGTGGTGATTAGGGGGGCCCGGCAGTGCCCGAGCATGCTGGCAGCCCGGTCCGCGCTTGGTCCCCGGGTCCTCCCCCCTACATTTTGTTCAGCCTCAGCCTGCCCTGGCTCCTCCGTTTTTACATGACAAGTCATGATGATGATGACCCAGCGCAGCGCCGCCGGACCCTCCTCCCCCCAATGCACCATGGTCCAGCGCCGCCCCCTCACGTGATGTCACACGATGCTCTGTTCCACTTCTTCATTCAGAGCAGAGCAGTGTGCGCGTGCCACGTGGTGTGGGACTAGGAGCAGCTGCGCCGGTGGCAGAAGACAGTGGACGGCGAGACAGCGCGAGCAGGTAAGTATTCTTTTCTGTCAGTCTGTCTCTCTCCCTCCCCGTGGAGGCCGCGCTGGTGATGGGGGTCTGGGGGAGCCAAGGGCCCGGCTCATGATGGGGGTCTGGGGGAGCCAGGGGCCCGGCTGATGATGGGGGTCTGGGGGAGCCAGGGGCCCGGCTGAGGATGGGGGTCTGGGGAAGCCAGGGGCCTGGCTAATGATGGGGGTCTGGAGGAGCCAGGGGCCTGGCTGATGATGGGGGTCTGGGGGAGCCAAGGGCCCAGCTGATGATGCTGGTCTGGGGGGAGCCAGGGGCCCGGCTGATGATGGGGGTCTGGGGGAGCCAGGGACCCGGCTGATGATGGGGGTCTGGGGGAGCCAGGGGCCCGGCTGATGATGGGGTGAGCCAGACCAGAGGCTGATGATGGGGGAGCCAGCCAGGGCTAGGGGCTGATGATGGGGTGAGTCAGGGGCTGATGATGGGGTGAGCCAGGGCCCAGGGGGACAAATCTCCAGCATCCATGATTGGTAGGCACATTGTTGACTGATTCCACAGTCTCCACCTGCAGCTCAGCCCGTGGTCCTATCCTTTTAGTGAGCACAGACTGTGCTGACCGGTACCAGCATGTTGACTGTCTCCACCTGCAGCTCAGCCCGTAGTTTTATCCTTTTAGTCAGCACAGGCACAGACTGTGCTGCACAGTACCAGCATGTTGACTGTCTCCACCTGCAGCTTTTAGTCAGCACAGACTGTGTTGACCAGTTGTGACGTTTTTTAGGTACAAGCTACGTCAGAGAGTGGACCCTCTGGATCGCGGATCCGGAGCCCCTGGGCCGAGCACACCAGGTGAAGACCGACCCCTATACATGGATCGTTTGGGGCAGGAACACAGAGGACGGAGGCGCGACAGCCGGGACCGAGAGGGACGGCTCAACGGACAAATAAGGACTAGGGAGAAGGAAGGCTCTGAAGAGGGCCAAGGACTGGAGGAGACTGGGGAAGTATGCACAGACAAGGCGTGAGAGAGACACAAAGGACGGCAAGGAACAGAGGCAGGACAGGCTGCGGACAGGGGGAATGTACAACACAGAGGACGGCAGGAGAGCTGAGCCTGGAGAGGCTGAAGACAAGAGAATGTACAACACGGAGGAAAGCAGGAACTACAGGGTATTGTAGCGGCCAGAAGGTGCACGAGGACTACACGATCATCAGGCGCCCTACTCATAGCGAGGGCGCCTGAAGTATCCAAGCACCCGGAAGTGTGTCCCCCTGCCCTGCCCCTCAGCGACGCCCACTGCTGGAGGGAGAGAGCAGGAGGGCGCACGCGCGTGACTGAGAGCGGATGCCAGGAGCCGCAGCGGGGAGGAACGCAGAGCGGGCGCGTGCGTGGACGGGGGCGTGCAGGTGAGGGGATGCTGCCGCGTGTGCCGCCGCTGAAGGGGCATCAGCGGGCACAGTCGCCGATGTCACAGTACCCCCCTCCTTACGTCCTCCCCTTCTGAGATTGGCCAAAAAAATTTTCAGAATCAGGGGGGCATTGATATTTTCTCGAGGCTCCCAGGACCTCTCCTCGGGACCAAAACCCCTCCAATCGATAAGAAAAAGGGTTTTTCCCTTGACTCTTTTCATAGCCAAGATGTCTTTGACTTCAAAGACATCATCCGAGCCAATTGGTGAAGGAGGGGCAGTGGAAACTGGTTGGAACCGATTCAGAACTACAGGTTTCAAGAGCGAGACATGGAAGGCGTTGGGAACCCGGAGCGAAGCAGGCAACCTCAGCTTATAGGCCACTTCATTAATGCGTCCAATCACTTCAAACGGCCCAATGTACCGAGGACTCAATTTGTAAGAGGGGACTCTCAGACGGATATGTTTGGTTGAAAGCCAGACTTTGTCACCCGGATGGTACGGAGGCACGTCCTTCCGTCTCTTGTCCGCATGTTTCTTGATTCGGGTATTGGCACTCTTGAGCGCCTCCCTGGTCTCCCTCCAAATCTGCGAGAATTCCATGGTGAGTGAATCTGCTGCAGGCACTCCCGTAGTCATGGAAAAGGGCAGCGGAATACCTGGATTCTGACCGGTTACCACAAAGAATGGTGACTTGGCGGTGGATTCGCTGGGATGGTTATTGTGCGGAAATTCAGCCCACGGTAGGAGAGCGACCCAATTGTCCTGATGGGCGTTGGAGAAGTGACGTAAGAAGGTAGTTAACACCTGATTAATCCGCTCCACTTGCCTGTTGGTCTGAGGATGGTACGCAGAGGAAAAGTCGAGAGATGTACCCAAAAGCCGGCAGAGGGCCCTCCAGAAGTGAGAGGTAAACTGGACCCCCCGATCCAACACGATCCGCTGAGGAAGACCATGCAGCCTGAAGATCTGGTGGATGAAGATCTCGGCCAACCTCGGGGTGGACGGCAGTCCCGGTAAGGGAATGAAATGGGCCATCTTGGAAAAACGATCTGCTACGACTAGGATGGTGGTACATCCAGCTGAACGGGGTAGATCAGTCACAAAATCCATAGCAATCTGCTGCCAGGGAGCCTCTGGAACTGGTAATGGGTGAAGAAGTCCGGAGGGTAAAGCCCTAGCCACTTTGTTCTGGGCACAGATTGTGCATGAGGCTACATAGTCCATCACATCCTGGCGAAGAGCGGGCCACCAGTAATACCGGGAA
This sequence comes from Dendrobates tinctorius, assembly GCF_039654945.1. NCBI lineage: Eukaryota > Metazoa > Chordata > Amphibia > Anura > Dendrobatidae > Dendrobates > Dendrobates tinctorius. The sequence continues at coordinate 3,123,046 of NW_027361872.1, forward strand.
AGCAGCAAGAGGGTCTTCTTAGTCCCAACGTGACCAGCAACCTTGGAGGAATGCCCCCAGCGCAGCACCTCCGAATGTCTACTTTGAGGGACGAATGTTTTACCTGGTGGAGGAGTGGAAAAATTCACAGGAGCCACGGTGATCATCTTAGCAGGCTCGATAATATAGGATGGATCTTCATCCCTCTCTGGCGACTGTAACGACCTGGAAAGTGCATCAGATTTGATGTTCCTATTGCCAGGTCGGAAGAGAAGTTGAAAGTCAAAACGGGACAAATACAGAGCCCACCTGCCTTGCCGGGCATTGAGTCGTTGGGCAGACTGCAGGTAGGCCAGATTCTTGTGGTCCATGAGGATGGTGAAAGGGTGTACAGCCCCCTCGAGTAAATATTGCCACTCTGCCAAAGCCATCTTAATGGCAAGTAATTCCCGGTCTCCAATGGAGTAATTGCACTCCGCAGGCGAAAAGGTTTTAGAGAAAAACCCGCAAGGTACCAGATGTCCAGACGAGGCCTGCTGGGACAGGACTGCCCCAGCTCCGGTGGAGGAGGCGTCCACTTCTAGGACGAAGGGCCTGCTGGCTACCGGCCGATGTAAGATGGGTGCGGAAGCAAAAGAACGTTTCAAAGCCAGGAAGGCGTCTTCAGCTTCTGGGGTCCAGCTGTTGGGCTTCGTTCCTTTACGGGTCAAGGCCGTGATGGGTTTGGTAACCGTAGAAAAATGAGGCACAAATTGTCGGTAATAGTTAGCGAACCCAAGGAACCGCTGGATGGCCTTTACCCCCACTGGACGAGGCCACTTGAGTACCGCACTGAGTTTTTCAGGATCCATTTTCAGACCGGAATCGGTGACGATATATCCCAAGAAGGGCAATGACGTCTGCTCAAAAAGGCATTTTTCAATCTTGGTGTAGAGTCGATTCTCTCGAAGGCGATGCAAGACCAAGCGTACGCTCTTGCGATGGGAGGACAGATCAGGCGAGAAAACGAAAATATCGTCTAGATACACCACCACACAGGAATAGAGTAGATCCCGGAACACCTCGTTAATGAATTCTTGAAATACAGCTGGCGCGTTGCAAAGACCAAACGGCATGACCAAGTATTCATAATGCCCGTCACGGGTATTGAAGGCCGTTTTCCACTCATCCCCTGCGCGGATCCGGATCAGATTATAAGCTCCCCGCAGGTCCAACTTCGTGAAGATCCGAGCCCCTCTCAGCCGGTCAAAAAGTTCTGGAATCAGCGGAAGAGGATACTGGTTTTTAACGGTGATATTGTTTAGGCCCCGGTAATCTATGCAAGGTCGCAGTGATTCATCCTTTTTCCGGACGAAGAAAAAGCCCGCGCCCGCAGGGGAAGAGGACTTCCGGATAAACCCCTTGGTCAGGTTTTCTTGTATGTATTCCGTCATGGCCGTGGTCTCAGCTGGGGAAAGAGGATACGTTCTTCCCCTGGGAGGAACAGCTCCAGGAATCAGGTCGATAGGGCAATCGTAGGCCCGATGTGGTGGCAGAGAATCCGCTTCCTTCTTGCAGAACACATCGGCGTACGCGTGACATGGAACAGGAAGGCCCGGGAGATCGGCTGGCCTAGGCAGGAAATGGGGACGAACAAGGGTCCGCAAACAGCGTGCATGACAGGCGTGCCCCCAACGCAAGATCTCCCCTGAGCGCCAGTCGACAACTGGCTCATGCCGCCTGAGCCAGGGTAACCCTAAGAGAACGGCGTGGGACAACTGAGGCAGAACATAAAAGGCAATCTTCTCGAGGTGAAGAGCACCAATTTGCAGGTCAACTTCAGTGGTAACCGTGGTGATGAGTTCAGGCAGAGGTTTGCCATTGACGGAGGTGATTGCTCGTGGGATCCTTAGGATGACCACGGGAATCTGGAGTTTGTCAACCTCTTCCTGGCGGATGAAGTTACCCGCTGCGCCCGAGTCCACATACGCCTCCACAGATCCACGCCCTCGACCTGTAATAAGCAGAGCTGAAAGGGTAAGTGGGAGAGAGGAGGTATGATCACCTAGGAGGCCCCCTCTTACCTGGCCTAGGTGGATGCGTTTCCCGGTTTCTCGGGACAGGTGCGTACGAAGTGGTTGGCTCCACCGCAGTACAAACAGAGACCATTAGTCATCCTCTCCCTGCGCCGTTGTTCGGACAGCTTGACACGATCTACCTGCATAGGCTCGGGAGCAGAGTTAGTAGAGGGTGCAACAGAGCGCGGAATGGGGGCTTGATACAACCTAAAGGGCCTTCTCTCCCAACCTGACTCTCTGGCACGTTCCAGAAAACGCAGATCAATACACGTAGCCAGAGAGATGAGATCTTCCAGGGTGGTTGGAGTGTCACACCCGGCAAGCTCGTCCTTGATTTTACTAGAAAGACCTCTCCAAAAGGCACCTACAAGGGCTTCATTGTTCCACCCCAGCTCCGAGGACAAAGTCCGAAAGCGGATGGCGTATTGCCCTACCATGAAGGATCCCTGGCGAAGGTTAAAGAGGGCCTCCGTAGAAGAAGCGAGGCGCCCGGATTCATCAAATACCCTGCGAAATGTTTCCAAAAAACTCTGGATAAGAGTAACCACCGGGTCGTCCCTCTCCCACAACGGATTCACCCAAGCCAGCGCCTCTCCCTCGAGATGGGACACAATAAAGGCCACCTTAGCGCGGTCCGTGGGATATTGTTGGGGCAGAAGCTCAAAGTGCAGTCTGCACTGGTTTAGAAAACCCCTACACAACTTCGGGTCCCCACTATACCTGGGGGGCTTTCCCAGGCGGGGGGGAGGAGATGAGATAGCGTCCCGGGCTTGGGTAGAAGCGGCCGCGGAGGACTGTAGTGCAAGCAGTCTGTCATCCACGGACGCCATATACCCCAAAATGTGAGACTGAGCGTCGCGCTGCTGCGCGAGCTCTTGCTGGAGGCTGGCTAAGAGAGGGGCATGCCCAGGGTCAGTGGTCTGCAGGGCGGAAAGCCGGGTGTCCATGGATTTCATGAAGGACATAATCTGGGTCTGATTCTCCCTTAGAAAAAGCAGTTCCTTCTGAGTGGCAGCCGCGGCACCGGCGGGGTCCATGGCCTGATGATACTGTGACGTTTTTTAGGTACAAGCTACGTCAGAGAATGGACCCTCTGGATCGCGGATCCGGAGCCCCTGGGCCGAGCACACCAGGTGAAGAACGACCCCTATACAGGGATCATTTGGGGCAGGACCACAGAGGACCGAGGCGCGACAGCCGGGACCGAGAGGGATGGCTCAACGGACAAATAAGGACTAGGGAGAAGGAAGGCTCTGAAGAGGGCCAAGGACTGGAGGAGACTGGGGAAGTATGCACAGACAAGGCGTGAGAGAGACACAAAGGACGGCAAGGAACAGAGGCAGGACAGGCTGCGGACAGGGGGAATGTACAACACAGAACACGGCAGGAGAGCTGAGCCTGGAGAGGCTGAAGACAAGAGAATGTACAACACAGAGGAAAGCAGGAACTACAGGGTATTGTAGCGGCCAGAAGGTGCAGGAGGACTACACGATCATCAGGCGCCCTCCTCATAGCGAGGGCGCCTGAAGTCTCCAAGCACCCGGAAGTGCGTCCCCCTGCCCTGCCCCTCAGCGATGCCCACTGCTGGAGGGAGAGAGCGGGAGGGCGCACGCGTGTGACTGAGAGCAGATGCCTGGAGCCGCAGCGGGGAGGAACGCAGAGCGGGCGCGCGCGTGGATGGGGGCGCGCAGGTGAGGGGACGCTGCGGCGTGCGCCGCCGCTGAAGGGGCATCGGCGGGCACAGCCGCCGATGTCACACAAGTACCAGCTTGTTGACTGACTCCACCTGCAGCTCAGCCTGTAGTCCTATCCTTTTAGCCAGCACAGACTGTGCTGCACAGTACCAGCATGCTGCTGACTGTCTCAACCTGCAGCTCAGCCGTTGTCCTATCCTTTTAGTCAGTACAGACTGTGCTTCACAGTACCAGCATGTTGACTGTCTCCACCTGCAGCTCAGCTCGTAGTCCTACTCAGGACAAATTGCAAAACAACTGTTAGGGTCCAATTTCTCATGTTACACTTGGGAAAATAAAACATTGGGGGTGAAAAGATCATTTTTGTGAAAAAAAATAAGATTTTTATTTTTATGGCTCTACGTTATAAACTTCTGTCAAGAACTTGGGGGTTCAAAGTGCTCACCACACATCTAAATAAGTTCCTTAAGGGGTCTACTTTACCGTAGCGTTTACTGACCGTGGGAACATACCTTAAAGAGTTTTTGGAATTATTACTGTATAAAAGTTAGTCCTCAGTGGTTGATACCTTTTAATGGCTAACTGAAAAGATGGTAACACATTGCAAGCTTTCCACACTACTCAGGTCTCTTCATCAGGCATTGACTAATACAAAATCTGAAGAGTCACATATTTATACACAACACAGCACAGAAAAAATGCAATAGATAAGACAAGTGACGTGAAGCAGAACTATCATTATGGGAGAGGGAAAAACATAAATATTGGACCAGTTCATAGATAAGGAGTCTGGATGTTTTATTGTCCTCTGATTGGGGTCTCCTAATGTGTTGTGATGCCCCCACAAGGTCTTAGGAGCAAATTCCTTATTTGATGTAAAAAGACATAAATCCATGCAACACATTAATTCCAGCATTGAGTGTCAAAGGTCATCATGAACTTGTGCACCCAGACTCTTCTCTCTCTCTGGGATGTGAAGTTACTTTTCAATACCAGTAATTTCATATCCATGGTGTTGTGATCAGGCATACAAAAATGTTTTGCCACACGTAGATCCATTCTTTTTTCTCTTATTGTGTGACGATGAGAATTCATCCTTGTTCTAAGCTTTTGCCCTGTCACTCCCATATACAGACCCCCAGTTGTATAAAAGTATAGTAAAGTAAAGTTAGTAATCTAAATAAATGGGGTGATCAGCCCTTTACTCTCCTATTTTATTTATTATTGCTTTTTTACATAATCACTTAGTTACGTTTTGAGGTGTATTTATGTTCTATAATTTATAGGTTTTTAATAAATACCAATAAAGAATTTTTTGTAGTGTATAATCAGTGATTATAAATGCAGTAATATACACTTTCCATTTATTTGGTGGGCAGGCTGAGGCGTCAGCGGTGGACAAGCTGAGACCACTATTAGATTCTTCTTGACTGGGTGGTGGGCGCGGCGGCAACACTGGCTGTGTGAGTAAGTAACAAGTCCATGTATTCATTTGTCCACCATTTCAGTACGTGATTGTAATTATATATACATTGCTATTGGATTCGATTTTGGAAGGTTTGCGTGGTGGAAGAGGAGCTAGGGTAGAGGTAGAACTAGGGGTGGAGCCTGGGTGGAATCTCAAGGGGGACCCCATAAATTTTGCCAGAATGGTGCCCCGAAATTCCTAGTGGCAGCCCTGCTTCAGCATAATAAGACATTTTAGACAATTGTATGCTGCTATATTTATTAGAACAGTTTGGGGAGCGCTCTTTTCTGTGCCCAGTGCACAAAGCAAAGTACACAATATATTGTGAGGCTGAGTAGAAGTCAATGGCATAGGGAGCATTTCACTGGTAGAGGGAAGAATGGATTCAATGAAATTTCAACCAATTCTTGATGCAAACATAATACCAGCTGTAAAAAAGCTGAAGGTGAAGAGAAGATGGCTTCTCAAATGAATAAAGATCATAAAAACACGTCAAAATCCACAAAAAACTATCTGAAAAGGCTCAAGCTGAAGGTTTTACAATGGCACTCAGAGTACCCTGATCAGAATATCATTGAAAATCTGTGGTGTGAGGCAGTGACCCCGTTACAGCTAGGGGGCGCTGTATGTTTTTCTCAGGATATGCATGGAGTCGTATTGAGGCCATGTGAGTGCATGGCAGTCGCAGGAGTAACTGTGATGGTGAGACGGTGACTGGCATCATTGTGGACGGCTGGTATGTGTCGCAGAGACGGAGGATGTCCTCTGCGCTGTAAGCCCGAAATGTTGTTGTTCTTGGACCTGTAGTCCCACAAGTGTTTGTTTAGTTTTAAGGGGGGCCTACAGGGTTAGTTATTGAGCTGGGCGGAACTTGATAACCACACACACCTCCCACTTATAGGGAGTGGCTACAGTGATATAATGTGATTGAGGTCTGGTCACATGGTCTGTGATGTAAGGTCCTGGAAGAACTGTGTGTTGGAATGTCCTGACTTCCTGAAGAGCACATGGTGAGGCAGTGGACCTGGATGGTCGCTGTGTTTTAAGGTCATATGGATGGACTGGATTCCTGACACCACAGGGTGAGACCATGTACTGACAGAATTGGTGACGGCACTGCGTGGGGGAAGGTACCATCCTTCTGAGGGTCTGGAACGGTCGGGTGGCCTGGTGAGCAAGGCATTGTCCGGGACGATGATCCCAGTTAGGCAGTTTCCCTGGGAACCAGGACTGAAAGGAGGTCAGTGTATGGAGCGGAGATCCGGGAACCTTGAACAAAAGGGGTTACTATGAACTGTGCGGTCACCCACGGTAACTGGACGAAGTGAGGTCCAGATTGATTAGGGACTGCTATTTAATGTCGGGTAATGTTTGGTGAATAGAGACATTGATACAGTGCACGGACACCCCGGGAACTAGTCAGAAGAGGACTGGCGGGTGTAGTGTCTGTCAAATGAAGGAAGCCGTGTACTATGGTGACGTATGTGTTGTATAAACAGTGGTTTACGAGTGGATAATAATCCGCATGGACTGTTAATGAAGAAAATCGTTCCTATGTAACTGAATCCCATTGCCAAGCGAATGTCCCCCAACACAAGGAAGAATGGAGGAAAATCCCTCAAACACGAATTCATAAAAAACAGTTTACAAGTTGTAATTATTTCAAAAGGGGGTCCTACTAGGTACTAACCATGTAGGGTGTGCAAACTTTTCCAATGGCCCATTTTCCTTTTTGTAATTTTTAAAATTTAAAATCTGAAATGTGGCATCTTTAACTTTTGCCCTTTAGAGATCATTTCATCTTCAACTTGCTTAACTGTGCACAATAACAGTAATTTTGACTAGGTGTACCCAAACCTTTACATGCGACTGTATATACCGGAAAAAACTTCTGCAACATGTCTAGAGAATTTCATGCCAACATTACATATGGTATAGGAAATCTCTTAACTCTAGCCTGAACTCTTTTTGTAAAAATATATGCTTCCCATAAGCCCTAATAAAATGGCTTAATTGAAAAGTTTTAGGCCTCGTTCAGACTTTTGTGTTAGTTCAGCCTAGCAATCAATCATGGGGAGACAACTCGTACTCCAGCTCATTGTGTGTAGATGTTCCTGACTAAAGAAATACTTTAAGAAAAAAATAAGTTTTTGGTTTAGAAGTATCATGGCAATGCCCAATTACATCAGTAAGAAGAAAACACGGGGGTAAGAAATATAAAATTGAGTTGGGTGAATTAGGTGAAAGGTAAGGACATGGGTGGGTAAAACAAAGAGATGTGGGGGATAAGAAGGAAAAGAATATAAGGAGACATGTAACTCATAATGAAGGTGAAGCAATATCTAGAGATTACTGGAGAATATGTACCTGAAGTCACCAGTAGATGGAGCCAAAACTTCCCTGTAGTACCCAGTAAAGAAGACAGGAACTTTCCTTCTGGCTTTAGAAGTTTTTGTAAGGTGCACAGGTCAAAGGGTGTGGCCTGAGGAACCGTTTGTGAGAGGAATTACAGCAACTGGTGGAGACAGCAGGCCACACCGGCAATGTTGGAGAACTGGTGAGAGACTGTGACTGCTCCTGGAAGACAACAGCCAGGCCAAGAGACTCGGTACCGAAAGAGACAGGACAGCAGGAATCCGGTTTCCCCATAAAGAGCACCTGGGCAAGCTGCAGAGCAGGACAAGAGGACAGCACCCTCAGAGGCCATATCCGGAGGCCCGGTGTCCATCACCTGTGACTGTAAGTAGTCAGAGACTGATTGCTTTATTGCCTTATTCAGAACCAATCCAGCTTCAGAGACTTCTTCAACCTTATACTTGCTATTTTCCTTATTGCCTATGCTTGTGCAAAGTGTTATTGAAATATAATCCAACCTCAATGTCATTGTTGCCTATCCACCGGCATCTCACAGACAATAGGATGGAAGCATAAAACTATTGGAGATTGCAAGGATTAAATGTTAAGGTTTTTGGCAGATTTGGGATTTTGTTCTCCAGCTAGTCTTTTAGGTCTTTTATATATCCCACATGGGGAAATTCTAAATTTAAGCAGGGATAATCTCCTTATCTAGACAACAATCCAAATTTGGTATTTGTTTACTGTTTTTTCACAAGGATGTGGATTTTTTTTATAAAAACCTTTTATTAGGTTATTTCTATATATAACATTTTCTTAATTATTTTTTATGTGGTATAAATGTATTTCATACTTTATACTTTTTTTCTAGTGTTGAGGGTATATTGTATGCACTAATTGCTTTTTATTCCCGCAGTGGTTTAAAATTTTTTTCTGTCTCTATATTTTTTGAAGGGTTGCGTTGTTTTTTTTTCCGGATTTTTCGCGCCCCTGATTCATCTACTTGCGGTTTAGCCGGCACTTATGCGGTTATATACCGGTGACTTTCAAGTGCCAGGAGGAACGTTGGAGCCCCGGCCACTCCTATGGCAACTAGATCGCGCAGCGTTTACCGGATGTGACGTCTGATCCATACCGGATATGACGTCCACAGCGTTACCTTCATTGTTCAATGAAAACACATAAAGAAAAAAAGTATATGCACACAAATAGGGATCACCACAAGGATATGATAATCAAAAAGTATCAATTTTATTAATGGACACAACAAACAGACACTTTGTTTAAAAACAATTAAAATGTCTGAACAACCAGACACTGATAACAAAACAAAGACAATGGGTCCTGACCTTGAGAAAGACACATCACTGTGTCGATACGCGTGGGTTTGGGGGTCCCATGTAACCTACCCGGTAGCTTGTTCATCCTCAGAAACCAGGTGATATCATGCTAGGGAAAGGGACTTGTTAATGTATGTTTATTTATGTTGGCAACATGATAAGTATTCAATTTTCTATTCATGGCATATGTAGAATCTCTATGTAACCATAGTAGTTATTGATAATATGGTATTTTTGATCCAAGGTCATGATTGTCATTACAATTGATTTGATAGACCCTAGGTTATGGTAACTAGCAGATACCTGGCATTATACTGAATGGTTGGCCTTGGGACCCATAGTATTTAACTATTTATCAAAATGACCCATTGTCTTTGTTTTGTTATCAGAGTCTGGTTGTTCAGACTTTTTAATTGTTTTTAAACAAAGTGTCTGTTTGTTGTGTCCATTAATAAAATTGATACTTTTTGATTATCATATCCTTGTGGTGATCCCTATTTGTGTGCATATACTTTTTTTCTTTGTGTGTTTTCATGTCAATCCATTTATATGCACTAGGTGATCCCACCTAAATTGACATTGTGGATGGTGCCCGTTTATTCTATATCTTGTCAGACCTTCATTGTTCAAGTAGCGTTCTTAGATACGAGGTGACGTACCATCGGGACTTCAATGCGCATGCACCTAACATTCTGCTCCGGTTAGAGGCCATTCATTTATTTAGTAATGACAGGTTCTCTCTAACTAATCAATCAATATATCGCCACCCACTCCGCATTGTGCATCCAATGAACTTGCTTTGGCACAGACTATTACTATCTATTCAATTAGGTCTCCTGCTTACTATTGGTTCTTATTTACTTATTTACCCTATCTGGCCAGTATCCCACCACCCCTTGGACGAAGCATTTCATTGCGAAACGTGCGTCGGGTGTGGTGGGTTCCCCAGGAGTGCACTCTAGGTAACTATGATTTTCTATGTTTATACACACTGTCACTTTTGATATATATATATATATATATATATATATATATATATATATATATTTATTTATACCTTTTGTATCTGTGTTGGGGCTCTTATGCTGTTGTGATATTTATGTTAATTTGTTTGCCATCTTGGACACATTGCTCTTTGCAAGTTTATTTTTTAGCATATTTATGCTTTTACTTCATACTACGTGTCCTAGGTGGCTCACAATAGATTGTTATACATATAAATTATAATATAGTCTCACGGCATTTATGATGTTTGATTGGTAGTTCCCCCTTCTTTTCTGTGCATAGTTACATAGAACCAACATTGGTTTTTATTGATATGTGCATTCTATACATTTGTATGACCATTAATGTACATGTGTTTTTGGTCATTTCCAGGGTTACCCACCTTTTTCTCCTGTACCTGTGGTGCCTGCCCAGTTTTTTTCATATTTTACGATATTTAATAAAGATAATTTTTAATTCACTTTGCCTTGTATGAAGCTTGTGATGTTATCAGCTAATATGTAACTTAACATATCTGATTCCTTTTTTGTATCTCTATTGTAGAGATGAGCGACTTTGCCTTTTTTAGGGTCGAGTCGGGTTTCATGAAACCCGACTTTCTCAAAAGTCGAGTCGAACGAAATCGGCCAACTTTAGGGAAAAGTCAGGGGTCCGACTGAAACAGGAAACCCAATACAAGTCAATGGGGAAGCAAAGTCGACAGGGAGTGGAGGACAGTAAACACACCTACAGTGCCCATTTTAATGGCAACAACATCAATTCTTATAAAGGTACTGTCACACTTAGCGATGCACCAGCGATCCCGACCAGCGATATGACGCTGTCAGGATCGCTGGTGCATCGCTAAGTGGTCGCTAGTGAGCTGCCACACAGGCAGATCTCACCAGCGACATCGCAGGGGTCGGGGGTCGCTACTTACCTGTCACACTAGGCGATCCTGCGTCCTCCCGCCCGGCTCCATGCTCGTCGCTCGTCTCTCCACAGGAAGCGCCACAGAAAGCTGACGACGATAAACGGTCCAGCCTGTTCTCGCGCAATCAGCGATAACCAGCGGGGGAGCGGGTCGTAGGTAAGTATCACACACAGCGATATCGCTAGCAATATCGCTATAACGTCACAAGTTATAGCGATATTGCTAGAGATATCGCTTAGTGTGACAGGCCCTTTACTTAAGCTTGTCAACCTTAATTTACTTTATAATAATAGTTATGCATTGAAAACTGGGGTTTATTTGGATAAAGTTGTGGGGGGGTAGGGCTGGCTCCAGGTTTTCGTGTGCCCCGGGCCAAAGAGTGTCAGTGCGCTCCTTTAACACATACCACAATTCATGATGCTCTGATACAGCACAGAAATATAGGTATAGTACAATGAAAAATACTTCACTTCTTTCATGACATGAGTGATATCTATTTTAAATTCTACAATAGCTCAAAAACCGGACAGTATATTACTCCATACAGTATTATGGCCACCACATAGTGCGCCATACAGAATAATGAGCCCCATATATTTCTCCATGCAGAATAATTGGTCCCACATAATGTTCCATACAGTATATGATCTCCACATAATGCTACAGTATATGATGGGCCCCATGGATGTTGCTCCAGTGTCTTATAAGCCCAAATAATGCTCCATATATAATCTGCCCCATTTAGAATGCTCCAGTGTATAATGGGCCCCATAGATGCTGCTCCAGTGTCTGATCTGCCCCATTTAGAATGCTCCAGTATATGATGGTCCCCATGGATGATGCTCCAGTGTCTTATGGGCCCAAATAAAGCTCCATATATAATCTGCCCCATTTAGAATGCTCCAGTGTATAATGGGCCCCATAGATGCTGTTCCAGTGTCTGATCTGCCCCATTTAGAATGCTCCAGTATATGACGGGCCTCATGGCTCATGCTTCAGTGTATAATGGGCCCCATATATCATTCTCCAGTGTATAGTGCTCTGCAAAAATAGCTCCCAACCTTTACAAAAATTAAATACCTCTCCTCACTGGGCACTGCTCTATTCTGTACTCCTCAGCATCGCCAACTTCCATCTCTCTGCTCTTGGACTGTTTAGGCAGAGGGCGTACAGACATGATGTCATCGCGCTCTCTGACCTGAATGTCACTGTCAGGAAACGCGGAAGACGTCACGGCGGAGGAGCAGGGAGAGGTAAGTATTGCAAGAGCTGTGTCCCTGAGCAAGCAGGGGGGGGCCCACTCATGGGCGACGGCACTGGCACAGGGCCCCTCATAGTACGCCGGTGTGTCTGACAGCGAGTTGTCCCCCCCACCATCAGAGACACTTTATTGCACTATGAGTGGCCCTGTGGCAGTGCCGTCGCCCAAGAGTGGGCCAACCCACCTGTTCAGGGCAACTGCACTTGCCCGGGTGCGCCAGGTGGTGAGCCCGGCCATGGGGGGGGCAGCCCAGTTAGGGAGGTTGAAAAAATGGCATATGTTGATGTGTAGGCTGGATATTCAGCAGCTGCAAATGGAGGAATTGGGGAAGTACGAGGAAGAGGAGGACAAAAGCGAGCCATTTTTCTGGCAACCTATGTGTCATCAGGGAAGGTGGGACAAAATCCTTTGAAACCCATGCATGGTTCATTTTAAAGAAGGTTAGATCATCAACATTTTGGGTCGACAGACAGGTCCTTTTTTCTGTCAAGATTGATCCAGCAGCACTGAAGACTCTTTCAGATAGCACACTACCAGCAGGGCAAGAGAGCTCCTGTAAGGCATATTGTGCCAATTCAGGCCAGGTGTCCAGTTTACAGGCCCAATAGTCAAAGGGGAATGACCTGTGAGGGAGAACATCAATATGGGAGGAGAAGTAGTTTTTAACCATAGTTGACAACTGCTGTCTCCTGTCACTTGCAATCGATTCAGTATTACCAGTTGTGTAAGCGGTACTTGATAAATCAGTCCTCAACATGGTCATGAAACCCGTCTCCAACGCCACTTCGGCTGTGTGCACCACGAACACCTCTTCCATTTGGCCCACTACAGCTCGTGGGAGAACCAGCACCGCTGCTGTGTGCTGGGAATGCCTCTAACAAACGGTTTACTAGAGTTGCTTGTTTGTTAGCCAATATTAGCTCTACGTTCTCCTGTGGCATGATGTTCTGTAATTTGCCTTTATAGCATGGATCGAGGATACTGGCCAACCAGTAGTCGTCATCCTTCATCATTTTGGCAATGCGGGGGTCCCTTTTTAGGATCCGCAAGGCATGATAACACATGTGGGCCAATGTTCCAGGTGTCAATGATGCACTGGCAGTGGTGGGTGACTGAGCACTTTCTGGCAAATCCACATCCCTCAAGTCCCGCACAAACCCTGTACCTAACCTTGGCATGCCAACATTTTCTCTTGCCGCATGAAAAGCATCCTCCTCCCCAAAATAATCATCCCCCTCATCCTCCTCTTCTGCTTCCACCTCATCCAGGTCAGTTGCCCTCACTGACAATGGCTGACTGTCATCAAAGCTTCCCTCATCCTCTTCCTCATCCTCTGCTGCAGACACCTGATTCTTAATGTGCGTCAAAGTTTGCATGAGCAGACGCAAAAGTGGGATGCTCATGCTTATGGCTTCGTCAGCGCTTACCAGCTGTGTGCATTCCTCAAAACACTGAGGACTTTACAGTGGTCTTTCAGCTTTGACCACTGCACACCCGACAACTCCATGTCTGCCCTCAAACTGCCTGCCCGTGTATCCTCCCACAAATACATTACAGCCTGCCTCTGTTTGCACAGCCTCTCAACCATGTGCATGGTGGAGTTCCACCTTGTTGCAACGTCTATGATTAGGTGGTGCTTGGGGAGGTGGAGCAGGGCTGTTAACTCCGGATAATTATTTAGGAAGCACTGCACCACCAGGTTCAAGGTGAGTCAGGCAAGGTATGCGTATGAGTTTTGCAAGGGCTATGGCCACCACAAAATTCCGACCGTTATCACTGACTGACTTGCCGGGCTCAAGATGTAGACTGCCCAGTCATGACTCGGTTTCTCGCTGCAAGTAGTCGGCCAGTACCTCTGCGGTGTGTCTGTTGTCGCCCAAAGACATCATCTTTAAAACTGCCTGCTGCCGCTTACCACTAGCTGTTCGATAGTGGGTCACTTCGTGTGAAACACTGGCATCTGCGGATGGAGTGGTCGTGAAACTGCACTCTGTCGACGAGCTTTCGCTTCTGGAGGAGGAGGGTCAAACGCCTACAGCGAACTGTTTCCTATACCGTGGACTAGGCAGCACTGTTCCACCGCCGCTGTCCTCTGTGGAGCCTGCATCCACCACATTAACCCAGTGCGCAGTGATGGACACGTAACGGCCCTGGCCATGCCTACTGGCCCATGCATCTGTTGTGAGGTGCACCTTTCCACTCACTGATTGTTTGAGTGCATGGACAATGCAGTCTTTCACATGCAGGTGGAGGGCAGGGATGGCTTTTTGAGAAAAGTGGCGACTGGGTAGGTCATAGCGTGGGACTGCATAGTCCATGAGGTCTCTGAATGCAGCGCTTTCAACCAAACGGAAGGGCATCATCTCTAACGAGATCAGTTTGGCAATGTAGGCGTTAAAAAGCCAGTGTATGCGGATGAGAGGATGAGTACTTTCTTGTCCTACTCAAAGCATCTGGTATGGTGAGCTGAACTTGAGAGGTGCATATGGGGGAACTAGCGGTGGACATGACGGACTGAGAGGGGGTTGGTGATGGTGGTGGTGGTGGTGATGGCCTAGATTCAGTCTTATGTTGCAAAAACATTGTGATTCCCTGACTGCTTTGGCCTTATAACGACACTTCAACATTTCTTTCTGGTGGTGTGCTAACCGGTGGGCTTACAGTGAGGGAAGCGATGTTGCGTTGCTGCCTACCTTCAGTCGGAACAGGTGCACATGTGATACCTGAGGTATTGTACTCCGTCCACGCTTGCAAGTGCATGGTGTTTAAATGTCTAAGCATGCAACTGGTATTCAAATTTCTGAGATTTTTCCCTCGGCTAAAGGTCCTTCCGCACTTCTTACAGATAACCTTTGCCTCATCAGTAGGATTTTGGTCAAAAAAGTGCCACACTGCACTCTTCCTACTATGGTACAACTTTTCAGGGATTACACGCTGTGCTAATTTGACCGTCTGGCCAAGTTGTCCTGCAACTTTTTGTTTTTTTAACACGTTTTTGGACTGATAGGGGCCTGCCAGATAACACCAGCTGCGATGTCGGTACCTGCTGTAGATGCTCCTCCTCTTCTGAGTTATTGCCAGCGGCACCCTCTTCCCCCCCTGGATGCCAATCCGGGTCAATAACTGGGCCATCCATCCCCACCTCTTCAATTTCATGTGCACCTTCCTCTGTCAGCGTGTAAGGTGGTATAGTATGCGGGAAGGGGCACCTGAGTTTTATCAGGGTCAGATTCTGGCTCAGCAGACTGGGAGCGCAATGTAGTGCTCTGGGTCAATGTACCAGCAGAATCATCTAGCAGTGGCTGTGCATCAGTGCACTCCATGTCAGATTCATCTTGGACTGGGGAATTCAGGATTTGACTTGTAACCCAGGCATTGTATATGAAAAGAGCTCCATGGAGTAATCTGAAGTGTGGGCTGCCGCATCCTTCACTTTTGGTGGGGGTGAAGGGAACAAGGAAAGGTGTTGTTCCTGACCAGAAACCTGCACTTACGACTCAGTGCTTGCAGTTTTTGAAACTTCAGAAGAGGAGGCGATAGAGCTGGAGGGTGTTTCAGCAATGTAAGCCAAAACCTTTTCCTGAAGCTCCGGCTTTAAAAGCGTTTTAACTACTCCCACAAAAGGCAAACTTCCAGGCCTTCTGGAGCCAGACAATGACGCAGGCTCAACACCTCCAGCCTGAGCTGCTATAGTGCTTTGTGCATAACCAGCAGATGCACCATCACCACCATCAGTAACAGCTGCTTCCCCCCGCCCACGTCCGCGGACTCTTCCACCATACTTCCTCATGTTTGGTAAAATGTAACAAAATTCACAGCAGATATATGGTACTGTATGAGGAGCGTACAGCTGTATAAAGTGTAGGGAAAAATGTAAATCTCCGTGTATATTTCCTTAGTCACAGATGCTCTCCCAGGATGTATTTGACCATAATCCAACCAGCAGATATATGGTACTGTATCAGAAGCGGACAGCCCTATACGGTGTATGGAAATATGGAAATGTCCGCATATGTTTTAACGGACTCACACACACACGCTGTCTCTGTATAGATTTTACCACAATCCAAACAGCCGATATACGCTACTGTTTGAGAAGCGGACAGCTCTATATGGTGTATGTATGGAAAAATTTAAATCTCCATCTTTTTTTTTACAGAGTCTCAAACACAGATAGCATGTATTTGTCTGTGATACCAGCCGGTACATGGTAGTGTGTGAGGAGTGTACACCTCTATACGGTGTGTGAAAAAAAGAACGCTCAGTAACTGTGCAGAAAAAAAGAAAAGCAGGAGTGTTTTGAAAAAAGCAGTCTGCACAGCAGTGTGCACACAGCAATGCAGCTATCAGGTAGCCTTATAAGGCAGCCTAATAACCACCAGCGCTGCTGCACAAAAAAAAAATTCTCCCCTCCCCTGTCACTGCACACTAACTGTCCAGTGACAATCGCTATCAGCAGAAGCATAGATTTTTAGTTCTTTCCTGCCTAACACTCTCCCTACAGAGAAGCAGCAACCTCTCCCTATGCTGAGATCGGCAGAAGTAAAATGGCGGTCGGCGGTCAGGGCTTTTTATAGCCACTGTGACGCTACACAAAGCAAGCCAATCACTTGAATGCCCTTCTCTAAGATGGTGGTGGCCGCTGCCCATGTCATCGCGTTGCCCACAGTGTGCGTCCTTGCTCATTGGCAGAGAAAAGGCGCTGTAAGCATTATGGCAAATGCGACTTTGGCTCTCGGGTCGACGACCTCATGGCCGACTTCATGCTATGTCGGCCATGAGGTCGTCGACCCGAGAGCCAAAGTCGCATTTGCTATTTCGCCGAGCGAAACCCGACTTTGGCGAAAGTCGGCGATTTTTGAATCTGACCGACCCGTTTCGCTCAACTCTACTCTATTGTTTAAAGACCTAATAAACAAAAATTGAAAAAAGGAGATCCGGTTGGGGAGTATCACTGAAGACCAGACTACTTCTGCACTTTTCCCCTCGCTGCTGCAATTGGTTGATGGATTTCTCCCTTTTCAGTTTTTGAATTTCCACAAAAATTTAAAATAACCAAGAAATTTCATTCAACTTCACAACTGTGTCCCACTTTTTGTTGATTCTTTACCAAAAATTTACATTTGGTATCTTTATGTTTGAAGCATGATATGTGGGAAAAGGTTGAAAAGTTCCAGGGGGCCGAATACTTTCACAAGGCACTGTATATAGCATACTAATAGCTAATCAGATGGTCCGAAGATAAACTGCTAGGTGCATATAGAGCCGAGAAGAGCATGGAAGAAGCAGAACGCGAAACGCGTGTCGGGGTGCCACGGCTCACTAGAGGTACAGAGTATTTCACCCAGCTGTCATAATCATTCATTAATTGTTGCTCGTGATACACTTCTCTGCATACTTTTTTAGTGGCACTTATCATTTTGTATTTTGAGTAACTCACCTTCGAGTATACCAAATCTTTTATGGAAACTAGCTGTCTTACTTAGATATGAGTTATATATAGATGATTTTGCCCCATTACTATCATGCATCTTATCCGCGGCTAGGAAGGGTTAAACTAGGGCTGACTAGGGCAATTTAGCTGGTGGCCCATTATGTGATAACTGAAGAGAACTAAATATTTTTTACCCTTCATTTTTGTCCTCTACTACTCCTTCTTTTAGTCATTTTCACTAATGTTTTTGGTTATTGAATTAAAAGCTAAATTTTAGGGGTTATTTTTGGTGCTTCTGGTGTTACTACTGATTATATAATCACATTGATTAGTCCTGAGGTCTGTTTTTGATGAGTATGTCTGGGTTTCTGTCGGGACTCATTGACACAAATAAATGGCTGGATGATGCAAGAGAGGTCTTTTCTGAAGTAGAATCTGACTTTCTGTCTGCTTCGGGCTCTTCTCGCAAAACACTCTTTTCTGAATTATTGGAGGCATTTAAAGAGAATATTAAGTCTTGGTTGGAGGTACAATCACTGGAAAATTATATCAAACAAAAGATTGTCCCACGTGGTCTAAGGATACCTCTAATACCTGCTCCAAGGTGTAGGACTCCATCTCTACTTGCAAGGTGGGAGGAGGGGGTAACTGCATCATCTGTACGGTTAATGCAGATATTATTGGATGAAGAGAAAATAACTTTAGAGAGGACTTCATTGAGGGTGAAGGAATTGACTGAGGCAACCCTCAAATTGAAAACAGCTGATGATTTCGTAACAAGGGAAGAAAATCTTAAGAATACTGTTGAGAAATACCAACTTTTTATTAAAGAGAGGAAGCATAAATGATTTGTTAGGGACTCAGCAGAGTTCAGGGAAAAACGAGCATACCCTGCCCTTACCCCGAGGGGTATTCCTGGTGACATCTCATCTCAGATATTGAATCCTCAGACGCTGAAGGAGGTCCTAAATTATATACCTCTAGGCCATACTTTAGAAACAAGGGACGAGGACGTAGGGGTAATTTAAAAAGATGGCAGGATATCGAGCGTTATTCTGTGAGGACTTTTCCCAAAAAGCAAGAAACAAATTCTGCAGCGAGTATAAATTCCTCCTCCTCCTCAGCCTGCTCCTCAGCCTCTTTTTTAGAAACCAGGGGCCTAGCACCATACAAACTAGGGGAGCGGACAAACAATCAAAAATGAGGGCTCTGGTTGAAGGGGACAATGGCAATCAGATAATTAATTTGTCCTCATACAATTTGTCAGATATAGAAAAGAGGGTTCTTGAGCGGGGGTTATCCTTTGTTCCTACGACCAGGTTTGACCCATTTGTATAGGTTAAGGATATTAATTTATTTACACGAAAACTTAAGTGGAAAAAATGTTTTGCTCTGAATGATAAAAACAAATGTCAACAACTTGGGATAACGGAGGAGGAACTTCCTGATGTAATGCTTCTAGCTGATTTGTCTGAGGAAGGACAGAGAGATATTGGGGTGGGCCCTTTTTCTGATTTGAAACCAAAAAGCAAAAAGATGCCACCAATTGGTGATACTGGGAGTATTGACAGTTTTCAACAGCTTGTCTCGGCAGAGATCTGTAAGATTGACTCCAAGAGAGATAGGGTCCCACCTAATCTCTCCTTCCGTGAGAGAAAGGCTTTGGAGGAACTTGGTGATAATGACCGGATTGTATTGAAGCCCTCTGATAAAGGGGGTAACACTGTTATCCTCAACAGAGATGAATATATTCAAATGTGTATGAGGATTCTCTCTGACAAATCAACGTATGAGTTGCTCAGGAGTGATCCGACAAAGGAGTATAGTCTGAAATTGTCAGCATTGCTCAAAAAGGCATTAGATTCGAAGTTGATCTCAAAGAATGAGTTCAACTTCTTATTACCCAAGTGGCCAGTTACAGCTACGTTTTACTCCCTGCCTAAGATTCATAAGGGGTTCGATCCCCTTAAGGGTAGACCAATCGTTTCGGGGATCGATGCCCTTTGTCAGAACTCCAGCAGGTATTTGGATCAATTGTTGAGACCATTTGTGCTATCCCTCCCTTCATATTTGAGATATACTATGGACCTTCTTATTAAACTTGAAGGAATCACAGTGGACCCAGGTACGATACTGGCCTCCATTGATGTTGAGGCTTTGTATAGCAGCATTGGCCATAAAGAAGGTCTAAGAGCTGTTGAACACTTTCTCAAGGGGAGGGGTATCCATTTTGGAGCACACAACAATTTCCTGCTGGAACTTCTTCAATTTGTATTGTGTCACAATTTCTTCCTATATAATGGGAGGTACTACCACCAGCTCAGGGGCACAGCGATGGGGAGCCCTTGTGCCCCTACTTATGCTAATTTGCTCCTGGGCTGGTGGGAGGACACTAAGGTCTTTGGGGACGAGGATGTCGTCTGGTCCCCTAAGATATTATTCTGGGGTCGGTACATTGACGACATCCTCGTCCTCTGGGCGGGGTGTGGAGAATCATTCAGATCCTTTGTTGATACCCTTAATAATAATGAGTTGGGTCTTTTCTTCACCCTTGAGGTCAGTGGAGATCAGATCACATTCCTGGATGTTAATATTTCTATTTCTCCAGATGGTTTGCTCAAAACCAACCTGCACCGAAAACCAACCTCGACTAACAGTCTCTTGAGGTGGGAAAGTCATCATCCCCCCCCTCTTAAACGAGGTATACCAAGGGGTCAGTTCCTTAGAGTTCGGAGGAACTGCTCTGATTGGAATGACTTTGAAATGCAGTCGAGTGATTTATGGAGGAGGTTTAGGAGCAGGGGATATCCAACAAGGGTGATTGAACCGGCCTATAAGCACGCTAAACAAGTAAGCAGGATGTCATTGTTGACTCCGAGGGCAAGAGAGGACTCTAATACAATTACTAGATTGATAGTGACCTTCGATGACCAATCTGGTAAAGTTATGAACATTCTGGAGAAGTATTGGCCTATCCTGAAAATGGATAATAACATATGTGATTGTATCACTCAGGGTCCATCAGTTACATTTAGGAAGGGTAGGTCAATAAGGGATCGGGTGGTAGGTAGCCATTTGGAGCCTCAGAAAAGAGAAGAAACGTGGCTGCAGAATAGAGCAACAGGTACTTTTAAGTGTGGACACTGCAGCTTCTGCAAATATATCTGTGTAT
This sequence comes from Dendrobates tinctorius, assembly GCF_039654945.1. Classification (NCBI taxonomy): domain Eukaryota; kingdom Metazoa; phylum Chordata; class Amphibia; order Anura; family Dendrobatidae; genus Dendrobates; species Dendrobates tinctorius. The sequence goes on from NW_027361872.1 coordinate 3,143,724, forward strand.
CCCATACTTTTTGCAGTGCCTATACAAAGAGGATTTATGAAATGAAAAGCTTTGCAAATTGCAAAACCACTGGAGTTGTATATCTGTGTACTTGTACCTGCCCCCTTGACTATGTTGGCAAAACAAAGCGTGAATTACGTGTCCGCATAGGTGAACATTTGGGGGATATTAGACATAAAAGAGATACCCCTTTAGCCCGGCATGTCAATATGGTACATGGAGGTGATGATAAACATATTACTTTTCGTGTTATAGAGAGAGTGCAGCCCACAGTCAGACAGGGAGATTGGGATAATAGAATCCTACAGCGTGAGACACGCTGGATTTTTTGGCTTGAATCACAGAGCCCAAAAGGCCTTAATGAACAGCTAAATTTTAGTAGTTATCTATAATCAGTGTGTTTCACATTTTCCCAGCCAGCTCTTTATAGTGTTTTTGATAATTTGGTCGGTATATTTTTACTATTGGTATTTTTTCATTTCCTTTTTCTTTTCTTTTTTCTATTTATTTTACTTAGGGATACATTTATTCCACTCCATGCCATTGAGGACGGTTTTCATTTATTTTTTTGAAGTTCTAGGTGCTCTGAACAATGAAGCTGTTGAATTTATGTGGATGGTTACGTGCGCATGTTATTTTTTAACTAGTTACACTCTTTTTAGACTATAAGATCGTCCGCATATTATTTGCGCGATATGGCATTTCCATTGAGAAGGATGTATCACTCTATTTAATCATTTTGCTTCAGGCACTAGTTTGTGAATTTCTGTTTCCATCAGTGCTTTTTAGTAAGGTGCGCGGCGTCTACGTCATTCAGGTGGCTGCTGCACGGCATGTTTGAGTACTGTCCGTCCTCAATATGATCCCTTCCGGTTTAGACCATGACCGGAAGTGGGCGTTCTATATCGGCGCGGAATCTTTAAACAATGGCGGTGAACGCGCTTGGAGTAAAGCCGCACACTGTATTGCTCTTTCGGCCAGGGGTAATGAGACCCCACTTTTTGACCCCTGATGAACCCTCAGCGGACTAAGAGGGGGAAACGCGTCGGGTTTCCATATGCATCAAGTGGCTGATAAGTATAATGTTGTACATTATTTTTGGCAGATCCCTCTGTGGTACTATCTATTCAGATTTAATCTACTGAGCAATTATGCTCTGTTGGTCTAGAATCTGTATGCATTGCTACTTGAATATCGGTGTACCACATTGTATAATCTGAGATGAATATGGTAGCCTCATTTTTTCATTTATTTTTATACATGATTTTTGCTAGGTAGCACATTTTGGTGTGTTTTGTTCTACGCACTGATATTGGATTTGAACTGAATATTGTATTCCTGTGAATTAGGGTGATTTTTACCCTCACTTGCAAGGTAACGGCCGCCGTATGTGCTACATAGGCTGCTTTTTTACTGCCTTTAATGTACAATTTTTGTACTATTTTCCAACGTTTGTCCGGGGCTCCGGACAAATAAATCAGTATATGTGCTTCTCATTGAATTTTCTTGTAGCCGTTTTTTAATAATTTTGCTATTTGGTAATTGGGTCTGCCATTTGCAGCTTATTAGCATTTTTGTGACTACAGATAAGTCCTTCTCTAAGCTGCCTGATATTAACCCCATCTATTATTTTTTTGACTCCGAGATAAGTTCCTTTTGGGGGTTTTTTACCATCAGAAATACTACGAGATAGGTTCATAGCAATTTAGTATTATCTATGAGACCATTTATGTCTCTTTATATATTTTTTTCGGTATTATAAGTGTGTTTCTTTTTTGTGTCCCTTTTTGTATATGTAGGGAGACGTAGGGGCCATTAGGGATACCGACGTTGAGCGGGGGCGCCATATCGTCTACAACTAGGGTGCCAACCTCCGCGGCTAGGAAGGGTTAAACTAGAGCTGACTAGGGCAATTTAGCTGGTGGCCCATTATGTGATAACTGAAGAGAACTAAATATTTTTTACCCTTCATTTTTGTCCTCTACTACTCCTTCTTTTAGTCATTTTCACTAATGTTTTTAGTTATTGAATTAAAAGCTAAATTTTAGGGGTTATTTTTGGTGCTTCTGGTGTTACATCTTATGTAATATATCAAGCACTATTTAAGTTTTTGTCCTTATTGAAGCCGCTTTTTCTCGGCTCTATATGCACCTAGCACTTTATCTTTGGACCAACTGATTAGCTATTAGTATACTATATATATGCACTTTTTTCAGTAGCTGGACTATATGCCTAACATTTTTATACTCAATCAGGTCCTCTGTGTTTCTCCTAGTGACTGTTCTTTTGCATTTTCTGTCCCCATTTTTTTATCTTATTGATGTACTAATTTTGAAAATGAATTTCAATAAAAATCATTTGTAATTTTATGGTATTATAGCTTCCAGATTCTCTTTTTGTGATAGTATGATTTTTTATTTGTACGGCTGTACGTTATAAACTTCTGTGAAGCCCTTAGGGGTTCAAAGTTATCATCACATATCTAGATAAGTTCCTTGGGGGGGTCTAGTTTCCAAAATGGTGTCACTTGTGGGGGGTTTCCACTGTTTAGGCACATCAGGGGCTCTCCAAACGTGACATGGCGTCCGATCTCAATTCCAGCCAATTTTGCGTTGAAAAGTCAAACGGCGCTCCTTCCTTTCCAAACTCTGCCATGCGCCAAAACAGTGGTTCCCCTCCACATATCAGGTATCAGCGTACTCAGGACAAGTTGCACAATAATTTTTGCAGTCAAATTTCTCCTGTTACCCTTGGGAAAATAAAAATAAAATTGGACCTGAAGTAATTTTTTGGTGAAAAAAAGTTAAATGTTCATTTTTTTTTAAACATTCAAAAAATTCCTGTGAAACACCTGAAGGGTTAATAAACTTCTTGAATGTGGTTTTGAGTACCTTGAGGGGTGCAGTTTTTAGAATGGTGTCACTTTTGTTTTTTTTTCTATCATATAGACCCTTCAAAGTGACTTCAAATGTGATGTGGTCCCTAAAAAAAATGATGTTGTAAAAATGAGAAATCGCTGGTCAACTTTTAACCCTTATAACTTCCTTACAACTAAAAATTTTGATTCCAAAATTATGGTGATGTAAAATAAATATGTGGGAAATGTTACTTATTAAGTTTTTTGTGTGCCAGATCTCTGTGATTTAAGAGCATAAAAATTAAAAGTTGGAAAATTGCGAAATTTTCTAATTTTTCGACAAATTTCCGTTTTTCTCCACAAATAAATGCACGTTATATGAATTAAATTTTACCACTATCATGAAGACAATACATCATGAGAAAATCAATGTCAGAATCACCGGGATCCATGGAAGCGTTCCAGAGTTATTACCTCATAAAGGGAGACTGGTCAGAATTGTAAAAATTGGCCAAGTCAATAACGTGCAAACCACCCTTGGGAGTAAAGGAGTTAAAGACCTAATAAACAAAGATTGAAAAAAAGGAGATCCGGTTGGGGAGTATCACTGAAGACCAGACTACTTCTGCACTTTTCCCCTCGCTGCTGCAATTGGTTGTTGGATTTCTCCCTATGTACACACAGTACGGGGACCTCTTGGTCACCAGTGACGGTAATGAGGGAATGTCAGCCACAGGATCTAGCTGTAGTTCCCAGGTGGCTCTTTAACCCATTAATGACATTTGACATAACCTTTCCTGAATCACATCTCTAATCCTACTCCCTCATGCTTGCCCTATGCAGTATATAGTGTATATACAAGAGAAGGCGGCCACATGGCAATGTTCAAAATGGTTCCACATTATGGTGCCAGATTTTGCAACTATGGACAAAATACCTACCATTGTTACACTCCATGGACCAATTCCTCACTCATATTTGCAGTTTCTCTAGAGAGGTGACTCCCGTGCAAGTTGTTGCGACCTAGTAGCAAAGAAGATCGGGCACAGTAGGACTACATCTCTTCTTACAGGCATTTAATACATCTATTTTCTTCTTTTATATGACAACAAAACATCTCTATGTGCAATCCCACTTTCAGCTATCTAGTTGCAGAGCCAGCAGTGCCCGTCTCTTCTTTTCCTGTGATGAATGTCTGCTCTCTGGTTTGGCTGCTTTGGGTTGCCAGTGCATCGGATAACAGTACATCACTTTTGACTAGGGATGAGTGGACCCGTGAATATCCGGGTTCTTCGAAGCTTAAAAAATAGTTCAGATCTGGTGTGAGAACGGTAACCGAACTTGACCCTGAACGCGCACTTCATTCAAGTCAATAGGGGGGCCGAAGATCCAGCGGTTCCTATGCTGTCATCTGTATGCCGCACCTGGATCAAAGAAGACCAAGAAATATTATACAGTTATGCAGGTGCTCACCTGTAGTGGTTGTACAACTCAGGCACAATACTGGTTGAAGTTAGATGTATATTCCTTTTATCTGCTGCTCCACCCACTGGATCCTATTGAGATCGCGACTCCACATACGGCAATCAGATTAGTTCCATGGATCAACGCCCTATCAAGGAATCTAGTATATATACCCTGCAACATTATACTTTTCAAGAAAGGCATCCAGGAATCACTCATTACAACATCATACGGCAGAGAGTTCCATAGTCTCACTGCTCTTACAGTAAAGAATCCGCGTCTGTGAGCATGCTTAAACCTTCTTTCCTCCAGACGTAGAGGATGCCCCCTTGTCCCCATCACAGGTCTAAGAGTAAAAAGATCATTAGAAAGGTCTTTGTACTGTCCCCTTATATATTTATACACTGTAATAAGATCACCCCTAAGCCTTCCTTTTTCCAAACTAAATTACCCCAAGTGTAATAACCTGTCTTGGTATTGCAGACCCCCCAGTTCCCTAATAACCTTGGTCGCTCTTCTCTGCACCCGCTTCAGTTCAGCTATGTCTTTCTTATACACCGGAGACCAGAACTGTACACAGTATTCTAAAGGGGGTTTTACACATAGCGATATCGCTAGCAATATCACTAAAGCGTCAGCGATTTTGTGACGCAGCAGCGATATTGCTAGCGATATCGCTACATGTGATACTTACCTCCGACCGGCTCCCCCGCTGGCTATCGCTGATCGCGCGAGATCGGCCTGGTCCATTTCTCGTCGTCGGCTTCCTGCTGGCGCCGACGAGCGAGCCATGGACGCGGGCGGAAGACGGTCACCCTCGCCGCGTCTGAAAGGTAAGCGCGACCGCCGCCGCTGTGAGATCTGCCTGTTTGGCAGCTCACTAGCGACCATTTAGCGATGCACCAGTGATCCTGACCGGGTCGTATCGTGGTCGGGATCGCTGGTGCATCGCTAAATGTAAAGGGGCCTTAAGTATGGTCACACTAGTGACTTGTATAGAGGTAAGAGCCAAAGCAGGCTTTATCTGCTCAGAAGACTGAGAGCCTTCGGAGTTAGGGGGGCACTCCTTGCATCCTTCTTCAACTCTGTTGTGGCATCAGTCATCGTTTTTGGTGTGGCGTGCTGGAGTAGTGGTATATCAACCAGGGATAGGAATAGGCTGGACAAACTGATTAGAAGGGCCAGCTCTGTCCTGGGATGCCCCCTTGACCCAGTTCAGGAAGTAGGTGACAGGAGGATACTGGCCAAGGTGAGCTACATGGTGCAGAATGATTCCCATCCCATGCATGAGACCGTGACACAGATGTGCAGTACTGTCAGTGACCGCCTCCTTCATCCTAAATGTGAGAGGGAGCGCTATCGAAAGTCCTTCCTTCCTGCTGCAGTTAGGCTGTATAACCAGCACTGTCCAAAACGGAGAACGACCCAAACAGTGAACTGATAGATCCAAAGTTGTGAAAGTCCGGTTACATTTTTTTTTTCCCCGTATATGTACCTACCTACTGTCAATGTAATGCCTTTATGCATCTGTATCTATACTTGTTCCTGCCTTGCTGCTGTAATGCTCTGAATTTCCCCATGGTGGGACGATTAAAGGATTATCTTATCTTATCTTATCTTAATATTATGTTCTCCTCATGAGCATCTATGCCTCTTTTAATGCATCCCATTATTTTATTTGCGTTTGCAGCAGCTGCCTGATACTTGCTACCAAATGTGAGTTTGTCGTCCACCCATACACCCAGGTCTTTTTCAATGACAGTTTTGACCAGAATTTTACAATTAAGCACATAATTATACATCTTATTTCTTCTGCCCAAGTGCATGACCTTACATTTATCCCTATTAACCCCTTTGTGACATTTGACGTACTATACCGTCCATTTGCCCTGGGCCTTAATGCCCATGGACGGTATAGTACGTCAGGTGCCATCAGCCCGGCTCACGGGGGGAGTGCGGCTGATTGCGGCCGGGTGTAAGCTGATTCTCACAGCTGACACCAGGCATGAAGTGCCAGGAACGGTTGGAAAATTCTTCTCTGGGGAGTATGCGGGCTCCACTGCTTCAGAGATACATCAGAGGGTTCATTGATGAGGAAGCTCCCGAACTCCTTTAACACATTCATTCCCAGGGTGATGACATATCTGTTACTTACTTCTCCAAGAGTCAGCACCACACCCTTCCGTCCCAGATCTTTGCCGTAGATGGTTATCTGCATCCACACCACTCCTGCAACCGGAATGGGCAACTGATTGGCAGCTGTCAACTTTATCACCGGACCCCACTCAGGCAGCATTGCTTCAGGAAAATGTCACCGGAAGTAGGTTTCAGGCACCTGAAAGCCCGTATCCATCAGACAAGCTCGACCGTCCATTTCGGCCCAGACAAGATGGCACGTTGAGACTAAATTTGTGGGACTTCTAATACTCCTTTGTGACTGTTCAGGTCCCGGGTGGCATCCCGCAGGCTCGGAGCCCTCTAGTTTAACGGACGGCATTATTGAGGCCTACCCCGTCGTGGGCACGCCAAATGCCCAATCTCTTCATAGTTAAAACAGGTGAGGGGTCTCTGTCGACAGAGCATCCTTGATTCAGAACGGAGATCTGGATCATCTGTGCCCCCTGGCAGATTCGAGGTACCTCCTGACTTCTTTTTCACATCGGCCAGCTCCCCTCTAATATCTTGGAGTTCCTTCCGCAATTCGTCCACCCATTGTGGCTCAGTGATCATGTTTACGGATACCTCTCTGCTCTGGACCTTCCCTACCGGGACTGTCACCCCCTGCTCTTGTTTACATGTACGTGCATCGCTTCCTATTTCAGAAATGGTCATGCGAAGGTTCACCCGCAAGCGCTCCTGCAGAGCCTGTTTCGTCAGTACGTCTCGTAAGCCTGTCACCAACTGGTCTCGCAGCAGTACGTCAGTAGGGCCTATGCCTATGCCGTCTTTCCTAGTGATAGCAGTATGTAACTCCTGGAGGGCATTCATGTACTGAGTCACAGTCTCCCCCTCCCTTTGCATACGGCTAAATAGATGCATCCTCAACTCCCCTACATCCGTGGGGTCCCCATGGGTCTTCTCCAAAATTTGAAGCACCTTTAAAGGTGTCTCACTCTCTGGGGGGTTCGTAGCATAACCAAATCTCTGGACTCCCCATCTAAAGCCATTATGGCCACTTCAGCTTCCAATGCAGGGGTCATTGGATGCATTCTCATCATCCTGCTAATGTGTTCAGTCCAGCTCCATTACATAGTGTTGGTCCGCGTAAACTTAGGGAGATTGTTCAATATTGCCCCCAGAGAAATTCTGGACCTTGGGCCGACCCCAACTGCTTGATCTGCCGCCCCCATGCTGTTAGACTGCATCCTGCCGTCTACGCCAAGTGTGAGATATAGCAGGAACGAGGGATGCAGGGACGAGCAGGAGGCAGAGCAAGAGTTAACGGGTTTATTACAGGGGATACTCCACGCAGGGAGACTATACGGGGGTTATAAAGGATAATACGCAGTATAGTAACAGAAAAAGAAATAATGTTCATATACAGTGCCTTGCGAAAGTATTCGGCCCCCTGGAACTTTTCAACCTTTTCTCACATTATGCTACAAACATAAAGATACCAAATGTAAATTTTTGGTGAAGAATCAACAACAAGTGGAACACAATTATGAAGTTGAACGAAATTTATTGGTTGTTTAAAATTTTTGTGAAAAGTCAAAAACTGAAAAGTGGGGCATGCAATATTATTCAGCCCCTTTACTTTCAGTGCAGCAAACTCACTCCAGAAGTTCATTGTGGATCTCTGAATGATCCAATGTTGTCCTAAATGACTAATGATGATAAATATAATCCACCTGTGTGTAATCAAGTCTCCGAATAAATGCACCTGCTCTGTGATAGTCTCAGGGTTCTGTTTGAAGCAAACAGAGCATCATGAAGACCAAGGAACACAACAGGCAGGTCCGTGATACTGTTGTGGAGAAGTTTAAAGCCGGGTTTGGATACAAAATAATTTCCAAAACTTTAAACATCCCAAGCAGCACTGTGCAAGCGATCATATTGAAATGGAAGGAGTATCATACCACTGCAAATCTACCAAGACCCGGCCGTCCCTCTAAACTTTCATCTCAAACAAGTAGAAGACTGATCAGAGATGCAGCCAAGAGGCCCATGATCACTCTGGATGAACTACAGAGATCTACAGCGGAGGTGGGACAGTCTGTCCATAGGACAACAATCAGTCGTACACTGCACACATCTGGCCTTTACGGAAGAGTGGCAAGAAGAAAGCCATTTCTCAAAGATATCCATAAAAAGTGTTTAAAGTTTGCAACAAGCCACCTGGGAGACACACCAAACATGTGGAAGAAGGTGCTCTGGTCAGATGAATCCAAATACAGCTTTTTGGCAACAATGCCAAATGATACGTTTGGCGTAAAGGCAACACAGCTCAACACCCTGAACACACCATCCCCGCTGTCAAACATGGTGGTGGCAGCATCATGGTGTGGCCCTGCTTTTCTTCAGCAGGGACAGGGAAGATGGTTAAAATTGATGGGAAGATGAATGGAGCCAAATACAGGACCATTCTTGAAGAAAACCTGTTGGAGTCTGCAAAAGACCTGTGACCTGGATGGAGATTTGTCTTCCAAAAAGACAATGATCCCAAACATAAAGCAAAATCTACAGTGGAATGGTTCACAACGTATCCAGGTGTTAGAATGGCCAAGTCAAAGTCCAGACCTGAATCCAATCGAGAATCTGTGGAAAGAGCTGAACACTGCTGTTCACAAACGATCTCCATCAAACCTCACTGAGCTCGAGCTGTTTGCCAAGGAAGAATGGGCAAGAATTTCAGTCTCTCAATGTACAAAACTGATAGAGACATACACCAAGTGACTTGCAGCTGTAATCGCAGCAAAAGGTGGCGCAACAAAGTATTAAGTTAAAGGGGCCGAATAATATTGCATGCCCCACTTTTCAGTTTTTGACTTTCCACAAAAATTTAAAATAACCAATAAATTTCATTCAACTTCACAATTGTGTTCCACTTGTTGTTGATTCTTCACCAAAAATTTACATTTGGTATCTTTATGTTTGAAGCATGATACGTGGGAAAAGGTTGAAAAGTTCCAGTGGGCTGAATACTTTCGCAAGGCACTGTAACAGGTGAGCTTATCAGTCTGATTAGGGGTGAACCTAGCCTCACTGCTGCGTGAGGCGTCCTGCAAAACGGCGCCCCCCCACCCCGTACTCACTGTATGGTTTCAGTTGTAGAAATCAACATCTGGCCTTAACAATGAAAATAGTTCAACAAACCCTCTTGCCACGTAAAACTTCAAGGTCTTGGACAATAGAAAAACTATACAAAAGACACAAATGAATGCAGCAATAGAAACAAGTGCTGCACATATTATAAAGTCTTACGCCGGTTACACACTAGTGTTTGTGTCCGCAGCGATCTATTCACACACAGTACAGGGTGTGCCATTTATATGGATACACCTAAATAAAATGGGAATGGTTGGTGATATCAACTTCCTGTTTGAGGCACATTAGTATATGGGAGGGTGAAGACTTTTTAAGATGAGTGGTGAACATGGCGGCCATTTTGAAATTGGCCATTTTGGATCCAACTTTAATTTTTCCAATGGGAAGAGGGTCATGTGACACATAAAACTTATTGAGAATTTCACAAGAAAAACAATGATGGGCCTGGTTTTAACGTAACTTTATTCTTTCATTAGTTATTTACAAATTTATGACCCCTTATAAAATGTGTTCAAAGTGCTGCCCATTGTGTTGGATTGTCAATGCAACCCTCTTCTCCCACTCTTGACACACTGATAGCAACATCGCAGAAGAAATGCTAGTCTAAGGGGGTCAGATTCCTTGTTGGAAGGCTTGGACCTGACACCCATAATGTGGTGGTGCACCATCTTGCTGGAAAAACTCAGGGAATGTGCCATCTTGAGAAGTTTTTCCCCTCCCATATACTAATGTGCCACAAACAGGAAGTTGATATCACCAACCATTCCCATCTTATTTAGGTGTATCCATATAAATGGCCCACCCTGTACTGTGTGTGAACAGATCGGCTACATGTTATACTGTACATGAAATCTCTGCTGCAGAGCGTCATGTGTGATTGGCTGCATACATGTTATACTGTATATCTAGAACTCGGCTGCACAGCAATAAATATACACACAGAGACACCGCTCTGCAGCAGAGCTTTTACATACAGTATAACATATAGCCGATCTATTCCCATACATATAGCTAGCTCCGCAGGGAAGCGATTTTATAACCAGATTCATTACATAGCATAAACTCATGCACAGAGTCACCGATCTGCAGCAGAGCTTTTCCGTGGCCAGCAGTACACACAGGCAGCTTTAGAGATGTGCCTGCCATGGGCAACACATGTCACACACAGCTCTGCCGCAGTCTGCTGACACACGCCGGGCTCTGCACACAGCGCTCTGTTATTCCAAAGGGGGGCGGTCCTCGAGGTCCCAAATTGTAACCACCTCAGGTTCCAGTCCTATAATAATAAACTTGGCCTCCAGGTTGAGTCCTGCCTCTAGCCGCTAGGCACCAGCTCAGAGACACTAAGAGACTCGCCCGGCCACTATCCGTCATGAATTCCCAGTGATCCAACATTTCCACGTAATCCATCCAAGGGGGAGTCCAGGACCTAAGAGATCCCCCCCTCCAAGCCGCCAATTACTATCACCACCTCGAGGACCACCTCCCCCACGCCACCCACACAAATGTTCTGAACCCTCAAACATTTGTGTCCCGCCACACCTTCAAGCCTTTTTTGATGCCTTCTTGTACCGCTAGGCACCACAAGTCCAAACCAACCGCGTTCAGATGAACCCCATCATTTCTCAAAAATGTCCTTCTCCCGATTCTAAATCAATGTGACGCACCACAATTGCCCCATTCCTCACCATAAAACGGGACACAGCCCTATTTACTTTGATCCTGGCTTTATTAACACCGCGTGCCGACCTTGCCCCAAACCACACATTCCTGGGCACGATGTCCGACCAAATTACAAGCAGTTTGGGAAACATGGACCAAAGTCTTAACATATCAAATTTAATGTCGCTAATTAAATCCCTGCATGAACATTTTCCCAGGTCGTTCCCACCCAAATGTATCACTAACAAGTCAGGAGTCCGGTCCAGACGAGCAAATTTGTGAAATTCCGGTAGCAATTGACGCCACACCATTCCCCGTTTACCAATCCACCTCAGGATTGCCAAAGTCCTTGGCACGTCCAGCTGCCTCCCTTCTGGATGAACATCCGCCCTCAATGCGGCCCAAAAGACGAAGGAGTGACCCATAATCCACGTGAGCAGCTGTCCCGACTCTGAAAGAAAAATTCAAATATCACAACCTAACAAGCTTAACCCATGTAAACAAGTTCACAAACCATATCATAGATGGGCGAACATATGAGCGAAATCTCACCGACTCCCACCGCCTAATCCTCTTAACCATGTCATCACCTAACCCTCTCCTAGAAGCTTCAGTAGCTGCCCCGATCCGAAACGAATGTCCACAATAATCCTTGGCTGAAATACTCCCTCGTTCCAGACAGCACCTAAATACAGCTATGAATTGGAAACGTGATAATACCGAGCCGTCCTCGTGCACTAACAACGGCTCTATTTCTAACCCCCGCCCCTGTAAAAATTGCCTCATACAACGCAAAGGGCATAGGGGGAACCATGCACTTCGAAAAGCACCACCTTACAACCCTTTCCTTCCACATCTGTTTTAGAAGATCTCAGAAATATCTCCAGCCTATCGCCATATACATCAACGTCCTGTCTAAGCAACCCTCCTGTACGGGATCTGGAAGCACTGATCAGCTCCCCCAACCAAAAAGACCCAAAAAAGGCTAGCAAAAAAGCCACTTTAAACAGAACTACTTCGCTATGAGAATAATAAACATCAGCCAATTGCTCGCCCAGTACCAAAAGTACCTCGTAAGACACAGGACGTCTCCCATCGGACACCTTCCACCCTTTACGCCACCCTTTCACCACCTGAAGTACCAAAAAGGACTTCATCAAGTCCCGTAATCCATGGAATTTAAAGCCAAAGGCCAACCCTGACAAGAAGTTATTTAATTTTGGGACCGACCAACCCGATTTCCAATTGTGTCCTAATAACAACAGCAATTTGCTCTCATCTTCTAAGCTCACTCCAAGTCGAGACTTCCATTCCTCCCAAATACCCCAAGACCTCGAAAAGTGAGCCCACGTTCCAGCTGCCAAAGATCTGGATAACAAATCTCTTACTGCCCCAACAGAAGGTTCCATAATTCTTCCGGGCACGCCAGCCCCCTGGATTCTGCCAGAGGCGCCAACTCCTGAACTTGGTCCCACTGCAAACAAGAAAGAGCTTCAAGAATGCAGTAATTCACTTTCGGCCTAACCTCTGCCGTAACCCATAAATTGAAACTCAGGCCCACCCATACTATATCTGAAGAACTCTTACCAAAACTTGATCAGGTGACGACAGCGAATTTATGGCTCTCATCGCCCCTAATGACTCACAACCAAAGCAAATCTTCTTATTCTGAACACTCCTTCCCCACAACGATAGCGCCACAGCGATTGGGAAAATGTCACAGAGAACCTGATTGGCCGACCAACCCTTTTCAACCCAACTCGCTGGCCATTGCGCCACCAGCCACATGCCTTGAAAAAACAAACTGAAACCCCTCTATCCCGCTGTACCAACCAAAATGCCCAAAGACTCTGCAGACACCACCGGTGCAATCTAGATCGATTTCCCATTGTACGACTCCAAGAAAAGCGACCAAACTTTCAAATCTTCCTTCAACTCCTTCTTCAGCCTGATAAAGTGTGAAGGAATCGTAACTCCCATTGTAGCTAGAGACAACCTCCTGCAAAACGGTCTCCCCATCAGCATAATCCAACAAGCAAAGTTTAATTTTCCTAACAGAGATTGGACCTCTCTTAAAGTCACTTTCTTCAGACCGCAAACTCAACTCACTACAGCTCTCACGTCCAGCAATTTATCCTCAGGAATTCTGCATTCCATAGTGACCGTGTCAATTTCAATACCAAGAAAACTCAGTGACGTAACTGGGCCTACCGTTTTTTTGGACGCCAAAGGGACCCCGAACTTTTTGGCCACACCCTCCATTGTATGGAGCAAAACAGAACAATCAAGAGACCGCGCTGGACCAACAAACAGAAAATCATCTAAGTAGTAAATACACAAATTAACCCCTTCACCCCCAAGGGTGGTTTGCACGTTCATGACCGGGCCAATTTTTACAATTCTGACCACTGTACATTTATGAGATCATAACTCTGGAACGCTTCCATGGATCCCGGTGATTCTGACACTGTTTTCTCGTGACATATTGTACTTCATGTTAGTGGTAAAATTTCATTCAAATAACTTGCGTTTATTTGTGAGAAAAACGGAAATTTGGCGAAAATTTTGAAAATTTCACAATTTTCCAACTTTGAATTTTTATGCCCTTAAATCACAGAGATATGGCACCCAAAAAACTTGATAACTAACATTTCCCACATGTTTACTTTACATCAGCACAATTTTGGAACCAAAATTTTTTTTTGTTAGGAAGTTATAAGGGTTAAAAGTTGACCAGCGATTTCTCATTTTTACAACACCATTTTATTTTTACGGACCACATCACATTTGAAGCCACTTTGAGGGGTCTATATGATAGAAAATACCCAAAAGTGACACCATTCTAAAAACTGCACCGCTTAAGGTGCTCAAAACCACATTCAAGAAGTTTATTAAGTCTTTAGGTGCGTCACAGGAATTTTTTTGAATATTTAAAAAAAAATGAACATCTAACTTTTTTTCACAAAAAAAATATTTCAGGTTCAATTTTTTTTATTTTACCAAGGGTAACAGGAGAAATTGGACTGCAAAAGTTATTGTGCAATTTGTCCTGAGTACGCTGATACCTGATATTTCGGGGGGAACGACTGTTTCGGCGTATGGCAGAGCTCAGAAGGGAAGGAGCGCCGTTTGACTTTTTCAATGCAAAATTGTCTAGAATTCAGATCGGACGCCATGTCACGTTTGGAGAGTCCCTGATGTACCTAAACAGTGGAAACCCCCTACAAGTGACCCCATTTTGGAAACTAGACCCCCCAAGGAACTTATCTAGATATGTGGTGAGAACTTTGAACCCACAAGGGCTTTACAGAAGTTTATAACGTACAGCGGTACAATTAAAAAATCATATTTTTTCCACAAAAATGATCTTTTCACCCCAATTTTTATTTTCCCAAGGGTAACAGGACCCTAAAAGTTATTGTGTAATTTGTCCTGAGTACGCTGATACCCCACATGTGGGGGTAAACCACTATTTGTGCGCATGGCAGAGCTCGGAAGGGAAGCAGCGCCATTTGACGTTTTTGGCTGGAATTGAGATCGGACATCATGTCACGATTGGAAAACCCCTGATGTACCAAAACAGTGGAAACCCCCCACACACGGATTTTACCGCTGCGGAATCACTTCACGGTAAAATTCGCAGCATGCTCATTCTTTGTGCGGAATCGTGGTGATTCCGCACCCATAGGATTGCATTGAAATCCTCATTTTGCGCATGTGGCTATGCCCACCATGCGTAAAATGAGCGCTCAATGTGCGGATGGTACCCACGGTCTGGAGGAGAGGAGACTGTCCTCCAGGCCCTGAGTACCATAATCCTGTAAAAAATAGAATAAAAATTAGTCATATTCTCACCTTCCGATGGCCCCGGGACTCTTTCCCGCCTCTCACAATGCACCCGACACCTTCCGGTCCCAGTAAAGTGACCAAACTTTCAAATCGTCCTTCAACTCCTTCTTCAGCCTGATAAAGTGTGAAGGAACCGTAACTCCCATTGTAGCTAGAGACAACCTCCTGCAAAACGGTCTCCCTATCGACATAATCCGACAAGCAAAGTTTAATTTGCCTAACAGAGATTGGACCTCTCTCAAAGTCACTTTCTTCAGACCGCAAACTCGACTCACTACAGCTTTCATGTCCAACAATTTATCCTCAGGAATTCTGCATTCCATAGCGACCGTGTCAATTTCAATACCAAGAAAACTCAGTGACGTAACTGGGCCTACCGTTTTTTCGGACGCCAAAGGGACCCCGAACTTTTTGGCCACACCCTCCATTGTATGGAGCAAAACAGAACAATCAAGAGACCGCGCTGGACCAACAAACAGAAAATCATCTAAGTAGTGAATACACGAATTAAGACCAGACACATCTTTGACTGTCCACTCCAGAAACGTGCTGAACGTAGGAACATGACAACGAACACCCCATCGGCAAACAACGATCAACATAAAAAACCCCATTCCAAACACACCCCAACAAAGGCATGCTGCCTGGATTAACCGGCAACAGGCAGAACGCCGCCTCAATGTCTGCCTTTGCTAACAGCGCCCCCTGACCACATTCCCTAACCAAAGCCACAGCCGCATCAATAGACGTGTACAAGACCGAACACAACTGGGGATCAATCCCATCATTAATTGACAAACCCTTTTGAAATGAGAGGTGATGTATCAGCCTGATTTTATTTGGCTCTTTTTTTGGTACTACACCCAAAGGTGAAACCTTGAGATTATCCATCGGAACCGATAAAAATGATCTGGCCATTCTGCCTAAAGCCACCTCCTAATTCAATTTTTCGGTGAACACATCTGGAAACTGTTTGGCCGATTTCAAATTCTTGGTTGATAACCTCACCTCGACATCTACAAAAGGAATCCTAAAAGCGTCCCGTAAAAGATCAGCTGCTTCCCTATCCGGGTACCTATTTAGAAACCGCTCCATCTCTGCTAGCCAAATTGGCGTCACCCCTTTTTTCAGTTCCGTCTGCACCTTTCTGTTTCCCTGCTCTATAACATTTTGAGGACCCATGATTGCCGCTACAGGAGGCACATTCAGATATGTTCTGAAATCCGGGTTTTTAGTTTTCTGGTACTACACCATCAGGACATGCATGCATCACCAGAACCATTATCGGAACAGAAATATGGGTCGCCCTCATCCCAGGGCTGTGGGGTACTCGGCACCGGGCCGGTGTCAGGGGGATGTGTCACAGCAGCGGTGACCCAGTCCGTGACCCTGGGCGCCCAATATCAATGGCAGATGATGTTTGTAATGGGAAGTTTATATGGAAAGTTCGTGACGCCACCCGTGGTGTTTGGCAAGTAAGATGGTTAGCCAACGCTGCTTGCAGATCCACTGGGACTGATGGTGCGATGCAGCAAAGATGGTGTAGCTCCCCACAGGTGAAGCTATAGTCCCTGGGCAGTGTAGGTGCAATGGATGAGGAGAGGCGCAGACGGGTATAGATGTTGGTACCCAGATGTAGCGGAGCTGAAGGTGTTACTGACGAATGAATGGAGGACACCAGAGCTTGCAGTTTCAAAGCTTTACTCACAGTTCGTAGTGCACACAGGTGCCCGCTTCAGTACCGTGTCCTCCGGGGCAGAGGCCCAGCCAACCTCCAGGCGAGATAGGACTCTCCCTGCCAGCACCCCGCCAACATGTGCCTTTCTTAAACGACTCCTCTATTGCGCCTTTTAGTGTAAAGAACTACAGTACCGTGGTTCCCTGAAGTTCCTCCTGTCCGATGTTCCTAACAACTCTACTTGTATGACAGACAGCTGTAGCCTGCTTCGGGGACTCTCTTCTCCTGAATCCCGGCTCTCTATTCGTTTGCTGTTGTGTCCCAAGCCTTTGATGGGAGTAGTGCATTTACAGCCAACTACTCCACCGGTGTCTGCTGCAGAACCATAAGTGTCCATACAACCTCGGGGACCGGGCCCCAGCCTTGCGCTGACAACCTATAGGCAGGGTTCCTATCCAAGCCACTCCTCCTCTCTGTTCTCTCTCCTCTTCGTTCCGTACTTGTCTTTCTCTCTCTTATGGAAATGCAGGTTACAGTTTTACGTCTCTCCTTCTCTTTCCTTTCCTGTGCCAGCTGGCTCAGATCACTGAGGCAGCTGCAGCACTCCTTCTTCTATTCCTTTCCTTGGGAGCTCTCCACTAAGACCAGTCCACAGCCTCTCCTGACTGACTGTCTTTCCTCCGCCTGACCTCCCGGCAGGCTGACCTCCTGTCAGCCTGCTCTCTCCTCTCCAGTCATACTGACTGAACGAACTGGACTGACTGACCTCTAAATCCTATCTTTCCCCTTCTTTTATACTAACTCCACCCACCTCCCAGCACATCTCGTGTTATGAAGCAAGGATCCACGAAAGGTGCTCTGCTACCCACTAAGCATTGAGCTGCAATCTGGTCCTCTGCTGAACTATCCTGTGTGTGGGATGCAGGTGTTGGAGTGTGGCAAGGAGTTCCCACCTTACCTGGATGGTGGGGCACTACACCTTAGGAGAAGGTGCAGTACCTCTGTGGCGACTGAGCCTCAGGGGCGCCACAAATACACCACCAGCACCACTAGCAATACATGAATGCAGTCCCACAGCTACCACCAATATATGCATTACATGAATTGTAATGTCAGGTCATCCCCTAGCATACCCAATTGCAGATGGTACAGGAACCACAGTAGAGTGAGGCCGTACTGGGAGGCCACAGGCCATAAAAGGGAGGACAGTATGACGGGGTTGAGAGGGACTAGAGGATACTTGTTAAGAGGGACAGTTTAGTAAGGGTTAAGGATTTTGAATGTGGATATCTGATAGGGCTGAGGGTTAGAAGGTGGGGGTTAAGGGGAATAAATAAAAGGGGGTAGACATTTTATAGGGCAACCATTTTAGGTTCCCATATCACAGAGAACACAAGCTCCCACCCACCCGCTCTTGAGAGTGGCTTTGATATGCAGTTAATTCATATTAATCTCATCCTTGTTAGTACTAACGTTTATGTATCACTTGTCATAGCAGCGTGGTGTGGGGGAGGTGGTCCTCGAGGTTGGTGGTGATAGTAATTGGCGGCTTGGAGGTGGGGAATCTCTAAAGGCCCCTTTACATTTAGCGATGCACCAGCGATCCCGACCAGCGATATGACCCGGTCAGGATCGCTGTTGCATCGCTAAATGATCGCTAGTGAGCTTCCACACAGGAAGATCTCACAGCGATGCAGCAGCGATACAGCGGACGATACTTACCTTTCAGACGCGGCGATCCTGACGTCCTCTGTCCACGTCCACGTGTAGCTCGTCGGCGCCAGCAGGAAGCCCAGCAGGAAGCGCCCGACGAGAAATGGAGCTGCGCGATCTCGCGCGATCAGCGACAGACAGCGGGGGAGCCGGTCGGAGGTAAGCATCACACATAGCGATATCGCTAGCGATATCGCTGCTGCGTCACCAAATCGGTGATGCTTTAGCAATATTGCTAGCGATATCGCTATGTGTAAAACCCCCTTAAGGACCTGGACTCCCCCTTGGGTGGATTACGTGGAAATGTTGGATCACTAGGAATTCATGACGGATAGTGGCCGGGCGAGTCTCGTAGTGTCTCTGAGCTGATGCCTAGTGGCTAGAGGAAGGACTCAATCTGGAGGCCAAGTTTATTATTATAGGACTGGAACCTGAGGCGGTTACAATTTGGGGCCTCAAGGACTGCCCCCCTTTGGAATAACGTTTAAATAAACTGTTATGTTAAATGTTTTAATAAATGGCTGCTGTGGCCAATTTATCCAAATACGGTGTTGAGAAATTTTTGTTGCGGTCTATGGTATTTAATTTTGGGAAGTTATGGGCTGAGGGTAGCATTGTGAAAGAGGGGGTTAAAAAACCCAACAGGAATCTCGAATACCCAACCGTCATGAATAGATGCAAGCAGTAGCATTTTTAAATATTTTCTGTTTTAGGACCTTTATTTCTCATCAGATTAGTGCATGTTTCAGTCTTGAAACTCTCACCCTTCACTCAAAATACTGTACCTCTTAAAAGTGCACAGCTAGGGAGACTGCCTATGACTTTCTACTGCGTCTTTGCATGTGCACTCTTGTCTCATGAGATGCGCACTTCTAAGAGTTCTTTTGAGTAATTGTTAGCAGTCTCAGGACCGGGTCCTACACTGATAGGCTCAAAATTAAAGGGCATAAAGCATATAACAAAGTTCCCAAAAGTTTAGTTACTTTCTAATTTGCATTTACACTGGGCGATAATCGAGAATCAAATATTGGTCTATCGAAACAGACTGTCAATCAGCTGATGCGTGAGCAAAATGTTTGTTTATCAGTGAAATGATTTTTAGGCTTGCTTAAATATCGATACTCTTGGCAGCATACCATCCTATATAAACATGTGCTGCCAAGAACAATGCTTTTCTTTGCATACAGATTGATCATGGTAATGATTGTTCTGTGCCCATGAAAGTGCGGTTCGCCTATCTAAACAGGTTATGAAATAAATGCTGAATGGCTTCATGTGGTCTTTTATAAGTTGTGATTCGCCAGTGTAAATTCACCCTGAGCCCTCCACATTGCATTACTCTCCATAATGAAGCCTCCATGTTGCTCTTTCTCCATGTAATGTCTGTTTAAGGGGTTGGAGGTTTTACCCCTTTAAACCCTCATGTTATTATACATGTATATATTTGTACTGCTGTTTTGTAATTCCATGTTACATGTGTAAACTCCATGTTATTGCACTATGTATATTGCAGGGTCAGTGTAGTCTGGGTTGTGGCCATTAGATGAGGGCATAGAGGTCACCACTGTAGAGTTAGTAATATGAGTTAACCATAGGAGGAGTTAGTTGGGGAATAGCCGGGAAGGTCTTCCTGTCTTTAGTCAGTTGGGGGACTGACCCCTCTGTACTCAGGTGGGCTATATGACCGAGCTGCCTAACTACCCTGAAACGTTAAAGAGTACTCCCAGCCATCTACCAGAGAACTTACAGAAGACGAAGGTACAGCAGAACCTGCAGTAGAGAGGAAAAGAAGGAAGTAGAGGAAGATTGAAGGTCACCGTAAAAGTGTACGGGCAGGTCACTCCAGTATGTGGTGGATAGCCTCGTGGGCTGGATCTCTGTTGTCTGAGGAGAAGCAGACGGGAGAATGCTCTACCGTTGTGACGTTCCACCGGGAGGACAATGAGGGGTCGTCTGAGACACTCCGTCCCACGGAAACAATTATTAACGCAAGGAACAGTGAAGGGAAAGATGAAGTAATGTGCCGTCTTTACTGTGAAGAAAATGCTGGATACTACGTGGAAGTATTGTGTCCTGAAGTAAATAAATATATTTAGTTAAGAGTTGCCCTGGACTGTGTCTCTATTCTTTGGGATCCAGGACATCAGCCACGACTACCGCCCGGCCGACCTTTACATCTGCAACACATCCACCTCTCACACTGAGCCCCCCCATGCTGCCATTTCTCCAAACTGAGCCCTCTATGGGTCTCCTCCACACTGGGCTCCCCACATTGCCCCTTCTCCATGCTGAGCCCATCACAATGCTTCCCTCTCCATTCTGAGCCCTCCACACTTCCCCACTCTCTATACTAAGCCCCACATACTGCTCTACACTCTACACTGAGTCCATCACGCTGCCACACTCTCTATACTGAGTCCACAGGCTGCCCCTTCTCCATGTTGAGCTCACCAAGCAGCACCCTTTCCATGTTGAATCATCATGCTGCTCCTTCCCCATATTGAGCCCCTCACACTGCCTCTTTCCTATACTGAGCCCTCACATTGCCCAACTCTCCATATTGAGCTCCTATGCTGCCACTTTTGATACTGAACACCCATGCTGCCCCTTTTCCATATTGAGCCCGCCAAGTAGCGCCCTCTCCATTCTGAGCCTCTGACACTTCCGCTCCTACAAGCTGAGCCCCCACACTTTCTAACTCTCCATACTGAGCCACCTTTGCTTCCTCTTCTCCATACTGAACCCTCCCCACAGTGCTCCCAACACAGTCACTCATCCATTTTGTCTCTTCCACTCTCCCTGTTTCTGTAAGTGCACCTAACATTTGAAAAAGGTAACAGTCTACGATGGCCCAAATGCAAGTTTAAGGCATGAATAGTTAAAATACAAATAACAAAAGACTGTCCGTCACTTCCAAACAGAAGGCTAGTGTGTGCAGGTGCAAACTAAGAGTAGCCATCTCTATACAGGACAAACAAATAAAGTTACAATCTGTATTTCTATATCATGAGAACATGAAATATATGAAAT
This sequence comes from Dendrobates tinctorius, assembly GCF_039654945.1. NCBI lineage: Eukaryota > Metazoa > Chordata > Amphibia > Anura > Dendrobatidae > Dendrobates > Dendrobates tinctorius. The sequence goes on from NW_027361872.1 coordinate 3,165,245, forward strand.
TTTGAATTGCATTACTGCTCTAAATAATAAGAAAAAGTGGAAATGTCTAGCACATAATCTGGCCAATTCATGTGTGCCCAGCAGCTTACGACACGGCAAAAACAGGTGTGGCAGGAATCAGGCCCGGGTGTGGCTACGGAACTTGAACTCAGCTTCCCCAAAATGTGATAAACCACAGTTACTTTATGTTTTAAGGGGGGTTAATCACTTTTTCACACAGGGCCCTGTAGGTTTGGATTTCTCTTTCCCCTTAATAATAAAAAAATTCAATTAAAAACTGAATTTTGTGTTTACTTTTGTTATCTTTGTCTCATACTTACATTTGTTTGTTGATTTGAAACATTTAAGTGTGACAAACATGCAAAAGAATAGGAAACCAGGAGGGTGGCAAACACTTTTTCACACCACTGTATATGAAATTTGAATTGTATTACTGCTTATGATGGTAAGAAAAAATGGACATGCATAGCACATAATTTGGCCAATTCATGCATGCCCAGCAGCCAACGACAAGGCGATCTCTGGTTGCTGGGAAGCTATCTAATGTGAATTCTGTACTAGGCTCAAGCATGAATTTATGGGTAGGTAGGTCTCTGATGCAATTAAAATGGCCACAGGCTGGTGGGAGGAGTGCTCGGTCAGACAGCCAATATACAAATAACAAAAGACTTACAGTCATTTGCAAACAGAACGGTAGTGTGTACAGGTGCAAACTAAAAGCAGCCGTCTCTATACATAACAAAGTTTAACTCTGTAGTGCTATAGACTGTAAACATGAAATATATGAAATTTGAATATCATTACTGTTCTAGATATTAAGAAAAAATGGAGATGCTTAACACATCTTTTGGCAAATTCATGCGTGCCCACTGCCCAGTACCCAACGACAAGGTGATCCCTGGTTGCTGGGAACCTATCTAATGTGAATCCTGTCCTAGGCTGTAGGTCCCTGATGCAATTAAAACTGCCACAGGTTGGTGGGTGGAATGCTTGGTCAGAGAGCCAATATACAAATCAGTCAGTCTTTTGTTATTTGTACATTGGCTTAATGGTAATAAATGGCCTGGAAATATAATAACTTCTTTTTACTAAAATATCTCATTAGATAAAATAAATTCCTTTTGTAATTATTCGGAACTTTGTTGTAAGATTATATTATGGTTTTACTCTTACTTTTCTCACTTACCAAGCAGCAGAAATGTTGTCAGGAAGATTCTGCAGCTCACTAATCTGAAGTTCCTGAGGATGGCCGCTGGATACAGGTGAATAAAGTAAGGATATCAAGAATACATATCTGTTTTGTTTTTATTTGGTGTTGGGGTGAGAAAAGAGATTGTATTGCTATATAAGGGTTTAGTTATAGAATATATCCGAGGTTAACCATCTTTTCTTTTTTTTTTTTGCTTTATTTTACATGTTATGAAATGTTCTCAACACACTCTTCCTCCTCTACTGCAGTAGGACAATGGTTGGTATAACTCTGATCTTCTGGGTTTTATGAGGACTCTGGCAGATAGCAGTTCTCTATTAGGATGAACGCTCACAGGAGTTTTAGGCATAATCTCTGCTTGGAGAAGTCACGTCGTACATAGCCTTCGGAAAAATATGCCGGACTGTGAGCAGGATCTTTTTTTTCGGAAGAAGAGGTGCTTCCATGGTCGTATTCTGTGAATGTGGATAACAGGAATAACTTGTTAAAATAATAATAAACTTATTGTATGTAGTAAGGACATTATAACTGGATATGATCATGTTTTGCACTTCCATGTTGACAAAGGTATTACAGAAAAATATAAATAAAATAATATTTCCTTTACTCACTTTTTAATTTTATTACTAGTTATAATCTTAACCTGCTGTGAGCAGATATGGCAATGTTTCTATAGGATATGTGGTTCCTGACATGTACTGGACACTGACTATTGTATAAATGTTGTGACCATCATTACTAAATAATAAAGAACATGTATACTTACATTTGGTAACCTGAACACCAATGGGAGTTCGTCCCACGAGCATGCTCAGATGCAGGAGTAGAGGACTTAGCCTCTGGAGAGAGTTGCCGCAAGGCAATCTCCTCTGTAGTCTCCTCTACAGCAGATGCAGAGCAGGAGACTGCAGAATGTGAGGATCTAGATTTCAGCAAAGGAGAGGCAGAAATCTGACTCCTAACACTCCCTGAGATGTGGATGGAGTAGGATCTCAAAGAGATGGACAATCCTCATCTTAGGTGGTATTTTGCATGAGAAGACTGCCGCCACATTTACGGCAAAATGCTTTCGTTCCACTGATTTTTGTGAAACGCCCAACTCTATGGAGACAGAAAAAACAATGATTAGCAGACAAGAAAGGGCAGAATTATTAATTATTAGAGGAAGGGCATGGATTATTTGTGGAAAATTAGATCTCAGTCTTCAGTGATCTCCTGATCTCATAATATTAGTTGCATTCGTTTAGCTTATTTATAATTATATCAAAATAAAATATCTCCTTACCTATATTCACACCATGCACACACGTAGTTGTACGTGTAGTTGATGTTATATGTGTGATCTATGGTCACTGGTGGCAATTCAGGGTGGACACATTCAACCAGTTTAGTGTACGATACCCAGAGAGGACCATGACAATCGTCTTGTACTCCGTGAAGGTGCCAGCAGGCGGCATGGCACATTTCATGCACTAATATGTCTCTAACGCGATCTAAAGGTAGAAAATATACAATTATTATAAGTTATAAAGGTACTTTACATGACAAGTGCCAATGCACTAGGCCATATTAAAGCTAGGCTCAAGAGACATTTGTCCCGGAGCTTTGGAGATTTCACCAATAGGACTTGAAAGCTTTTCTGATTCATCATCCCATTAATTTCTAGTTATATCCAATGCAGTTGCTATTTATGTGTATTTTATACATTATTCACCTCCAGATCTCCCACACTAAAGGAAAAAGGGGTCCTTGATGGCTTTTCAATGATCCTATCCAGTGAAGAATTTATAGCCAGGCATGTGTGTGTTTTTCTGGTTTGCAAGCTATGAAAGTTGCAGTAACTTCAGTCTGGCCCAAACAACCTGTTACTTCTATCAAAATGTCATAATTTTGGCAAATAATTGTCATATCAAACTTACCTGCGGAGTCACACACTTTTTCCGACAGTTCAATTGTGGAGTATAGTTTGCCATTCTCAAATTTGTTAGCACAGAATCCAGCTGTTGCCCTCAGTCTTTTATTCCACTTTATATCTATTTTAGACTCAAGAAGCTAAAGATGAGAAATGAAGAAATAAAATACGTTGTATATGTAATTCAATGACAAACAGCGGAAAATACAGTCCCTTCTAGGACACTACAATAAGGAGGTATAACTTAAGACTACTGGACCTAAAGACTTCCTTAGGCACCAGGGTCCGGGGGTGACTGCTACCTCCACACCTCTATAACTCTGCATTTACACAGAGGCATAACAAAGGTTATCGATGATTTATTACATAGAAGTTTACATGAAGAGTTACAGATACCATAATATAGGTGATTGATGTACAATCTGGGGGATTATAATATTTACCTTTTTTTTCTCATTATAAGAAGCACAATTTTCCCCCAAATTTGGCAGGAAAATGGGTGTGCGTCTTATAATTCGAATATACCTTACTGGCCACGGTGGAGCAGGGTCCTAAGGTTGCTGCTGGAGGAAGCAAGTGTGACGCGTTGCTGCAGGCCTCAGGCTGGAATGAGGGGGTGTTTGGAGGTGCGACACTGCGGGTGTATGGTGGTGCGGGGGCTCCGCTGACATTTTGTGAAAGCCCGGGACCCCCGCACTTCCATGGTTTACATTGTGGTGGACTCTGGGAAATTGGCTGCCAGAGGCAGTGCATGTACATCTGCAGTGTCGCACATCCGAACACCGCTTTCTCCCAGTCTGGGGTCCGCAGCATCACCCCACTCCTACCTCCGCTAGCAGCAAACCTGGGATCCCGCTTCACTGCAGCCACCAACCCCCGGTAAGAAATAAGACACATGGATTGTAAGAAGCACCACCATTTTATTAAAAGAAAGTTTTTTTTTCCTCTTTTTCCTCCTCAAAATTTGAGGTGCGTCTTATAATCCGGTACGTCTTATAAACCGCAAGATACGGTACCTTGTTCTGAAACGCAGTACTGTTGTAAAGTTTGAAGAGCCGCGTCACCAACTCATGTTTGGTCTTCTGGAAGTCCTTCACATATGGAGATGTTGGGGATGTAATTTTCTCTATGAAGCAGCCTTGGATGTAACAACTAGGACTGGCAGGAACAGAAGATCATATATGAAGTATTTGGTTATATTTCAGAACATACAGAACATTTACTTGTTCATTCCTTTCCCCTACAATTTAGAAGGGATTTCCCATTTAAGGATTAGGCCACCCCAATGGTAGACGATCAGGGGCACATATATAATAGGAGCAGCCAGCAATTGGCTATGAGTCCGGGCAGGTGGAGGAATCAGCATTGAAATAAATCTCCCATAAATGCCAATGCAAGAACCCAATATCATCTCTATGTGAGTGGCAGTATAAGGATTCTCTGAGTGCCAGGAATTACACAGGGAGGAGAGGGGCGATTATCTAAACCCTGACATGGATTGGGGGTGCAAACAATCAAAGACATGTGAGAATGCTGGATTTTGTGAACTGAGATGATGGCTGAGGTTGTCCACCAGTAGGGGGCTCCACTTCTTAGTTTATAGCATATCTTATAACTTTATATAACTTACTGCTTGTATGCGATGGATCTCTCCAGATATCCAGATGATTCTGTACCTGGAAGAAAACATGGAGCAGTGAAAATTTTGCGTAATTTTTACATTAGGGCCGCTATGTAATATTCTTATAGAGATTAGCAAAATCTACAATTAATTTTGTGCAATCAGTTTCCACAATCAGTGATGGTTTAGGGAGCCATGTCATCCGCTGGTGTAGGTCCACTGTGTTTTATCAAGAACAAAGTCAGCGCAGCCGTCTACTAGGACATTTTAGAGCACTTCATGCTTCCCTCTGCCGACAAGCTTTTTGATAGTCAAAATTTAATTCTCCATCAGGACTTGGCACCTGTCCACAATGCCAAATATACCAATACCTGGTTTATTCCCATAGGCGTGGAGCGCATATTCATTACTTTAATGAGCGGTACCTAAGAAGATGGTAGCCCTGTTTTTCTTATACTGGAGAAACTGCTTTAATGTCAGATTGGTTAGGCTGTACTTACCAATAGGTTTATTACTAGTCTCTTTATCTTCATCATTTCTCCTGGATTTATCCTTTTTCAGATGTCTTTAAAATAGTAAAATATAAAGTATATTGTGAATTTCAAAGTAGCATATTTTTATTCTGCAGAATGAAATATAGTCTCATATGTTTCTTCATTCATTTTGTCTCTTACATTCTGTAGAAACATTGGCAATAAGGAAAATTTTGGTAATTATCAACAATTTTTTATGTACATGAAAGTTCAATATGTGTGGATCGCACTGGATTGTAAGGTTATATGAAGATTAGACATGAGTGGATTTGTTTGAGTGGAACAGAATTGTGCTCATATTTACAAAACTAGGAATTTTAGAGAACACAGATTTTTTGTAAATCACTCCACGTGAATAAAGCAAAGTGGAAGCTAGCGGCAGCCGCCAGCTTGTAGAACAGTAGAGCGCTGGCAGAAAGTTTAGCTCTCCTCTCTGACCGACTCCTTCTGCTTTATCCTCGATGGCCAGTTTTCCACACTACCATTATACCGCACCTCTCGCCAAGTGTTCCCTTTGTATTGGAACTTTGGCTACAAGCGGGCCCCGAAAGATCTCTGCTCATGCAAGTCCTAGCCAAGAGTCAACACTGGGCTGGAGTTGCGGGCAGAGAGCAGTGGGGGCTTCCGGAGAGGGGCTTGGTGATGTATGAACTTTATTTTATTAACTCTTATTTTCTTACATCCTCCATTTATTATGATCTGGTACTGGGAAGACCCCAGGGCATAATAGGGAACAATCAATTTGTGAAGAATAATTTTGATGTGAATCGAATCTCTAAATAAAATCTGCATGATTTGGCAGAATTTTGTCAGAGCCTCTCATCTATAATAAAGATGTAATTTTTTTTACAGACTCCAATGTACAATATAAATCATCTTTTACAATACTTACCTACGTATGGTGTTACAGATGACACCACTGAATGTTCCAAGGAGGAATATGATGATGGTGAAAACTACAATATAAGTGATGACTTTATTCCAAGGGATCAATTGAGGAAGAATCCCATCCACTGAAAAAGAAGAAAGAATATATATATTATATATACAATAACTTGTCTGTAATACACTATGGCATTATTATCAAAGCAGTCCTATAAAGGGAATCTGTCACCAGGCTTTTGAAATATTAGGCCTGTTTCACACTTCAGTTTTTCACAATCAGTCAAGATCCGCCGATTTGCCAAAAAAACAGATCCGCCATTTTTATTTGCGGATCCATTTTTTTCCCCATTGACTTTCATTATCGACGGATTTTGACTGATGATCGTCTGTTGCGTCTGTACCGAACGGACCATGCAACGTTTTTTTGCTGCCCGGATCTGCATTTTCCCCTTTTAACCCTGAATCAAGTGTCGCTGCTGGATGAAAATTTTCTCTCTCTCTCTCCTTACCGCTCCAGCGAGATCACGCCCGCGACATGACAGCTGCTCCCGCGAGATCACGCCCGCAACATGACAGCTGCTCCCATGAGATCATGCCCGTGACATGACAGCTGCTCCCACGAGATCACGCCCGCAACATGACAGCTGCTCCCACGAGATCACGCCCGCGACATCACTCCTGCTCCCACGAGTTCCCACCGTGCCCGCGACATCCCGATGACAGCTCCCACGTCAGCATGCCCGCTCCCGAAGAACACTACATCGCCTGTATTTTTTTTTCTTTTTTCCCAGGCGCGGTTCCTTTAAATTTTCACCTTCGCCGGATCCGTCCATCTGCCGATCCGATGACACACGTTCCTGTCAGTCCACCTGCGGATCCGTTTTCCGCTATTTTGGCGGATTTAGACTGACCAGGAAAATGGATGTGTGAAACAGGCCTTATCTGAGAGAGCCATAATGTAGAAGCATAGCCCATTATAATAGCAATGTGTCAATTACTGGACTATTTCAACAGAATCACTGTTTTACCAGCAATTGATTATCACTACAGGACAACTGGTCTTGTGCCTCCTAGTCCAACCAGGCTTCCAGCGCTGATTAGCCGCTTTCTGTCAATATACAATGTAAACACAAAGCTGTGGCAGGGTTATACACAGCTGAAAAACTGAGCTCTGCTCAATCTGCAGCAGAGAAAACTGTGACTCTATTATATATTCTGTTGGACTGTAGGACCCGGCAAGACGATTAAAAATATGGGACTTTAAAATTATGTCTCAGGGATGATGCCATATTAATATACAGGGTGGGCCATTTATATAGATACACCTAAATAAAATGGAAATGGTTGGTGATATCAACTTTCTGTTTGTGGCACATTAGTATATGGGAGGGGGGAAACTTTTAAAGATGGGAGATGACCATGGCGGCAATTTTGAAGCCGGCCATTTTTGATCCAACTTTATTTTTTACAATGGGAAGAGGGTCATGTAACACATCAAACTTATTGAGAATTTCACAAGAAATACAATGGTGTTCTTGGTTTTAACGTAACTTTATTCTTTGAGTTATTAACAAGTTTATGACCACTTAGAAAATGTGTTCAAAGTGCTGCCCATTGTGTTGGATTGTCAATGCAACACTCTTCTCCCAGTCTTGACACACTGATAGCAACACCGCAGAAGAAATGCTAGTCTAAGGGGGTCAGATTCCTTGTAGGAATGCTCGGACCTGACATCCATAATGTGGTGGTGCACCCTCTTGCTGGAAAAACTCAGGGCACGTGCCATCTTCAGTGCATAAAAAGGGCAATACATCATCATGTAGCAATGGCCCCACTATCTTTGTACCCCATATACCACACCATACCATCAATTATGGGTGTCAGGTCCGAGCATTCCTATATGAACAGATTCCTGGAGAGTGGATTGGTCATCGTGGGCCAGTTGAATGGCTACCAAGGTCTCCCGATCTGACCCCCTTAGACTTTTATATTTGGAGTTATCTGAAGGCAATTGTCTATGCTGTGAAGATACGAGATGTGCAGCATCTGAAACAAGGGATACTGGAAGCCTGTGCAAGCATTTCTTCTGCAGTGTTGCTATCAGTGTTGTTATGAATGAGTCACCGGAGGAGGAGAAAACAAAAATACAAGCTAAGTCCAGAAAACCGGAGAGGTTGGTAGCTATCGGATTGCAGACCCCTGATCCTATACACCACAACTAACAGTAGCCGTGGGGGGGTTCCTACGGTGCCCTAGACCCCTCGTCACAGCCGGAGAACTACATAAGCCTAAAGAAGGAAAGGGGAAATCTAAACTGCCCCAGAGCAGACCCCAAAGCAATAGACAGCCCCCAACATGTATTGTCGGTGAAATACAGATGAAGACACAAACACAGACAGAAAGACAGGCTGAGCAAACGATGGGGCCCAACTAACTAGATAGGACAGGACGGAAAAGATGCTGGCTGCAATCCGCAAAAAACCCTACCAAAAATGTCCCAACCGTCTGATAGGTAAAAAAGGCCCTGAAGTCACTAGACTTCAAAATCACTGTATCAGCACTCAGGTATATTCTGAAAACAGAGCAAAGAGATCAACTGATCAGAGACAAAAATGGAATTCAGCCTGTCCCAACCAGGACAGGCTGAATACAAACACTAAGGAAACCACACAAAATCTCATGGAATAATAGCAGGGCAAAAACTTAGCTTTTAGTAGATAGGAACGAAACTGGATGCAAGAGCTCAGAGCAGAAAGGATCACCAGCAGCCCTGCAGGGCGTCGGCTGCCTTATATCCACTCAGAAATTCCAGATGTCCAATCACACTCCGCCTGTTCAGATGACAGGTTCTTCCCATCCCAATCAATTTCACTACCTCTCTTCACTAGCAGAGGGAGTTCATCAGACATCAAAGGTGAAGGGGAGAGTAAACTCACAACACAATGTGTCAAGAGTGGGAGAAGAGGGTTGCATTACATTACAATATAACACAATGTGCAGCACTTTGAACACATTTTAAAAGTGGTCATAAACTTGTAAATAACTCATGAAAGAATGAAGTTATGTTAAAACCAAGCGCATCATTGTTTTTATTGTGAAATTCTCAATAAGTTTGATGTGCCACATGACCCTCTCCTCACTGGAAAATATAAAGTTAGATCCAAAATAGCCGACTTCAAAATGGCCACCATGGTCACCTCCCATCCTGAAAAGTTTCCCCCCTCCCATATACTAATGTGCCACAAACAGGAAGTTGATATCACCAACCATTCCCATTTTATTTAGGTGTATCCATATAAATAGCCCACCCTGTATAATACATATTTGTGTCCTGGTGAAAAATTTTGACCTGGGCCCCACCTGCATATTTGTCAGATGTATGGTCCCTTGTAGCATTCCAGATCCTGTGAAGACATACATGTTTGCCCCCTCATGTACAGTGTTTTATCCTGTAAAAAAGTCCCCAATTCTGGCCCTTCATATAATCATATAATAATATCACTTATCCTGCACCCTTCCTGTAATAATGTCCCCATCCTGAACCTCATTCAGTAATAATATCCACCATCTTGATATAAAGTCTTTATCCTTGGCCCCTTCCTGGTATAATGTATTCCTTTCCTGGTATAATGTCCTCAATCCTGGACCTCTTCCAGGTATAATGTCCTCCATCCTGGGCCCTTTCTTGGTATAATGCTTCCCTTTCCTGGTATAATGTCCTCAATCCTTTGCCTCTTCCTGGTATAATGTCGTCCATCCTTGGCCCTTTCCTGGTATAATGTCTCTCTTTCCTGGTATAATGTCCTCAATCCTTTGCCTCTTTCTGGTATATTGTTCTCCATCTTGGGCCCTTTCCTGGTATGATGTCTCTCTCCTGGTATAATGTCCTCAATCCTTTGCCTCTTCCTGGTATAATGTCATCCATCCTGGGCCTTTTCCTGGTATAATGTGTCCCTTTCCTGGTATAATGTCCTCAATCCTCTGCCTCTCCCTGATATGATGTCGTCCATTCTGGGCCCTTTCCTTGTATAATATCTCCCTTTCCTGGTAAACAGTAATGTCCTCAATCCTTTGCCTCTTCCTGGTATAATGTTCTTCATCCTTGGCCCTTTCCTGGTATAATGCCCGCCATTCTGGGCTCCTTCCAGTAATATATATCCCCCATCCCGGTATATTTTTCCAGTAATAATGTCCATGTTCTAGAGCTCTTCTCTAACAAAAGTAAAAAAAAGAAATGATTCTATTCAAATTCACCCATTCCCACTACTTGTGACATCTTCTTCCATAGCCGGAGCAGAAGCCGGCAGCTGACTTTAGCGCACAAGTGACGGGAAGAGCATGACATCACTAGCATGCGCGACTCGGCGAATATTTGAGCCCCAGTGAATTTCAGCTCAATGTATGTCTGCAGGGCGCACCCACCCAGGCCTGGTCGCACTCACTGTGACCTCGATCGTTGTGCCCCTGCATCTATCCTTCTATATCCAGGCATGTAAACATAGCAAAAGGGCCTGTGTGTCTAGAGGATAAAAGTTTAAAAGACATCTGGGGGCTTTTCCATAAATAGATAATATTACTAGATCTCTGCTCCAGATTACTGGAGAAGAGGGGTTGATCCAGGGGTGTACTCTAACTGCAGTATTTATTAGGAAGGAACATTGTCTACAGAATATAGGGTTGACTTCAAATTTAACACTGACAGATAATAGATAACCTGTCCACGTAACTATGTGACTTACATCCATAATCCTTAGGTCCTTTGCACTGTTTGTGGAGAAAACAGTTGTCCTGTTCAATTATGCAGACTCTGGTTCTAGAAACCACCCTGGTACCAATGCCTAAAAGAAATGAGACATCAATTAGTTGTAGGAAAACTCTGTAGGAACTTTTCTCAATGTATCAGTGTAATTCTCGGTAGTCTTCTAGTGGAGGAGAACACTGGATGTCTCCAGCTACTAATATATACATTATTCACTGCACCTAACTTACTTATCCAGACCTAGGACCATTTCTTATGAGTAACTCTAGGACTGCACAGATCACAATTATAGGAAAGCCCAACAAGTTGGGCAAATTAGTCCCGTTAGTCATAAAACTGTATAATTTCCCCAATGGTAATGATGGAATCACACGACTGAAGATCACAGTCCATTATTCCTTACAAGAAGATCTACGTTTACTCTTACAATTAGTGCGAGAGCCTAGAATAGGGAATACAGGATGGGAGAGGGTAACACATGAAGACTCCTCCACGAAATGTATCATGTGACCTATTAACAATCTCAGCCACTCAATAGAAGTTACATAGCACCAAAGATCTCTGCTGACAAAATGAGAGGTGACATGTATTTCCTATACCTCCCTTCTGTTATATGTAGAAGTTATTGTATCCAGCCTGGATTATTACACCTCTATGTCTTATCTGTATTTTATTTGACTAAGTGCATGAATCAGTCATGGCTGTATATTTAGCATTAGGAACTTCAAGATCTTTGACGTACATGTACGTCAAAGGTCGTGTCCTTGCCTTTGATTCGGTCTGCATGCCGAGTCTGCATGTTTCCTGGCAGTTAATGGGTGATTCATGTGACTTTAACAATCACGGGTGGAATGGAGCTCCACCTGTGGATGTTAACCTGTTTAACGCTGCTATGAATCTCTGACAGCGACATTTAACACTTGTCACGGGGGGATAATATCACAAGCTGAACGACATGCCTGTGACATGACTGCATGGCACCAATGGTTGCCATGACAGCCGAGGGTCTGCTGAAGACTCAGTGCTTGTCATGAGCGTGGTGGCTCAGTGGTTAGCACTGCAGCCTTGTAGTGCTGGAGTCCTGGGTTCAAATCCCACCAAGGACATCTGCAAGGAGTTTGTGTGTTCTCCCTGGGTTTGTGTGGGTTTCCTCCGGGCTCTCTGGTTTCCTCTCACATTTCAAAGACATACTGATAGGAAATTTAGATTGTGGTCCCCATCAGGGACAGCAATGGCAGCGTGTGCAAAACTGTAAAGCGCTACGGAATACGTTAGCATTATATAAAGTAAAGAGTATTATTATTATGAGGATCCTCTTGTGGAAGGCAGCCTGTAGCTGGCGTTCATAGGAGAGTGTGGTTTTTACTATACTAAGGCCTGTTTCACACATATGCTATTTTCATCAGTTGCAATCCGCGAAAATGGCGGGACACGGATCCGCAACTGTTTTGAAAGCAACGTGTGCTACCGGACCGTTGCTTTGACGGATCCGGGGAAGGCAGAAATTTAAAGGAACCCGTGCCCGGGGAGGAGAGAGAGAGAGAAAGGTTCAGTGTCCGTCCTGTCATGTCTGCGGACGCCAAAATTTTGGCGGATCCCTAAAAAAACGGATCCAACGGTTGACCATCCGTCAAAATCCGCCGATAATGCAAGTCAATGGGAAAAAAAACGGATCCGCCAAGAAAAATGGCGGATCCGTTTTTTTTTGCAAAACGGCGGATTTTGACTGATGGTGACAGACAGATGTGTGAAAGAGGCTTTAGCAGTGTTTTTGCACTGCTATGCATAGCACAATCAACCAGACAATTGCAGCTTCAAGTCTCTAAAGGGGACTATTGCATACAGTAAAAAGACAAAAAAAAAGGTACACTTAAAACATTTTTTAAAATACACATTTGTTTCCTCTGCATTTGTAAAAGTTCGATCTATCAAAATCTAAAATAAATTTATCTGATCAGTAAACAGCATAATCAGAAAAAAAAAAATCGAAATCGCCAGAATAACATTTTTTGGCAGCCGCAACAATGCAATAAAAAAAGGCGATCAAAACATTGAATCTACCCCAACATGTTATCAGTAAAAATGTCAACTCAGGGCACAAAAAATAAGCCTTCACCCAACCTCATGGGGTAAACCTCATATTGGGTGACTATTAGGAAAAGTACTTACCTGCTCGGATCGTATGCTTGGTCCAGGGATCATGGCGACGGATGTTGATAGGCGCGCCGTCCACAGATGCTAATAGCAAACTCACGATTATAAGAAATCTAAAGAGCATTTTAGCGTGGAGAAATATCGCTGAGTGTGTAACACTCGGTGAGTCTTTTCAGACAAAGCCTCTTCCTGCAGCGTCACTCCGTATAACCACACAGTTCCGTGATGTCACAATGGAGATCTCTGTGTGACATCACGAGGAGCGGAACACAGTGATGTCACAATGGAGATCTCAGTGTGACATCACGAGGAGCGGGACACAGTGATGTCACAATGCGTCACATAAATCCAACTACTAAACATGGAGCAGCTCCATCAATCTATGTATGATTAATATAATATTAATGTATAAGGACCAAGCCGCATTAGAGGATATTATGAATGTATGGGGGCCACACAGGGAGACATTATTAATGTGTTGGGGCACATGGAGACATTGCTACTACTGGGCCACATAGGGTGGCAATATTAACTCATGGTGAACACATGGGGGGACAGTTTTACCAGATGAGTGACACATTGGCGCCAATATTAATGTATGGGGGCAGCATAGGGGGACATTATTACTATATGGGGGCCACATAGGAGGACATAATTAATATATTAGGGGCACATAGAGTGACATTATTATTTCTTTAATTAATTTAATAGTTTCCTGCATGTGGTAGTATTGGTACACTGTGCGCAAAACTATTAAAGTGGTTTTCCGGGACTTTAACACTGATGGGATATGCTTAGGATAAGTCATCAATGTCTGATCGTTGAGGGTGCGTCACCTGGCACCTCCGCTGATCAGCTGTTCCTTGTGTCCGTTATGCAGCCAAGGGCTAATATTTCTCCTTGCGGAGCGTATTAAGCATGCCAAGAAGAGGAGGCTATTAAGCCGAAATGTTCCTCTGGGAAATATGCAAATTGTGTCTTCAGAGAGCTAGATGACTAGAATTCTAGTGCCATTTATAGGAAGTAGCAATCCTAAAAAGTCAGTGTCGACCCTTTGGAAGCTGCAGAGCACAGCTCTCTCAACTACATAGTGGCCGCGGTCGAGTTTTGCACATCCACCAGCAATTCAAGGACAGATGTGCAGTACCCATCCATGGCCATTTTTCCAGCAACAGAGCACTGTGCTCCGAAATGAGTACCATAGTTCCAGTTGCCAAGCTGTAATGTGACTAAAAGTATGCAACAGGCATACAACCAGCCACATTCCAACTAGATGCACACAGCCGCACTTAATTTACTTGTATTGAGCACCAAAACAAGACGGAGGGCACCATCATATACAAGGATCGACTTGTAGCATGTCAGAACGTTACTAAATTATACAAAACAACAGAAACATGCAAAACAACAGGAATCACCATAAAAAATGTAAATACTTTATTGGTATACTGTACACAGAACTACACAGAATAATTTAAAAACATTTAAAAAGTCAAAAAGACACATATGATTGCAATGGGGCTGTGACTTGCATTTCCCTCTCTACCACAAGAAATAAAAATGGAAATATTAATGCCTCTTGCCCAGAGATTTGTGAAAATAACACTATGATCAGCACAAAGTATAAAGACTGTATGTACTCTATAAGCTCAACAAAGTAGTACACCCCTCATAAACTAAAATATTCCACATTTTTCGTTTTATAAGATGTTCCGTATTGTAAGATGCACCCCTACTTTTAGGAGAAAAATAGGATTTTTTTTAATAAAATGGTGGTGATATTTATAATCCATGCATCTTATTGCTTACAAGGGGTGGTGGCTGCGTTGAAGTGAGGTCCCAGGGTCACTGCTGAAGGAGGCAGAAGTGGGGTGATGCTGCCGGCCGCAAGCTGGGATGAGGGGGTGTTCCGATTTGCGGCACGCCGCTGCGGGTGTCTGGTGCTGCGGGAGTGTCCGGCGGTGCTACCTGGTGCTGCTGTGGGTGTCTCCGGTGCTCCTGCGGGTGCCCAGCGGTGCTATGGAGGCGTCCGGCATTGTGGGGGTGTCTGGCGGTACTGCCCCATGATGCTGCGGGGGGCACTGCTGACATTTTGTGAAAGGCTAGAGCCTCACGCAGTTACATGGTTTCCTCCTGTGTGGTGGACTCTGGGAAAATGGCCGCTAGGGGGCGGCGCATGCGCAGATGGAGATCTCTGCACCAAAATCTTGGGAGATGAGATCTCGGAAGGGATAGCTAGTAATAGAGAAGAGACAGAGAGGATTCAAAAAGATGTAAATAAATTGGAGCAGTGGGCAGCAACCAATAGAATGGTTTTTAACAAGGAAAAATGCAAAGTACTACATCTGGGCCATAAAAATGAAAAAGCATATACAGAATGGGAGGAATAGGACTAAGCAACAGCACATGTGAAAAAGACTTGAGTATACATATAGATCATAAACTGAACATGAGTAAACAGTGTCATGCAGCAGCAAAAAAGGCAAATGCAATACTGGGATGTATTAACAGAAGCATACAGTGTAGATCACGTGATGTCATTATTGCCCTCTACTCTTCTTTGGTCAGACCTCATCTGGAATACTGTGTCCAGTTTTGAGCACCACATTCTGAAAAAGACATCAACAAACTAGAGCAAGTCCAGAGAAGAGCGAAAAGAATGGTGACCGGTCTGCAAACCATGTCCTATGAGGAACGGGTACAGGATTTGTGAATGTTTAGTTTGCAAAAAAGAAGACTGGGATTAGACTTAATAGATGTCTACAAATATCTCAAGGGCTGTCACATTGTAGAAGGATTATCTTTATTCTCATTTGCACAAAGAAAGACTAGAAGCAATGGGATGAAACTGAATGGGAGGAGACAGATTAGATATTAGGAAAAACTTTTTGACAGGGTGATCAATGAGTTGAACAGGCTGCCACGAGAGGTGGTGAGTTCTCCTTCCATGGAAGTCTTCAAGCAGAGGCTGGACAGACATCTGTCTGGGATGATTTAGTGAATCCTGCTTTGAGCAGGGGGTTGGACCAGATGACCCAGGAGGTCCCTTCCAACTCCACCATTCTATGATTCTATAAACAGCTTGAGATTCACCACACCAAAGTCCAGACCTCACAGGAAGAAATACTTGCGCTAGACTGGTAATAGAACAGTACTTGTAGGACACGGGCGCAGAAACACCCCTATCAGGTAATGAGGCAAGCTTTGACACAAGCGCGTGAGTGCAAGATGGTACCTCAAATCTCATACTGTGCATGCTCAGAAGCAGCAATACTATCGATGTGCCACCCCAACAGCAAGGAGACATCCAAACACATGCCACAATCACGCCTGCGTAGACCAAGTAAATACCTGCATAGTCTGTGTCGCTTTTGAATCTGATGGCATTTAAAACACACTTGGATCCAATACTGCAACAGCATCACAAGTCACAATGCAGTCAGTGCATTTGTCAATCATTTCGCGCATACAACCATAGCTCAATATCAATTTAACGGTAAGCAGATCTCTGCTTTCGCTGTAGGAAGGTGGAACGCGCTAGTGGTGTATCTCGTGTGTCTGGGCTGGAACTGTCGGGGCTGTCACTATTGTTGCCAGGGGAAGGACTTTCTGACCGGGGCAGACCTTTGCACCTGACTGAAGTGGGCGGGTCTGAGATAAAGGGGACTGTGCGCGTGAAAATGGGGCTTTTGGCGGGGACCCAGTGTGTGCTCCAGGAGAAAGTTGACTCCCTCTCCGCTGTCCAATGCCAATCTACAGATCTCAGCCGCACCCTTCCAGCCCCTCTGCAGGCAGACCGGGTACTTCCAGAGACTGTTTCATCAATAACCTCTGACTTCAACAGCACAAACCCGTCTGTACCGCTGACAACTGCCAACACGCTGTGCAGTACTCATCATCTGGTGAGCATTGTCTGTAATAGTGAGACTGCGACCTTCACCCTGGGATTTTGTACGCCTAATGTGGAGCATCAGTCCTCCTCTCAGCCAGCAGCTTGTTCCAGGACAACAAGACCACGTGTGAGGGAGCCAGGACACTTCGCCGTTACACAGAGTCTGTGGAACACTTTCCTCCGGGATCATATCAGAGACTCCTTGCGTCAACTATGGTGCCATCGTGAGATTTTCCAGCCTCCGCCGACCTGGAACCAAAGACTGATAGGTTAGTCATTATTTGACCCTCTGTTTTTGCTCTGTCCCCGTTTGCTCTGTGTGCTTCTATGTTCTCATACCTCCTCACTCCCTGCGAGGAGTATTTACTGCTGGTATCTCTCTGCATAAAATACTCGTTAACTCTTGCTCTGCCTCCTGCTCGTCACTGCATCCCGCATTCCTGCTAGTACCTTACACTTGGTGTAGTCAGCAGGATGCAGTCCAACAGCAGGGAGGCGACAGACCAAGCAGTTGGGGGTGGCCCTAGATCCAACATCTCACAGGGGGCAATGCTGAATAATTTGCTGAAATTTATGGGAAATGGCACTATGTTGTGGAGCTGTACTGAGCGTATCAGGGGCATGATGAGGATGCACCCTATAACCCCTGCATTATGGCACTATGTTGTGGAGCTGGACTGAGCGTATCAGGGGCATGATGAGGATGCACCCTATAACCCCTGCATTAGAAGCTGAGGTGGCTCTTATGGAATTAGATGGAGAAGCCAGAGACTCGGTTATGCTACGGACACCCAGGGTGCGAGACACCTTTAACGAGATGCTTCAAATTTTGGAAGAGACTCGTGGAGATGCCACAGATGTAGGGGAACTGAGGACGCCTCTCTTTAGCTGCATGAAGAGGGAGGGGGAGACTGTGACTCAGTACATGAACGCATTGCAGGAGTTGCATACTGCGTTTATTAGGAAAGATGGCATTAGCATAGGCCCGACCGACATAATGCTGCAAGACCTTTTACTGACGGGCTTGCAGGCCCTTCGGGAGCGCGTGTAGATGAACCCTCGCATGACCTTTTCTGAGATAGGAAGCAAAGCGTGCACGCGTGAACAGGAGCAGAGGGTGACAGTCCTGGTGAGGAAGCTTCGGAGCGGGGAGGTTTCCATCAATGCAATCACTGAACCCCAATGGGTGGAAGAATTGAGGAGAGAACTACTGAATATTAAGGGAGAACTGCCGGATGTTAAAAAGAAAACTGAGGCTACCGCAGATCGCCTGGGGCAGGGAAGGCACAGAACACCACCCTGATAATAGAATGCTTCGTCATCAGAGACCCCTCGTTTGCTTTAATTGTGGCGAGAATGGACACATAGCGTGGGAGTGTACACGTCTGGGCAGAATACAACCCTGCCATCCGTTAAACTAGAGGGCTTTGAGCCAGGGGGACGCCACCCGGAGCCAGAACAGACACGGAGGAGTAGTGGAAGACCCGCAAACCTAGTGTCAACATGCCCTCTGGTTTGGGCTGAATTTGATGGTCGTGCAGTGCGGTGCCTGGTGGTCACGGACTCACCTGTGACAATGATGCCAGAAGCCTATTTCCGACGACATTTTCCAGAAGCAGGACGGTCTGAGTGGGGGGGCCCAGTGATAAAGTTAATGGCTGCCAACCAACTACCCATTCTGGTCGCAAGAGTGGTGTGGGTGCAGATCTCCATTTGTGGAAAGGATCTGGATGAAAGGGTGTGGTGCTAACCCAGGGAGAAGTGGGTAGCGGACACACAGTCACCCCTGGAATGAACGTCTTAAAGGAATTCTGAAGCCTCTTGATCAACGAACCTTCTAAAGAGACTTTGAAGCAGTGGAGTTCACACACCCCTCAGAGGAGAGTATTCCAGCAGTTAGTACATGTAGCTCAAGCTCAAGAAGCTTATCGTGACGGAGGAGTATTAAGAAAAGTGATTGTTCCCGCCTCTTCCAAACTCATTCTGCCACCCGGGCAAACAGTACTCACTCTACCCGTCCAGGCTCGTATCCCCCTGGAGGGAGTTGAGATTCAGATTGAGCCTTCTGGGGTTCTTGGTAGCATGTACGCTAGCCATTGTGCGTAATGGGACAGTACTTGTACTCTGCGTCAATATGGAGGACCAGGGCATCACAAATCTGTCCTAGAAGCGAAGTAGCCCGGATTGTGGGCATGCCTGAAGAGATAATACCACCGACATATATGTGCTTTACATATTTTTGAATATGGCTACATAGGTAGAAAAATGTCCTTTGTCCTTCAAGTTCAAGTTCAACTTATTTCCACCAGTTATACATTCTCTATCACTAGTTTATTACTTGTAGGATCGCTACTACCAATAGGTGGCGCTGTAGAGTAAAAGTCCTCTTTCTCTCTGAAGAGGCAATTTGCATAGTTTATTTCTAACACAAAATGTCATTTGTTGTGAGAAAAGCATCCAGCCCTTTATAAAATGGGATACAGTATCTGCCATTACTACTTCTTGCTGTAGGTCATTTGACTTTCTGACTACTCTAACGGTATGTGCACACATTGCAGATTAGTCTGCAGAATTTTCTGCACAAAATTCGCATCTCTTGGCAGAAAACGCAGGTGAAAACGCTTGTGGATTTCTTGCGGAATAGATACGGATTTCCTGCGGATTCTAATACGTTTTTGGTGTTTGTATTTGTTAGGTGGTATTGGATCTGTGAGAGAGAGATATGTGCCAGACTGGAAAATGCTGCTGCGGATCCACAAAAAGAATTGACATGCTGCATAAAAAAAATCTGCTTGGATTTTTCCACAGCATGTGCACAGCAATTCTTCATTTACCATAGACTAACATTGCCTGTGCACTACACTGCCGATTTGATGCAAATCCGCGCGGCAAAAAACGCGAATCCGCATCAAAATCCGCAACGTGTGCACATACCCTAACTGTAAAGAATCCTTTCCTACTTTGATGCCGGAATCACCTTTCCTATACATGTAATAAATGTGCCCTGGTCCTTTGTAAAGTCCATGAAGAAATAGGTTGTGTGCCAGAACTTTGTATTGACCACACATATCTTTATACTTATAAATTAGATCACCACTGTGGCATCTTTTTCTAAGCTAAAGAAGCCCAACTGGCCACAACTGCCATTTATGGAGCCGTTTTACCCCCTATGCCATATCCATACATTTGCATCTGATATAGGACACATAAGGACCCTGAGGGGTCGGTTCGAGCTGCGGGGGATCAGTAGACGTACAAGGCCGTAACATGTTACGGTGCACAACACGAGTGAGAGGCGCGTTGTTTCCTTCAGATTGTATTTCGTACACAGGCCCGTCGGGGCTTATCCAGCGCAACACTCGGTACGGGTTCACCTCCCATCGTGGCTCTAACTTGATTTGGGGACATTGATCAAGTATGAGTACCCGTTCCCCAGTCTGGAAGTCAATGGGTGGGGGCAGCGCTCCCCCCGGATGTTCTAGATCTTGGAGCTTTGTGTGGACGATCCGGTGGAGGATCTGCAGTCGGTGCCGGTGGTTTCGGACCCACAAGGATACTCCGACCCAAGGTTGTGGTTCCTCCAGGTTTAACTCCACTTCCGTAATTCCTTTGCCTTCCCGTCCAAACAGCAATGAGTAGGGGGTGTAACCAGTCACTCGGTGCACCCGGTTATTATATACCCACACAAGCTCAAGGACATACTCAGGCCAGCGGGCCTTGCGGTCGCTCTCTAGGGTGCGCAGCATCTGGATTAGTGTTCGGTTGAATCGTTCGCAGGCTTCGTTTCCCTGCGGGTGGTACGGTGTAGTCCGAGATTTATCGATACCGTAGAGATGATGTAGCTCTTCCATGAATCTTCCTAGGAAACACGCTCCTTGGTCCGAATGTATTCGTTGCGGACAGCCGTACTCTTGGATGAAGTTTTTACAAATCGCGTAGGGGGCCGACTCCACTGTTTGGTCTCGGGAGGGGGTGACCACGGCGAACTTGGTGAAATGATCCACCATAACGAGACAATGTTCACACCTCTGATAGGCAGGACCTATGGTCAGATAGTCCACCGTGAGGAGCTCCAGGGAGGCTGATGTTACAATAGTCTTCACCGGGGCTCGTTGCGCGGAGGGTTTAGCGAGCTCGCACGGGCGGCAGGTTCGGCAAACTTCTTCCACAGCAGCGTGCAAGCGTGGATGGTACACTATCTGCTGCAACCATTGTGAAGTCTTTTGAGCACCAAAGTGGGCCCCCTTTTTATGGGCTTCCCAGGCCATTTGGATGAGATGGGCTCCGGGCACGATCACCTGCCATATTGTAGCTGACGTTGTTCGCGACACGACTTTTCGATTTAAAAGTCCCTTTTTGATGATTAGCCTTTCCCACTGGCGCAACATCAGCAACATATCCTGGGTCAAAGTCTGTCTCTGTGAGCCAGTGGGCAATTTACCGGTGGCCACCCATCGGCGCAGGAGTCCAACTTCTCTATCTTCCTGTTGCTGCTGAATCCATTTGTCACGTCTTTGCCCCAGTATTCCTCCTAGGAGTCCCGGATGAGGCGCTTCTTGCGCATCGGCTGTAAGCGCGGCGGTGGTGAAGGCAAACGGCGTCTATTCTGCTTCTAATTCGTCGTCTCGATTCCTCCCTGGGGCGGTGTGTCGGATTCAGGAGAGCGCGTCGGCGTGCACGTTTTCAGCTCCCCGTTTGTAGATGATCATATAGTTGAATTTGGCCATCCGAGCCACCCACCGCTGCTCTAGGGCCCCCAGTTTGGCATTCTCCAAGTGGGCTAACGGGTTGTTATCAGTCCGCACCAATTCTTCGGAGCCCGCCAGGTACTCTTCGAATCGCTCCGTCATTGCCCACACTACCGCGAGGAGCTCGAGCTTAAAGGAGCTGTAATTGTCCGGGTTGCGTTCTGAGTCGTGCAGCGACCGGCTACCATAGGCGATCACTTTCTCCCGGCCATCCTGCACCTGTGACAACACAGCTCCTAGTCCCTGGAGGCTCCCGTCGGTATGCAAGATGAACGGTTGCGAAAAATCCGCATACGCCAATACCGGGGTGTCCGAGAGTGCAGCTTTGAGGTCCTGAAACGCATCCTCTTGCGGTTGCTGCCACTGGATCTTCCGTCCATTCGCCCCGGCGGGAGTCCCCTTCAGCAGGTCTTGCAGGGCTCGGGCTCGGCGTGCAAAATTCTTCCCGAACCAACGGTAGTAGCCGGCCATCCCCAAGAAGGCCCGCACGTCTTTCACCGTCTCGGGGGTAGGCCACCCCTGGATGGCAGCGACCTTTTCCAGGGATGGTCTGACACCTTCCGCCGAGACGGTATGCCCCAGATCTTAGATCTGGGTGCGGAACAGGTGGCATTTCTGGGGCTTTACCTTTAACCCGTACTTCTGCAGCCGGCCGAACACCTGCCCCAACCGCCGCAGGTGGTCCTCGAATGTGGCGAAATAGATGATAATATTGTCCAGGTATAGCAACATGGCTTCAAAGTTGAGGTCTCCCAGACACCGCTCCATCAACCGCTGGAAGGTTCCTGGGGCATTGGCCAGCCCAAATGGCATCCGATTAAACTCGAACAGTCCCATGGGGAGGATAAATGCCGTCTTGGAACTGTCTTCCTCCGACATCCGCACCTGCCAGTACCCACTGGCCAGGTCTAGAGTTGAAAAGTACGTCGCGTTCCCCAAGGTGGACAGAGACTCTTCTATGCGGGGCAGTGGATACGAATCCTTGATGGTGCAGGCGTTCAACTTCCGATAATCCACGCAAAAACGCAGAGTGCCATCTTTTTTGCGAACCAGGACAATAGGGGCCGCCCAAGGGCTCTTGCTTTCTCGTATGACCCCCTTCCGAAGCATTTGGGCTAATAGCGTTTTCACTTCCTGGTATAGCTGCGTTGGCATTTGCCAATATCGCTCCCGGATGGGGGCCGCTCCTGCCGTAGGAATCCCATGCGTGATGGCCGTGGTACATCCAAAGTCATCCTCGTGGCTGGCGAAGACACTGTAATATTATCCAAGAAGTGTCTCTACGTGGAGAAGCTAGGCTGGTGCTAGGCCAGAAAGTTCGGCCCGCATTCTCTCCAGGATGGCTCAACCTTTCTCTTGGGCCGAGGATGCGGCAGTCTGTTGGGTTCGTACCGTTACTGCCCAGGGATCTTCGGGCTGCACCTTCAACTGGACCGCGGGGTCTGGCAGCATCTCCTCCAATGGCCTTACTAGTTTGGCCATTTCGACCCGGGGCTTCAGGGCGATATCTTGGTCTTCCAGGTTGACACAACGCACCAGGACGGTCCCTTCCTGCACCATTGCCAGAGAGCAGGCCACCAGGATGCCAGGGTGCAGGCGCTTCGAGTAACATGGTTCCACCTGCACCTTCACACCCTCCAGTGGCATCAGGGCGCGGATCGGCAGAGCTACCACCGTCTGCCCTGGAGGAAGCACGAGCGGGGGGGCCGCTGACGCGATGACCTTGCCCAGCGCCTCACCCTCCTGGCACTCCTGGAGCACTCGCGCCTCCCGCACCATCCGCTGGAAGACCTGCCCTTGGGCCGTGCGAGAATCCCACTGACTTAGCGTCTCCTGCGTGGGATCGTTGAGGAGTAGATTGCCGAACTCCCGCAGTATGTTCATGCCCAAGATGATTGGATGATGGTCGTTAGTCTCTCCTTGGGTTAGGACCACTCCCCGGCGGCCGAGGGATTTACCACACAATGTCATCTGGAGCCACACCACTCCGGCGACAGGTACCGGCAATTGGTTTGCGGCCACTAGTCGTATCATGGGCCCCCCGCCGAGGCCTCGCCGCTTCCGGGAAATGCTGCCGGAAGTAAGCTGCTGGCATTGTCGTTACTTGCGACCCCATATCCACTAGGCACCGTACAGCACTGTATTGTAAGGGTTCCAATGGATTGTAATGAATAAGAAAATGCTCACACAAGAATTGAATTTACTAAATTGATTTACTATATAAATGATAACATTAAAATATAAAACTATAAATACATATGCATTAATCAGAAACAGGCATTATTCGTACATTACATTTTTCAGATAGTCTCATCTCAGTGTCCTCTCTGGTCTGTCACATCGCTTTCTCTGTGTCTCTCTCCCTCTCTGCTCCTCTACCCTCCTTTTATCCCCCCAAAAGCATCCAAATGTGTCTTAGTTGAAAAGCTTTGATCTATCCTTGAATGCTAATGAGAAAGTCCCCTGACCAGATAACATCCTTGGGAAATGTTTACACACCCAATCTAATTATGGCAACGAAGGTCCTTTGTTGGTAGATAAGTGTAAGCCAGTTATTTGCTCTGCTTGGACAATTTGACCATCTGGTTGAAACAAGTTTCAATGACCTTCTAGGAAGGTTCAAAGAGCTGAATATATATATATACAGTGGGGAAAAAAAGTATTTAGTCAGTCAGCAATAGTGCAAGTTCCACCACTTAAAAAGATGAGAGGCGTCTGTAATTTACATCATAGGTAGACCTCAACTATGGGAGACAAACTGAGAAAAAAAAATCCAGAAAATCACATTGTCTGTTTTTTTTTCATTTTATTTGCATATTATGGTGGAAAATAAGTATTTGGTCTGAAACAAGCAATCAAGATTTCTGGCTCTCACAGACCTGTAACTTCTTCTTTAAGAGTCTCCTCTTTCCTCCACTCATTACCTGTAGTAATGGCACCTGTTTAAACTTGTTATCAGTATAAAAAGACACCTGTGCACACCCTCAAACAGTCTGACTCCAAACTCCACTATGGTGAAGACCAAAGAGCTGTCAAAGGACACCAGAAACAAAATTGTAGCCCTGCACCAGGCTGGGAAGACCTGGGCGCCGCCATCCCCTGCTCTTGCTCTCGTACCCGGGCCTGACTCCCCATTTCGGAGAAGGCTCTGTTCCCGCAATGCCTGCTTGATTAGCGGGTCCCGGAGTCCAGTCACTAGCAGGTCGCGCAGGGTAATGTCGATGGGTTCTACCCCTATTCATAGAATCATAGAATCATAGAATCGTAGAGTTGGAAGGGACCTCCTGGGCCATCTGGTCCAACCCCCTGCTCAAAGCAGGATTCGCTAAATCATCCCAGTCAGATGTCTGTCCAGTCTCTGTTTGAAGACTTCCATTGAAGGAGAACTCACCACTTCTCGTGGCAGCTTGTTCCACTCATTGATCACTCTAACTGTCAAAAAGTTTTTTCTAATATCTAATCTGTGTCTCCTCCCATTCAGTTTCATCCCATTGCTTCTAGTCTTTCCTTGTGCAAATGAGAATAAAGTTGATCCTTCTACAATGTGACAGCCCTTTAGATATTTGTAGACAGCTATTAAGTCTCCTCTCAGTCTTCTCTTTTGCAAACTAAACAATCCCAGATCCTGCAACCTTTCCTCATAAGACAGGGTTTGCAGACCGGTCACCATTCTGGTTGCTCTTTTCTGAACTTGCTCCAGTTTGTTGATGTCTTTTTTAAAATGTGGTGCCCAAAACTGGACACAATATTCCAGATGAGGTCTGACCAAAGAGGAGTAGAGGGAAATAATGACTTCACGTGATCTAGACTGTATGCTTCTGTTAATACATCCTAGAATTGCATTTGCCTTTTTTGCTGCTGCATCACACTGTTGACTCATATTCAGTCTGTGATCTATTAGTATACCCAAGTCTTTTTCACATGTGCTGTTGCTTAGGCCTATTCCTCCCATTCTGTATATGCTTTTATCATTTTTATTGCCCAGATGTAGTACTTTGCATTTTTCCCTGTTAAAAACCATTCTGTTAGTTGCTGCCCGCTTCTCCATTTTATTTATATCTTTTTGAATCCTCTCTCTCTCTTCTCTAGTATTAACTATCTGTCCTAGCTTTGTGTCATCAGCAAATTTAATCAGTTTACCCTCAATTCCTTCATCTAAATCATTGATAAAGATGTTGAACAACACAGGGCCCAGGACAGAGCCCTGTGGTACCCCACTTGAGACATTCTTCCAACTGGATGTGCAGCCATTTACGACCACTCTTTGGGTCCGATCACTAAGCCAGTTATGAATCCACCTAACAGTTGCCTTGTAGGGATGGGCGAATCTACTCGTTACGACTTGTTACTCTGCGAGTAGTAGGGGACTCGCAGGAGTCGGTACTGCGAGTTTCCAAGCGATTACTCGCACAGTAACTAGTCCAATGCAAATCAATGGCAATCCTAGTTTTTTCGGCTAAGTGCACACGTACCGGAACTCTCGCGGAAATTACCGCGAGAATTCCGGAATTCCATTCCGCGGGAAAATCGCATTTTAAATTCCCGCGATTTTCCCGCGGAAAAACTAGCATTTTGCAAGCGTAATTAGCTTGCAAAATGCTAGCGTTTTCCAAGCGATCTGTAGCATCGCTTGGAGAACTGATTGACAGGTTGGTCACACTCGTCAAACATAGTGTTTGACAAGTGTGACCAACTTTTTACTACTGAGGCCGCCTATGCAGCATCAGTAGTAAAAGATAAAATGCAAAAAAAAATAAAAAATATTGTTATTCTCACCCTCCGACGTCCCGCGCAGCCTTCCCGCCTCTCCACGCATCCGTTCCCAGTAATCCTTTGCGAAAATGCCCGCGATGACGTCCGTTCTCGCAGGATCGCGATGTCTCGCGGTAATTCGCGATGACGTCGCGCGAATGACCGTGAGACTTCGCGATCCCGCGAGAACGGACGCCATCGCGGGCATTTTCGCAAAGGATTACTGGGAACGGATGCGTGGAGAGGCGGGAAGGCTGCGCGGGACGTCGAAGGGTGAGAATAACAATATTTTTTATTTTTAAATTCTATTTTTTACAGGGATATGGTACCCAAAGCCCGGAGGACAGTCTCCTCTCCTCCGGACCGTGGGTACCATCCGCAATTGTTCTGCTTACTTTCCGCATGGTGTGCACAGCCACATGCGGGAAGTAAGCGGAACAAAAAAAATGGCAGCACAGGAATCGCTGCAATACTCGCAACCCCATTCATTAACATTGGACTCGCTAGACTTGCAACGAATAGCGAGTTTCCAAGTCGGACTCGTTAGAGTCTAGCGATTCCGAGTATTTCAGGATTCGCCCATCCCTATTGCCTTGTCCATTCCATACTTAGTCATTTTTTCAATAAGGATTGTATGAGATACTTTGTCAAATGCTTTGCTGGAGTCAAGATATACTATATCTACAGCATTTCCTTGATCCACCCAATCAGTGATTCCGTCATAGAAGGAAATTAAGTTAGTCTGACATGACTTATTAGTTACAAACCCATGCTGACTCTGTTTAATCACTTCATTCTTATCCAGGTACTGACATACATTTTGTTTAATAATTTGTTCAAAGATCTTTCCTGGTATAGAAGTCAGACTCACCGGCCTATAGTTGCCTGGGTCCACCTTCTTCCCCTTTTTGAAGATAGGAACAGCATTTGCTCTTCTCCAGTCTTCTGGGACTTCTCCTGTTCTCCAACAATTTTCAAAGATTATGGAGAGGGGTTCAAAAATTTCTTATGCTATCTCCTTCAGTACTCTGGGATGTAATTCATCTGGACCTGGAGACTTGAATTCATTTAGGTTATCTAAGTGTTTCCTCACTATCTTTCTGTTTATAGATATCCTGGATTCTTCTATTCCCTTAATAGGACAGTGAAGAACAGTTGATGTTACATTTCCTTTCTGAGAGAAAACAGATGCAAAATGGGAATTTAAAAGTTCGGCCTTCTCAACCTCCTGTCTTACCATTTCATCATTTTCATCCTGTAAAAATCCTATAGCATCTTTGACTTTTCTTTTATTTTTGACATATCCTCAAAAACCTTTATTATTGCTTTTGACATCTCTTGCAAGCCTCAATTCATTGTCAGCTTTAGATAATCTGATTTGTGCCCTGCAGGTTCTGCAGACAGCATTATATTCTTCTTTAGATATGCCTCCCTCTTTCCATTTTCTAAACATTTTTTTCTTCCTTTTTAGCATGTGCTTAAGTTCTGTGTTCATCCATCCTGGCTTCCTTAAATGCTTCCTATTCTACCCTCTTTTCGGAATTCTTAACAATTGTGCTTTGAGAATTTCATTTTTCAATATTTCCCATCCTTCCTGGACATTTTTGTCTTTAAGGATATCCAGCCATTGGATCCCTCCAATTCTCTTTCTGAATCCCTTAAAATCTGCCTTTCTGAAATCTAACCTTGACGTCTGAGTCTTCACAGGTCTTCCTCCTCTAGTTATCCAAAATTCTAAAATAGCATGGTCGCTACCTCCTAGGGTCCCAGCCACTTTTACCTCCTCAACCATTTCCTCCCTGTTTATAAGGATTAGATCCAAGGTAGCAGTTCCCCTTGTTTTCTCCCCTACCTTTTGGAAGATAAAGTTGTCCTTCCTCTGTGTATAGCTCCTGGAGGGCGTTCATATACTGGGTGATGGTCTCCCCCTCCCCCTGCATCCGACTGAACAACCGGGTTCTCAACTCCCCCACGTCTGTTGGATCCCCGTGGGTCTCTTCCAGGATCTGCAAGACCCTGGCAAAGGTGTTGCGGCGTCCCAGGGGTCTCAACATCACTGACTTCCGGGCTTCCCCATCTAGCACCATAAGGGCCACCTCAGCCTCTAAATCGGGGATCATGGGGTGCATGCGGAAAAGGCCCCGCATACGCTCCAGCTCTACAAAAGCGTATCGGAGCCAGAGAACCAGGACAAGTTACTTAGCATAGCCCCCAGGGAGATGCTGGAGCTGGAGCCCCCATTAACAGCAGCACCCGCGGCCCCACTCTGATCGGGCGCACCGCCGTCTGCATCTTGCCGACTACGCCAAATGTGGTACTAGCAGGTACGCAAGATGCAGTGACGAGTCACGAGTCAGTTTGGTGCTTTTATAATAACGTTTATAGGACTAAAGGGGACTTTCCTCAGTCTCAACCTGTTCAACCAAAGGGGGTAACAAGGGTTGCCCTCACAGGGGGTCAATACAGGTCACACAAACAGAGGAGAACACGACTACGTCCGGCGAGAGCCGGTCACTATAGGGCCACGGTATGGCTGACTACAGGTCCTTAATTATATAGTCAACTTAGCCATCCTGATGTCCCTCGGCATTCTGGACGGTGGTTCTTTGGCGGAGCAGCCGCAGGGCCCAGCTGCTGAAGAGTTGGCGTAGTCTTCGAGCGTTCCGCCGCTCCTGTGGCGCTGGGGCACCTCCGACCCTGGAGGAGTCCTTGGACGAGTAGGCTGCAGCTCCTGGATGGGGGCAAGCGGCAGCGATGCGGGGTGGCAGGTGACAGGCCACCTGTGCAGCTAGCCTCTGCAATGGGGACTCCGTGGTGAGCAGAGGCTCAGCCCTCCCGGCGGACCGGAGCGAGACAGTGGTGGCCGCCGATGGCACTGGACTTGCTGGGGCCACTGGTGAGAGCAGGGCGGCTGCGGGTGGTGGGGAACAGGCCACAGCCGTGGGCTGGAGCAGGACGGCAAAGGCTGCGGGCGACCGCAGGTAGGCCGCAGCCACGGGCTGTGGTGAGACGGCAGTGGCCGCGGGCTGGAGCGGGGCAGCAAGTCTTGGGCGGTCGTCTCGGCGCCGTCCCTCTGAAGTCCTCAATGAGCGTCTTCCCTGGCACTGGTAAGTCGCTCTAGCTCTCAGTTGCTTCCACGGTCTCCTGCTGCCTCTGTCCCGGTCTGCTGACTCATTGTGACTGGCGCTCCCTGCCCCTTTTATACTGGCCCCTCCCCTAGCCCATCTGTCTATCTCAACGGTCCATCCCCGAACTCTGTCCCCCGGGAATAATTTCCCCCGGAACCTAGATGTCGGCTCCCTTGGTTCCGGCCCGGACTCTCGATGGGGGCCGTTCCTCCCACACGGTCACCGCGGTAACAAGGAGTAACGCTTGTATTCAGAATGATCAGACTCTATTGGTCATCAATGCGCATGTGCTGGAAAAACAATATAAGCATAGATACTTGTTATTTCACCGGAGGTGAAAGGCGGTGATCTCATATGCACGTATTAGAGCCACAGCATAGTGAGACATGTTGAAAGCACAATAATGCCCAGAAATCAATTGTTAAAAACTGAGCTTAATGCGCATACGGTAAGAGGACAAAGAAAAAGAGGTGATATTACAAATGTCAAGTGCAAAAAATCTTGGTACCATCACTTCTTTTACTACATTATATTTTGATAGTGGTGTCCAGTATATTTGCACATCACTGATTGTGTAAGCGGATTTATGCATTCACTTGTTTGATAATAAATAATTATAAAAGCTAATTATAAAAGTGCTTAAAGCTTATAGATATTTAAAAATGGTTTTATATGTATTAGACCACCGCTTTAGGAGGCACATGCCACTTAAAGAATTCGGCACATCTTATCAGAGACATGTGCTTCTGTGTAGCATAAGAAACATTGGCACTCTTCCTGATTTTGTAGGGTGGATGTAGTCACACCCCATCCCACCCTGGTTCCTTCCATGTCTGCCCATTTTTGTGGAGCAGTTCAATATAGCATGAAAACGCTAAAAGTCACAAACTTTTTGTGCAACTTTGTGTTGCACGAAAAGTTGCAACTTTTTAAAGTGTTTAGCACCAGAAAAATGGGGATATAATCTTTGCTTTATTGGCCTCATAGTGCATAAAAGTTGGCAACGCTCTGATAACTCAATAACTATGTAATCCAAATCTCCTACAGTATAAATATCAGCACGAAACCTGTGCACCGGGAGCTTTATGATATGGGTTTTTATGACCAGGCAACAGCAGGTAAACCTTGCATCACCAAGCACAATAGCAAGCTTTGAATGGAGTGGTGTAAAACAAGTCACCACTGGAGTGAATGTGTTTAGTGGAGTGGTAAATCATGCTTCTCTGTTTGACAGACTGATGAAGCAGTCTGGGTTTGGCAAATGCTAAGAGACTGTTACCCCCTAAGGTCATTGGCATTGTGCCAGCTGTGTTTGGTGAAGGAGGGATAGTGCTATGTGATGTTTCTCAGCGGTTGGCCTAGGCCCCTTAGTTCTGATAAAGGGAAATCGTAATACTTCAGCACAGGGCCGCCATCAGGGCATGACAGCCCTTACAGGTGTATGGGGCCTGGTGATTAGGGGGGCCCGGCAGTGCCCGAGCATGCTGGCAGCCCGGTCCGTGCTTGGTCCCCAGGTCCTCCCCCCTACATTTTGTTCAGCCTCAGCCTGCCCTGGTTCCTCCGTTTTTACATGACAAGTCATGATGATGATGACCCAGCGCAGCGCATGCCGTCCCTCCTCCCCCCGATGCACCATGGTCCAGTGCCGCCCCCTCACGTGACGTCACACGATGCTCTGTTCCACTTCTTCATTCAGAGCAGAGCAGTGTGCGCGTGCCACGTGGTGTGGGACTAGGAGCAGCTGCGCCGGTGGCAGAAGACAGTGGACGGCGAGACAGCGTGAGCAGGTAAGTATTCTTTTCTGTCAGTCTGTCTCTCTCCCTCCCCGTGGAGGCCGTGCTGGTGATTGGGGTCTGGGGGAGCCAAGGGCCCTGCTCATGATGGGGGTCTGGGGGAGCCAGGGGCCCAGCTGATGATGGGGGTCTGGGGGAGCCAGGGGCCCGGCTGAGGATGGGGGTCTGGGGAAGCCAGGGGCCTGGCTAATGATGGGGGTCTGGAGGAGCCAGGGGCCTGGCTGATGATGCGGGTCTGGGGGAGCCAAGGGCCCAGCTGATGATGTTGGTCTGGGGGAGCAAGGGGCTCGGCTGATGAAGGGGGTCTGGGGGAGCCAGGGGCTCGGCTGATGATGGGGGTCTGGGGGAGCCAGGGGCCTGGCTAATGATGGGGGTCTGGAGGAGCCAGGGGCCTGGCTGATGAGGGGGTTCTGGGGGAGCCAAGGGCCCAG
Organism: Dendrobates tinctorius; assembly: GCF_039654945.1. Lineage (NCBI taxonomy): Eukaryota > Metazoa > Chordata > Amphibia > Anura > Dendrobatidae > Dendrobates > Dendrobates tinctorius. The sequence goes on from NW_027361872.1 coordinate 3,197,063, forward strand.
CTGATGATGTTGGTCTGGGGGAGCCAGGGGCCTGACTGATGATGGGGGTCTGGGGGAGCCAGGGACCCGGCTAATGATGGGGGTCTGGGGGACCAGGGGCCCGGCTGATGATGGGGGTCTGAGGGAGCCAGGGACCCGGCTGATGATGGGGGTCTGGGGGAGCCAGGGGCCCGGCTGATGATGGGGTGAGCCAGGACCAGAGGCTGATGATGGGGGAGCCAGCCAGGGCTAGGGGCTGATGATGGGGTGAGTCAGGGGCTGATGATGGGGTGAGCCAGGGCCCAGTGGGACAAATCTACAGCATCCATGATTGGTAGGCACATTGTTGACTGATTCCACAGTCTCCACCTGCAGCTCAGCCTGTAGTCCTATCCTTTTAGTCAGCACAGACTGTGCTGACCAGTACCAGCATGTTGACTGTCTCCACCGGCAGCTCAGCCTGTAGTCCTATTCTTTTAGTCAGCACAGACAGTGCTGACCGGTACCAGCATGTTGACTGTCCCAACCTGCAGCTCAGCCTGTAGTCCTATCCTTTTAGTGAGCACAGACTGTGCTGACCGGTACCAGCATGTTGACTGTCTCCACCTGCAGCTCAGCCCGTAGTCCTATCCTTTTAGTCAGCACAGGCACAGACTGTGCTGCACAGTACCAGCATGTTGACTGTCTCCACCTGCAGCTTTTAGTCAGCACAGACTGTGTTGACCAGTTGTGACGTTTTTTAGGTACAAGCTACGTCAGAGAGTGGACCCTCTGGATCGCGGATCCGGAGCCCCTGGGCCGAGCACACCAGGTGAAGACCGACCCCTATACAGGGATCGTTTGGGGCAGGAACACAGAGGACGGAGGCGCGACAGCCGGGACCGAGAGGGACGGCTCAACGGACAAATAAGGACTAGGGAGAAGGAAGGCTCTGAAGAGGGCCAAGGACTGGAGGAGACTGGGGAAGTATGCACAGACAAGGCGTGAGAGAGACACAAAGGACGGCAAGGAACAGAGGCAGGACAGGCTGCGGACAGGGGGAATGTACAACACAGAGGACGGCAGGAGAGCTGAGCCTGGAGAGGCTGAAGACAAGAGAATGTAAAACACGGAGGAAAGCAGGAACTGCAGGGTATTGTAGCGGCCAGAAGGTGCACGAGGACTACACGATCATTAGGCGCCCTACTCATAGCGAGGGCGCCTGAAGTATCCAAGCACCCGGAAGTGTGTCCCCCTGCCCTGCCCCTCAGCGACGCCCACTGCTGGAGGGAGAGAGCGGGAGGGCGCACGCGCGTGACTGAGAGCGGATGCCAGGAGCCGCAGCGGGGAGGAACGCAGAGCGGGCGCGCGCGTGGACGGGGGCGCGCAGGTGAGGGGATGCTGCCGCGTGCGCCGCCGCTGAAGGGGCATCGGCGGGCACAGCCGCCGATGTCACAGTACCTCCCTCCTTACGTCCTCCCCTTCTGAGATTGGCCAAAAAATTTTTCAGAATCAGGGGGGCATTGATATTTTCTCGAGGCTCCCAGGACCTCTCTTCGGGACCAAAACCCCTCCAATCGATAAGAAAAAGGGTTTTTCCCTTGACTCTTTTCATAGCCAAGATGTCTTTGACTTCAAAGACATCATCCGAGCCAATTGGTGAAGGAGGGGCAGTGGAAACTGGTTGGAACCGATTCAGAACTACAGGTTTCAAGAGCGAGACATGGAAGGCGTTGGGAACCCGGAGCGAAGCAGGCAACCTCAGCTTATAGGCCACTTCATTAATGCGTCCAATCACTTCAAACGGCCCAATGTACCGAGGGCTCAATTTGTAAGAGGAGACTCTCAGACGGATATGTTTGGTTGAAAGCCAGACTTTGTTACCCGGATGGTACGGAGGCACGTCCTTCCGTCTCTTGTCCGCATGTTTCTTGATTCGGGTATTGGCACTCTTGAGCGCCTCCCTGGTCTCCCTCCAAATCTGCGAGAATTCCATGGCGAGTGAATCTGCTGCGGGCACTTCCGTAGACGTGGAAAAGGGCAGCGGAATACCTGGATTCTGACCGGTTACCACAAAGAATGGTGACTTGGCGGTGGATTCGCTGGGATGGTTATTGTGCGGAAATTCAGCCCACGGTAGGAGAGCGACCCAATTGTCCTGATGGGCGTTGGAGAAGTGACGTAAGAAGGTAGTTAACACCTGATTAATCCGCTCCACTTGCCCGTTGGTCTGAGGATGGTACGCAGAGGAAAAGTCGAGAGATGTACCCAAAAGCCGGCAGAGGGCCCTCCAGAAGTGAGAGGTAAACTGGACCCCCCGATCCAACACGATCCGCTGAGGAAGACCATGCAGCCTGAAGATCTGGTGGATGAAGATCTCGGCCAACCTCGGGGTGGACGGCAGTCCCGGTAAGGGAATGAAATGGGCCATCTTGGAAAAACGATCTGCTACGACTAGGATGGTGGTACATCCAGCTGAATGGGGTAGATCAGTCACAAAATCCATAGCAATCTGCTGCCAGGGAGCCTCTGGAACTGGTAATGGGTGAAGAAGTCCGGAGGGTAAAGCCCTAGCCACTTTGTTCTGGGCACAGATTGTGCATGAGGCTACATAGTCCATCACATCCTGGCGAAGAGCGGGCCACCAGTAATACTGGGAAAGCAGCAAGAGGGTCTTCTTAGTCCCAACGTGATCAGCAACCTTGGAGGAATGCCCCCAGCGCAGCACCTCCGAATGTCTACTTTGAGGGACGAATGTTTTACCTGGTGGAGGAGTGGAAAAATTCACAGGAGCCACGGTGATCATCTTAGCAGGCTCGATAATATAGGATGGATCTTCATCCCTCTCTGGCGACTGTAACGACCTGGAAAGTGCATCAGATTTGATGTTCCTATTGCCAGGTCGGAAGTGAAGTTGAAAGTCAAAACGGGAGAAATACAGAGCCCACCTGGCTTGCCGGGCATTGAGTCGTTGGGCAGACTGCAGGTAGGCCAGATTCTTGTGGTCCATGAGGATGGTGAAAGGGTGTACAGCCCCCTCGAGTAAATATTGCCACTCTGCCAAAGCCATCTTAATGGCAAGTAATTCCCGGTCTCCAATGGAGTAATTGCACTCCGCAGGCGAAAAGGTTTTAGAGAAAAACCCGCAAGGTACCAGACGTCCAGACGAGGCCTGCTGGGACAGGACTGCCCCAGCTCCGGTGGAGGAGGCGTCCACTTCTAGGACGAAGGGCCTGCTGGCTACCGGCCGATGTAAGATGGGTGCGGAAGCAAAAGAATGTTTCAAAGCCAGGAAGGCGTCTTCAGCTTCGGGGGTCCAGCTGTTGGGCTTCGTTCCTTTACGGGTCAAGGCCGTGATGGGTTTGGTAACCGTAGAAAAATGAGGCACAAATTGTCGGTAATAGTTAGCGAACCCAAGGAACCGCTGGATGGCCTTTAACCCCACTGGACGAGGCCACTTGAGTACCGCACTGAGTTTTTCAGGATCCATTTTCAGACCGGAATCGGTGACGATATATCCCAAGAAGGGCAATGACGTCTGCTCAAAAAGGCATTTTTCAATCTTGGTGTAGAGTCGATTCTCTCGAAGGCGATGCAAGACAAAGCGTACGCTCTTGCGATGGGAGGACAGATCAGGCGAGAAAACGAGAATATCGTCTAGATACACCACCACACAGGAATAGAGTAGATCCCGGAACACCTCGTTAATGAATTCTTGAAATACAGCTGGTGCGTTGCAAAGACCAAACGGCATGACAAAGTATTCATAATGCCCGTCACGAGTATTGAAGGCCGTTTTCCACTCATCCCCTGCTCGGATCCGGATCAGATTATAAGCTCCCCGCAGGTCCAACTTCGTGAAGATCCGAGCCCCTCTCAGCCGGTCAAAAAGTTCTGGAATCAGCGGAAGAGGATACTGGTTTTTAACGGTGATATTGTTTAGGCCCCGATAATCTATGCAAGGTCGCAGTGATCCATCCTTTTTCCGGACGAAGAAAAAGCCCGCGCCCGCAGGGGAAGAGGACTTCCGGATAAACCCCTTGGTCAGGTTTTCTTGTATGTATTCCGTCATGGCCGTGGTCTCAGCTGGGGAAAGAGGATACATTCTTCCCCTGGGAGGAACAGCTCCAGGAATCAGGTCGATAGGGCAATCGTAGGCCCGATGTGGTGGCAGAGAATCCGCTTCCTTCTTGCAGAACACATCGGCGTACGCGTGATATGGAACAGGAAGGCCCGGGAGATCGGCTGGTCTAGGCAGGAAATGGGGACGAACAAGGGTCCGCAAACAGCGTGCATGACAGGCGTGCCCTCAACGCAAGATCTCCCCTGAGCGCCAGTCGACAACTGGCTCATGCCGCCTGAGCCAGGGTAACCCTAAGAGAACGGCGTGGGACAACTGAGGCAGGACATAAAAGGCAATCTTCTCGAGGTGAAGAGCACCAGTTTGCAGGTCAACTTCAGTGGTAACCGTGGTGATGAGTTCAGGCAGAGGTTTGCCATTGACGGAGGTGATTACTCGTGGGGTCCTTAGGATGACCACGGGAATCTGGAGTTTGTCAACCTCTTCCTGGCGGATGAAGTTACCCGCTGCGCCCGAGTCCACATACGCCTCCACAGATCCACGCCCTCGACCTGTAATAAGCAGAGCTGAAAGGGTAAGTGGGTGAGAGGAGGTATGATCACCTAGGAGGCCCCCTCTTACCTCGCCTAGGTGGATGCGTTTCCCGGTTTCTCGGGACAGGTGCGTACGAAGTGGTTGGCTCCACCGCAGTACAAACAGAGACCATTAGTCATCCTCTCCCTGCGCCGTTGTTCGGACAGCTTGACACGATCTACCTGCATAGGCTCGGGAGCAGAGTTAGTAGAGGGTGCAACAGAGCGCGGAATGGGGGCTTGATACAACCTAAAGGGCCTTCTCTCCCTAGCTGACTCTCTGACACCGCAAGAAACGACCTGGAAACCATCTGCAGAGACTTTGAAGACTTAGTCAAGAAAGTGAAAGAACTGGGAGCGCAGGTGGTCTTCTCTTCCATCCTCCCAGTGGATGGCCATGGAACAAGGAGGTGGAATAAGATTCTGCAGGTGAACAACTGGCTACGTCGATGGTGCCGTCAGCAACGATTTGGATTTCTGGATCACGGAGTGAACTACTTATATGATGGACTACTTGCTAGAGATGGGGTGCACCTTACGAAGACTGGAAAGCATGTATTTGGAAGTCGCCTTGCTACACTTGTAAGGAGAGCTTTAAACTAGAACAACATGGGAAGGGAAGCAAAAGACCAGAAAAAGCCATACACCTGACAAATGCTATTGAGAACTCTGCTATTAGAAGTGGAAAGGAAGAACAAAGACGAAAGAATCTAATTAATAAAAATATTGGAGAAAGAGAAACCAATCACAAACTAAAATGTTTCTATACTAATGCACAAAGCATGGGCAACAAACAAGGAGAATTGGAACTACTAACACAGGAAAAGAAATATGATGTCATTGGAATCACTGAAACTTGGTGGGACAATACACATGATTGGAATACAAGACTAGAAGGATACAACTTATTTGCAAGAAACAGACTTGATAAACGAGGAGGGGGTGTCGCATTGTATGTTAGAAACACGTATATCTGCACAGAGATTGAAGCTTCAGAGACGGGGAGTTCTGTGGAAACTGTTTGGGTAAGAATACAAGGACAGAACAATGGAAAGGACACCATTGTAGGCATTTACTACAGGCCGCCTGTGCAAGCTGAAGACATGGATGAACTCTTTATGCATCATATGGCCAAGTTCTCCAAAAAATATGACATAGTTGTCATGGGAGATTTCAACTATCCAGAAATTTGTTGGGAATCTCTCTCAGGCAAAACTAACAGGTCAAGGAAATTCTTATCCTCTCTTGCTGACAACTTTATCTTCCAAAAGGTAAGGGAGAAAACAAGGGGAACTGCTACCTTGGATCTAATCCTTATAAACAGGGAGGAAATGGTTGAGGAGGTAAAAGTGGCTGGGACCCTAGGAGGTAGCGACCATGCTATTTTAGAATTTTGGATAACTAGAGGCGGAAGACCTGTGAAGACTCAGACATCAAGGTTAGATTTCAGAAAGGCAGATTTTAAGGGATTCAGAAAGAGAATTGGAGGGATCCAATGGCTGGATATCCTTAAGGACAAAAATGTCCAGGAAGGATGGGAAATCTTGAAAAATGAAATTCTCAAAGCACAGTTGTTAACAATTCCGAAAAGAGGGAAGAATAGGAAGCATTTAAGGAAACCAGGATGGATGAACACAGAACTTAAGCACATGCTAAAAAGGAAGAAAAAAATGTTTAGAAAATGGAAAGAGGGAGACATATCTAAAGAAGAATATAATGCGGTCTGCAGAACCTGCAGGGCACAAATCAGATTATCTAAAGCTGAAAATGAATTGAGGCTTGCAAGAGATGTCAAAAGCAATAATAAAGGATTTTGGAGATATGTCAAAAGTAAAAGAAAAGTCAAAGATGCTATAGGATTTTTACAGGATGAAAATGATGAAATGGTAAGACAGGATGTTGAGAAGGCTGAACTTTTAAATTCCTATTTTGCATCTGTTTTCTCTCAGAAAGGAAATGTAACATCAACTGTTCTTCACTGTCCTATTAAGGGAATAGAAGAATCCAGGATATCTATAAACAGAAAGATAGTGAGGAAACACTTAGCTAACCTAAATGAATTCAAGTCTCCAGGTCCATATGAATTACACCCCAGAGTACTGAAGGAGATAGCAGAAGAAATTTTTGAACCCCTCTCCATAATCTTTGAAAATTCTTGGAGAACAGGAGAAGTGCCAGTAGACTGGAGAAGAGCAAATGTTGTTCCTATCTTCAAAAAGGGGAAGAAGGTGGACCCAAGCAACTATAGGCCGGTGAGTCTGACTTCTATACCAGGAAAGATCTTTGAACAAATTATTAAACAACATGTATGTCAGTACCTGGATAAGAATGAAGTGATTAAACAGAGTCAGCATGGGTTTGTAACTAATAAGTCATGTCAGACTAACTTAATTTCCTTCTATGACGGTATCACTGATTGGGTGGATCAAGGAAATGCTGTAGATATAGTATATCTTGACTTCAGCAAAGCATTTGACAAAGTCTCTCATACAATCCTTATTGAAAAAATGACTAAGTATGGAATGGACAAGGCAACTGTTAGGTGGATTCATAACTGGCTTAGTGATCGGACCCAAAGAGTGGTCGTAAATGGCTGCACATCCAGTTGGAAGAATGTCTCAAGTGGGGTACCACAGGGCTCTGTCCTGGGCCCTGTATTGTTCAACATCTTTATCAACGATTTAGATGAAGGAATTGAGGGTAAACTGATTAAATTTGCTGATGACACAAAGCTAGGAGGGATAGCTAATACTAGAGAAGAGAGAGAGGATTCAAAAAGATTTAAATAAACTGGAGAAGTGGGCAGCAACTAACACAATGGTTTTTAACAGGGAGAAATGCAAAGTACTACATCTGGGCAATAAAAATGAAAAAAGCATATATAGAATGGGAGGAATAGGGCTAAGTGACAGCACATGTGAAAAAGACTTGGGTATACTAATAGATCACAGACTGAATGTGAGTCAACAGTGTGATGCAGCAGCAAAAAAGGCAAATGCAATTCTAGGATGTATTAACAGAAGCATACAGTCTAGATCACGTGAAATCATTATTTCCCTCTACTCCTCTTTGGTCAGACCTCATCTGGAATATTGTGTCCAGTTTTGGGCACCACATTTTAAAAAAGACATCAACAAACTGGAGCAAGTTCAGAAAAGAGCGACCAGAATGGTGACCGGTCTGCAAACCCTGTCTTATGAGGAAAGGTTGCAGGATTTGGGAATGTTTAGTTTGCAAAAGAGAAGACTGAGAGGAGATTTAATAGCTGTCTACAAATATCTAAAGGGCTGTCACATTGTAGAAGGATCAACTTTATTCTCATTTGCACAAGGAAAGACTAGAAGCAATGGGATGAAACTGAATGGGAGGAGACACAGATTAGATATTAGAAAAAACTTTTTGACAGTTAGAGTGATCAATGAGTGGAACAGGCTGCCACAAGAAGTGGTGAGTTCTCCTTCAATGGAAGTCTTCAAACAGAGGCTGGACAGACATCTGACTGGGATGATTTAGCGAATCCTGCTTTGAGCAGGGGGTTGGACCAGATGGCCCAGGAGGTCCCTTCCAACTCTACGATTCTATGATTCTATGATTCTGGCACGTTTCAGAAAACGCAGATCAATACGCGTAGCCAGAGAGATGAGATCTTCCAGGGTGGTTGGAGTGTCACACCCGGCAAGCTCGTCCTTGATTTTACTAGAAAGACCTCTCCAAAAGGCACCTACAAGGGCTTCATTGTTCCACCCCAGCTCCGAGGACAAAGTCCGAAAGCGGATGGCGTATTGCCCTACCATGAAGGATCCCTGGCGAAGGTTAAAGAGGGCCTCCGTAGAAGAAGCGAGGCGCCCGGATTCATCAAATACCCTGCGAAATGTTTCCAAAAAACTCTGGATAAGAGTAACCACCGGGTCGTCCCTCTCCCACAACGGATTCACCCAAGCCAGCGCCTCTCCCTCGAGATGGGACACAATAAAGGCCACCTTAGCGCGGTCCGTGGGATATTGTTGGGGCAGAAGCTCAAAGTGCAGTCTGCACTGGTTTAGAAAACCCCTACACAACTTCGGGTCCCCACTATACCTGGGGGGCTTTCCCAGGCGGGGGGGAGGAGATGAGATAGCATCCCGGGCTTGGGTAGAAGCGGCCGCGGAAGACTGTAGTGCAAGCAGTCTGTCATCCACGGACGCCATATACCCCAAAATGTGAGACTGAGCGTCGCGCTGCTGCGCGAGCTCTTGCTGGAGGCTGGCTAAGAGAGGGGCATACCCAGGGTCAGTGGTCTGCAGGGCGGAAAGCCGGGTGTCCATGGATTTCATGAAGGACATAATCCGGGTCTGATTCTCCCTTAGAAAAAGCAGTTCCTTCTGAGTGGCAGCCGCGGCACCGGCGGGGTCCATGGCCTGATGATACTGTGACGTTTTTTAGGTACAAGCTACGTCAGAGAGTGGACCCTCTGGATCGCGGATCCGGAGCCCCTGGGCCGAGCACACCAGGTGAAGAACGACCCCTATGCAGGGATCGTTTGGGGCAGGACCACAGAGGACCGAGGCGCGACAGCCGGGACCGAGAGGGACGGCTCAACGGACAAATAAGGACTAGGGAGAAGGAAGGCTCTGAAGAGGGCCAAGGACTGGAGGAGACTGGGGAAGTATGCACAGACAAGGCGTGAGAGAGACACAAAGGACGGCAAGGAACAGAGGCAGGACAGGCTGCGGACAGGGGGAATGTACAACACAGAACACGGCAGGAGAGCTGAGCCTGGAGAGGCTGAAGACAAGAGAATGTACAACACGGAGGAAAGCAGGAACTACAGGGTATTGTAGCGGCCAGAAGGTGCAGGAGGACTACACGATCATCAGGCGCCCTCCTCATAGCGAGGGCGCCTGAAGTCTCCAAGCACCCGGAAGTGCGTCCCCCTGCCCTGCCCCTCAGCGACGCCCACTGCTGGAGGGAGAGAGCGGGAGGGCGCACGCGCGTGACTGAGAGCAGATGCCTGGAGCCGCAGCGGGGAGGAACGCAGAGCGGGCGCGCGCGTGGACGGGGGCGCGCAGGTGAGGGGACGCTGCGGCGTGCGCCGCCGCTGAAGGGGCATCGGCGGGCACAGCCGCCGATGTCACACAAGTACCAGCTTGTTGACTGACTCCACCTGCAGCTCAGCCTGTAGTCCTATCCTTTTAGTCAGCACAGACTGTGCTGCACAGTACCAGCATGCTGCTGACTGTCTCAACCTGCAGCTCAGCCGTTGTCCTATCCTTTTAGTCAGTACAGACTGTGCTTCACAGTACCAGCATGTTAACTGTCTCCACCTGCAGCTCAGCTCGTAGTCCTACTCAGGACAAATTGCAAAACAACTGTTAGGGTCCAATTTCTCATGTTACACTTGGGAAAATAAAACATTGGGGGTGAAAAGATCATTTTTGTGAAAAAAAATAAGATTTTTTATTTTTATGGTTCTACATTATAAACTTCTGTCAAGAACTTGGGGGTTCAAAGTGCTCACCACACATCTAAATAAGTTCCTTAAGGGGTCTAATTTACCGTAGCGTTTACTGACACTGGGAACATACCCTAAAGAGTTTTTGGAATTATTACTGTATAAAAGTTAGTCCTCAGTGGTTGATACCTTTTAATGGCTAACTGAAAAGATGGTAACACATTGCAAGCTTTCGAGACTACTCAGGTCTCTTCATCAGCCATTGACTAATACAAAATCTGAAGAGTCACATATTTATACACAACACAGCACAGAAAAAATGCAATAGATAAGACAAGTGACGTGAAGCAGAACTATCATTATGGGAGAGGGAAAAACATAAATATTGGACCAGTTCATAGATAAGGAGTCTGGATGTTTTATTGTCCTCTGATTGGGGTCTCCTAATGTGTTGTGATGCCCCCACAAGGTCTTAGGAGAAAATTCCTTATTTGATGTAAAAAGACATAAATCCATGCAACACATTAATTCCAGCATTGAGTGTCAAAGGTCATCATGAACTTGTACACCCAGACTCTTCTCTCTCTCTGGGATGTGAAGTTACTTTTCAATACCAGTAATTTCATATCCATGTTGTTGTGATCAGGCATACAAAAATGTTTTGCCACACGTAGATCCATTCTTTTTTCTCTTATTGTGTGACGATAAGAATTCATCCTTGTTCTAAGCTTTTGCTCTGTCTCCCCCATATACAGACCCCCAGTTGTATAAAAGTATAGTAAAGTAAAGTTAGTAATCTAAATAAATGGGGTGATCAGCCCTTTACTCTTGACTCCTATTTTATTTATTATTGTTTTTTTACATAATCACTTAGTTACGTTTTGAGGTGTATTTATGTTCTATAATTTATAGGTTTTTAATAAATACCAATAAAGAATTTTTTGTAGTGTATAATCAGTGATTATAAATGCAGTAATATACACTTTCCATTTATTTGGTGGGCAGGCTGAGGCGTCAGCGGTGGACAAGCTGAGACCACCATTAGATTCTTCTTGACTGGGTGGTGGGTGCGGCGGCAACACTGGCTGTGTGAGTAAGTAACAAGTCCATGTATTCATTTGTCCACCATTTCAGTACGTGATTGTAATTATATATACATTGCTATTGGATTCGATTTTGGAAGGTTTGCGTGGTGGAGGAGGAGCTAGGGTAGAAGTAGAACTAGGGGTGGAGCCTGGGCGGAATCTCAAGGGGGACCCCATAAATTTTGCCAGAATGGGGCCCCAAAATTCCTAGTGGCAGCCCTGCTTCAGCATAATAAGACATTTTAGACAATTGTATGCTGCTATATTTATTAGAACAGTTTGGGGAGCGCTCTTTTCTGTGCCCAGTGCACAAAGCAAAGTACACAATATATTGTGAGGCTGAGTAGAAGTCAATGGCACAGGGAGCATTTCACTGGTAGAGGGAAGAATGGATTCAATGAAATTTCAACCAATTCTTGATGCAAACATAATACCAGCTGTAAAAAAGCTGAAGGTGAAGAGAAGATGGCTTCTCAAATGAATAAAGATCATAAAAACACATCAAAATCCACAAAAAACTATCTGAAAAGGCTCAAGCTGAAGGTTTTACAATGGCACTCAGAGTACCCTGATCAGAATTTCATTGAAAATCTGTGGTGTGAGGCAGTGACCCCGTTACAGCTAGGGGGCGCTGTATGTTTTTCTCAGGATATGCATGGAGTCGTATTGAGGCCATGTGAGTGCATGGCAGTCGCAGGAGTAACTGTGATGGTGAAACGGTAACTGGCATCATTGTGGACGGCTGGTATGTGTCGCAGAGACGGAGGATGTCCTCTGCGCTGTAAGCCCGAAATGTTGTTGTTCTTGGACCTGTAGTCCCACAAGTGTTTGTTTAGTTTTAAGGGGGGCCTACAGGGTTAGTCATTGAGCTGGGCGGAACTTGATAACCACACACACCTCCCACTTATAGGGAGTGGCTACAGTGATATAATGTGATTGAGGTCTGGTCACATGGTCTGTGATGTAAGGTCCTGGAAGAACTGTGTGTTGGAATGTCCTGACTTCCTGAAGAGCACATGGTGAGGCCGTGGACCTGGATGGTCGCTGTGTTTTAAGGTCATATGGATGGACTGGATTCCTGACACCACAGGGTGAGACCATGTACTGACAGAATTGGTGACGGCACTGCGTGGGGGAAGGTACCATCCTTCTGAGGGTCTGGAACGGTCGGGTGGCCTGGTGAGCAAGGCATTGTCCGGGACGATGATCCCAGTTAGGCAGTTTCCCTGGGAACCAGGACTGAAAGGAGGTCAGTGTATGGAGCGGAGATCCGGGAACCTCGAACAAAAGGGGTTACTATGAACTGTGCGGTCACCCACGGTAACTGGACGAAGTGAGGTCCAGATTGATTAGGGACTGCTATTTAATGTCGGGTAATGTTCTGTGAATAGAGACATTGATACAGTGCATGGACACCCCGGGAACTAGTCAGAGGAGGACTGGCGGGTGTAGTGTCTGTCAAATGAAGGAAGCCATGTACTATGGTGACGTATGTGTTGTATAAACAGTGGTTTACGAGTGGATAATAATCTGCATGGACTGTTAATGAAGAAAATCGTTCCTATGTAACTGAATCCCATTGCCAAGCGAATGTCCCCCAACACATGCAGTAAGCACTGCCTTACAGCGGTTAGATCTCAAAATAGCAGTGCATGCAAGATGACCTAGGAATCTCACAGAACTGGATGAATTTTCCAAGGAAGAATGGAGGAAAATCCCTCAAACACGAATTCATAAAAAAGAGTTTACAAGTTGTAATTATTTATTTCAAAAGGGGGTCCTACTAGGTACTAACCATGTAGGGTGTGCAAACTTTTGCAATGGCCGTTTTCCTTTTTGTAATTTTTAAAATTTAAAATCTGAAATGTGGCATCTTTAACTTTTGCCCTTTAGAGATCATTTCATCTTCAACTTGCTTAACTGTGTACAATAACAGTAATTTTGACTAGGTGTACCCAAACCTTTACATGCGACTGTATATACCGGAAAAAACTTCTGCAACATGTCTAGAGAATTTCATGCCAACATTACATATGGTATAGGAAATCTCTTAACTCTAGCCTGAACTCTTTTTGTAAAAATATATGCTTCCCATAAGCCCTAATAAAATGGCTTAATTGAAAAGTTTTAGGCCTCGTTCAGACTTTTGTGTTAGTTCAGCCTAGCAATCAATCATGGGGAGACAACTCGTACTCCAGCTCATTGTGTGTAGATGTTCCTGACTAAAGAAATACTTTAAGAAAAAAATAAGTTTTTGGTTTAGAAGTATCATGGCAATGCCCAATTACATCAGTAAGAAGAAAACACGGGGGTAAGAAATATAAAATTGAGTTGGGTGAATTAGGTGAAAGGTAAGGACATGGGTGGGTAAAACAAAGAGATGTGGGGGATAAGAAGGAAAAGAATATAAGGAGACATGTAACTCATAATGAAGGTGAAGCAATATCTAGAGATTACTGGAGAATATGTACCTGAAGTCACCAGTAGATGGAGCCAAAACTTCCCTGTAGTACCCAGTAAAGAAGACAGGAACTTTCCTTCTGGCTTTAGAAGTTTTTGTAAGGTGCACAGGTCAAAGGGTGTGGCCTGAGGAACCGTTTGTGAGAGGAATTACAGCAACTGGTGGAGACAGCAGGCCACACCGGCAATGTTGGAGAACTGGTGAGAGACTGTGACTGCTCCTGGAAGACAACAGCCAGGCCAAGAGACTCGGTACCGAAAGAGACAGGACAGCAGGAATCCGGTTTCCCCATAAAGAGCACCTGGGCAAGCTGCAGAGCAGGACAAGAGGACAGCACCCTCAGAGGCCATATCCGGAGGCCCGGTGTCCATCACCTGTGACTGTAAGTAGTCAGAGACTGATTGCTTTATTGCCTTATTCAGAACCAATCCAGCTTCAGAGACTTCTTCAACCTTATACTTGCTATTTTCCTTATTGCCTATGCTTGTGCAAAGTGTTATTGAAATATAATCCAACCTCAATGTCATTGTTGCCTATCCACCGGCATCTCACAGACAATAGGATGGAAGCATAAAACTATTGGAGATTGCAAGGATTAAATGTTAAGGTTTTTGGCAGATTTGGGATTTTGTTCTCCAGCTAGTCTTTTAGGTCTTTTATATATCCCACATGGGGAAATTCTAAATTTAAGCAGGGATAATCTCCTTATCTAGACAACAATCCAAATTTGGTATTTGTTTACTGTTTTTTCACAAGGATGTGGATTTTTTTTATAAAAACCTTTTATTAGGTTATTTCTATATATAACATTTTCTTAATTATTTTTTATGTGGTATAAATGTATTTCATACTTTATACTTTTTTTCTAGTGTTGAGGGTATATTGTATGCACTAATTGCTTTTTATTCCCGCAGTGGTTTAAAAAATTTTTCTGTCTCTATATTTTTTGAAGGGTTGCGTTGTTTTTTTTTCCGGATTTTTCGCGCCCCTGATTCATCTACTTGCGGTTTAGCCGGCACTTATGCGGTTATATACCGGTGACTTTCAAGTGCCAGGAGGAACGTTGGAGCCCCGGCCACTCCTATGGCAACTAGATCGCGCAGCGTTTACCGGATGTGACGTCTGATCCATACCGGATATGACGTCCACAGCGTTACCTTCATTGTTCAATGAAAACACATAAAGAAAAAAAGTATATGCACACAAATAGGGATCACCACAAGGATATGATAATCAAAAAGTATCAATTTTATTAATGGACACAACAAACAGACACTTTGTTTAAAAACAATTAAAATGTCTGAACAACCAGACACTGATAACAAAACAAAGACAATGGGTCCTGACCTTGAGAAAGACACATCACTGTGTCGATACGCGTGGGTTTGGGGGTCCCATGTAACCTACCCGGTAGCTTGTTCATCCTCAGAAACCAGGTGATATCATGCTAGGGAAAGGGACTTGTTAATGTATGTTTATTTATGTTGGCAACATGATAAGTATTCAATTTTCTATTCATGGCATATGTAGAATCTCTATGTAACCATAGTAGTTATTGATAATATGGTATTTTTGATCCAAGGTCATGATTGTCATTACAATTGATTTGATAGACCCTAGGTTATGGTAACTAGCAGATACCTGGCATTATACTGAATGGTTGGCCTTGGGACCCATAGTATTTAACTATTTATCAAAATGACCCATTGTCTTTGTTTTGTTATCAGAGTCTGGTTGTTCAGACTTTTTAATTGTTTTTAAACAAAGTGTCTGTTTGTTGTGTCCATTAATAAAATTGATACTTTTTGATTATCATATCCTTGTGGTGATCCCTATTTGTGTGCATATACTTTTTTTCTTTGTGTGTTTTCATGTCAATCCATTTATATGCACTAGGTGATCCCACCTAAATTGACATTGTGGATGGTGCCCGTTTATTCTATATCTTGTCAGACCTTCATTGTTCAAGTAGCGTTCTTAGATACGAGGTGACGTACCATCGGGACTTCAATGCGCATGCGCCTAACATTCTGCTCCGGTTAGAGGCCATTCATTTATTTAGTAATGACAGGTTCTCTCTAACTAATCAATCAATATATCGCCACCCACTCCGCATTGTGCATCCAATGAACTTGCTTTGGCACAGACTATTACTATCTATTCAATTAGGTCTCCTGCTTACTATTGGTTCTTATTTACTTATTTACCCTATCTGGCCAGTATCCCACCACCCCTTGGACGAAGCATTTCATTGCGAAACGTGCGTCGGGTGTGGTGGGTTCCCCAGGAGTGCACTCTAGGTAACTATGATTTTCTATGTTTATACACGCTGTCACTTTTGATATATATATATATATATATATTTATTTATACCTTTTGTATCTGTGTTGGGGCTCTTATGCTGTTGTGATATTTATGTTAATTTGTTTGCCATCTTGGACACATTGCTCTTTGCAAGTTTATTTTTTAGCATATTTATGCTTTTACTTCATACTACGTGTCCTAGGTGGCTCACAATAGATTGTTATACATATAAATTATAATATAGTCTCACGGCATTTATGATGTTTGATTGGTAGTTCCCCCTTCTTTTCTGTGCATAGTTACATAGAACCAACATTGGTTTTTATTGATATGTGCATTCTATACATTTGTATGACCATTAATGTACATGTGTTTTTGGTCATTTCCTGGGTTACCCACCTTTTTCTCCTGTACCTGTGGTGCCTGCCCAGTTTTTTTCATATTTTACGATATTTAATAAAGATAATTTTTAATTCACTTTGCCTTGTATGAAGCTTGTGATGTTATCAGCTAATATGTAGCTTAACATATCTGATTCCTTTTTTGTATCTCTATTGTAGAGATGAGCGACTTTGCCTTTTTTAGGGTCGAGTCGGGTTTCATGAAACCCGACTTTCTCAAAAGTCGAGTCGAACGAAATCGGCCGACTTTAGGGAAAAGTCAGGGGTCCGACTGAAACAGGAAACCCAATACAAGTCAATGGGGAAGCAAAGTCGACAGGGAGTGGAGGACAGTAAACACACCTACAGTGCCCATTTTAATGGCAACAACATCAATTCTTACAAAGGTACTGTCACACTTAGCGATGCACCAGCGATCCCGACCACCGATATGACGCTGTCAGGATCGCTGGTGCATCGCTAAGTGGTCGCTAGTGAGCTGCCACACAGGCAGATCTCACCAGCGACATCGCAGGGGTCGGGGGTCGCTACTTACCTGTCACACTAGGTGATCCTGCGTCCTCCCGCCCGGCTCCACGCTCGTCGCTCGTCTCTCCACAGGAAGCGCCACAGGAAGCTGACGATGAGAAACGGTCCAGCCTGTTCTCGCGCAATCAGCGATAACCAGCGGGGGAGCGGGTCATAGGTAAGTATCACACACAGCGATATCGCTAGCAATATCGCTATAACGTCACAAGTTATAGCGATATTGCTAGAGATATCGCTTAGTGTGACAGGCCCTTTACTTAAGCTTGTCAACCTTAATTTACTTTATAATAATAGTTATGCATTGAAAACTGGGGTTTATTTGGATAAAGTTGTGGGGGGGTAGGGCTGGCTCCAGGTTTTCGTGTGCCCCGGGCCAAAGAGTGTCAGTGCGCTCCTTTAACACATACCACAATTCAT
Organism: Dendrobates tinctorius; assembly: GCF_039654945.1. Classification (NCBI taxonomy): domain Eukaryota; kingdom Metazoa; phylum Chordata; class Amphibia; order Anura; family Dendrobatidae; genus Dendrobates; species Dendrobates tinctorius. The sequence goes on from NW_027361872.1 coordinate 3,214,301, forward strand.
GATGCTCTGATACAGCACAGAAATATAGGTATAGTACAATGAAAAATACTTCACTTCTTTCATGACATGAGTGATATCTATTTTAAATTCTACAATAGCTCAAAAACCGGACAGTATATTACTCCATACAGTATTATGGCCACCACATAGTGCGCCATACAGAATAATGAGCCCCATATATTTCTCCATGCAGAATAATTGGTCCCACATAATGTTCCATACAGTATATGATCTCCACATAATGCTACAGTATATGATTGGCCCCATGGATGTTGCTCCAGTGTCTTATAAGCCCAAATAATGCTCCATATATAATCTGCCCCATTTAGAATGCTCCAGTGTATAATGGGCCCCATAGATGCTGCTCCAGTGTCTGATCTACCCCATTTAGAATGCTCCAGTATATGATGGTCCCCATGGATGATGCTCTAGTGTCTTATGGGCCCAAATAAAGCTCCATATATATTCTGCCCCATTTAGTATGCTCCAGTGTATAATGGGCCCCATAGATGCTGTTCCAGTGTCTGATCTGCCCCATTTAGAATGCTCCAGTATATGATGGGCCTCATGGCTCATGCTTCAGTGTATAATGGGCCCCATATATCATTCTCCAGTGTATAGTGCTCTGCAAAAATAGCTCCCAACCTTTACAAAAATTAAATACCTCTCCTCACTGGGCACTGCTCTATTCTGGACTCCTCAGCATCGCCAACTTCCATCTCTCTGCTCTTGGACTGTTTAGGCAGAGGGCGTACAGACATGATGTCATCGCGCTCTCTGACCTGAATGTCACTGTCAGGAAACGCGGAAGACGTCACGGCGGAGGAGCAGGGAGAGGTAAGTATTGCAAGAGCTGTGTCCCTGAGCAAGCAGGGGGGGGCTCACTCGTGGGCGACGGCACTGGCACAGGGCCCCTCATAGTACGCCGGTGTGACCCCCACCATCAGAGACACTTTATTGCACTATGAGGGGCCCTGTGGCAGTGCCGTCGCCCAAGAGTGGGCCAACCCACCTGTTCAGGGCAACTGCACTTGCCCGGGTGCGCCAGGTGGTGAGCCCGGCCATGGGGGGGGCAGCCCAGTTAGGGAGGTTGAAAAAATGGCATATGTTGATGTGTAGGCTGGATATTCAGCAGCTGCAAATGGAGGAATTGGAGAAGTACGAGGAAGAGGAGGACAAAAGCGAGCCATTTTTCTGGCAACCTATGTGTCATCAGGGAAGGTGGGACAAAATCCTTTGAAACCCATGCATGGTTCATTTTAAAGAAGGTTAGATCATCAACATTTTGGGTCGACAGACAGGTCCTTTTTTCTGTCAAGATTGATCCAGCAGCACTGAAGACTCTTTCAGATAGCACACTACCAGCAGGGCAAGCGAGCTCCTGTAAGGCATATTGTGCCAATTCAGGCCAGGTGTCCAGTTTACAGGCCCAATAGTCAAAGGGGAATGACCTGTGAGGGAGAACATCAATATGGGAGGAGAAGTAGATTTTAACCATAGTTGACAACTGCTGTCTCCTGTCACTTGCAATCGATTCAGTATTACCAGTTGTGTAAGCGGTACTTGATAAATCAGTCCACAACATGGTCATGAAACCCGTCTCCAACGCCACTTCGGCTGTGTGCACCACGAACACCTCTTCCATTTGGCCCACTACAGCTCGTGGGAGAACCAGCACCGCTGCTGTGTGCTGGGAATGCCTCTAACAAACGGTTTACTAGAGTTGCTTGTTTGTTAGCCAATATTAGCTCTACGTTCTCCTGTGGCATGATGTTCTGTAATTTGCCTTTATAGCATGGATCGAGGATACTGGCCAACCAGTAGTCGTCATCCTTCATCATTTTGGCAATGCGGGGGTCCCTTTTTAGGATCCGCAAGGCATGATAACACATGTGGGCCAATGTTCCAGGTGTCAATGATGCACTGCCAGTGGTGGGTGACTGAGCACTTTCTGGCAAATCCACATCCCTCAAGTCCTGCACAAACCCTGTACCTAACCTTAGCATGCCAACATTTTCTCTTGCCCCATGAAAAGCATCCTCCTCCCCAAAATAATCATCCCCCTCATCCTCCTCTTCTGCCTCCACCTCATCCAGGTCAGTTGCCCTCACTGACAATGGCTGACTGTCATCAAAGCTTCCCTCATCCTCTTCCTCATCCTCTGCTGCAGACACCTGATTCTTAATGTGCGTCAAAGTTTGCATGAGCAGATGCAAAAGTGGGATGCTCATGCTTATGGCGTCGTCAGCGCTTACCAGCTGTGTGCATTCCTCAAAACACTGAGGACTTTACAGTGGTCTTTCAGCTTTGACCACTGCACACCCGACAACTCCATGTCTGCCCTCAAACTGCCTGCCCGTGTATCCTCCCACAAATACATTACAGCCTGCCTCTGTTTGCACAGCCTCTCAACCATGTGCATGGTGGAGTTCCACCTTGTTGCAACGTCTATGATTAGGTGGTGTTTGGGAAGGTGGAGCAGGGCTGTTAACTCCGGATAATTATTTAAGAAGCACTGCACCACCAGGTTCAAGGTGAGTCAAGCAAGGTATGCGTATGAGTTTTGCAAGGGCTATGGCCGCCACAAAATTCCGACCGTTATCACTGACTACCTTGCCGGGCTCAAGATGTAGACTGCCCAGTCATGACTCGGTAGTAGTAGTCGGCCAGTACCTCTGCGGTGTGTCTGTTGTCACCCAAAGACATCATCTTTAAAACTGCCTGCTGCCGCTTACCACTAGCTGTTCGATAGTGGGACACTTCGTGTGAAACACTGGCATCTGCGGATGGAGTGGTCGTGAAACTGCGCTCTGTCGACGAGCTTTCGCTTCTGGAGGAGGAGGGTCAAACGCCTACAGCGAACTGTTTCCTATACCATGGACTAGGCAGCACTGTTCCACTGCCGCTGTCCTCTGTGGAGCCTGCATCCACCACATTAACCCAGTGCGCAGTGATGGACACGTAACGGCCCTGGCCATGCCTACTGGCCCATGCATCTGTTGTGAGGTGCACCTTTCCACTCACTGATTGTTTGAGTGCATGGACAATGCAGTCTTTCACATGCAGGTGGAGGGCAGGGATGGCTTTTTGAGAAAAGTGGCGACTGGGTAGGTCATAGCGTGGGACTGCATAGTCCATGAGGTCTCTGAATGCAGCGCTTTCAACCAAACAGAAGGGCATCATCTCTAACGAGATCAGTTTGGCAATGTAGGCGTTAAAAAGCCAGTGTATGCGGATGAGAGGATGAGTACTTTCTTGTCCTACTCAAAGCATCTGGTATGGTGAGCTGAACTTGAGAGGTGCATATGGGGGAACTAGCGGTGGACATGACGGACTGAGAGGGGGTTGGTGATGGTGATGGTGGTGGTGGTGGTGATGGCCTAGATTCAGTCTTATGTTGCAAAAATATTGTGATTCCCTGACTGCTTTGGCCTTATGACGACACTTCAACATTTCTTTCTGGTGGTGTGCTAACCGGTGGGCTTACAGTGAGGGAAGTGATGTTGCGTTGCTGCCTACCTTCAGTCGGAACAGGTGCACATGTGATACCTGAGGTATTGTACTCCGTCCACGCTTGGAAGTGCATGGTGTTTAAATGTCTAAGCATGCAACTGGTATTCAAATTTCTGAGATTTTTCCCTCGGCTAAAGGTCCTTCCGCACTTCTTACAGATAACCTTTGCCTCATCAGTAGGATTTTGGTCAAAAAAGTGCCACACTGCACTCTTCCTACTATGGTACAACTTTTCAGGGATTACACGCTGTGCTAATTTGACCATCTGGCCAAGTTGTCCTGCAACTTTTTGTTTTTTTAACACGTTTTTGGACTGATAGGGGCCTGCCAGATAACACCAGCTGCGATGTTGGTACCTGCTATAGATGCTCCTCCTCTTCTGAGTTATTGCCAGCGGCACCCTCTTCCCCCCCCTGGATGCCAATCCGGGTCAATAACTGGGCCATCCATCCCCACCTCTTCAATTTCATGTGCACCTTCCTCTGTGTCAGCGTGTAAGGTGGTATAGTATGCGGGAAGGGGCACCTGAGTTTTATCAGGGACAGATTCTGGCTCAGTAGACTGGGAGCGCAATGTAGTGCTCTGGGTCAATGTACCAGCAGAATCATCTAGCAGTGGCTGTGCATCAGTGCACTCCATGTCAGATTCATCTTGGACTGGGGAATTTAGGATTTGACTTGTAACCCAGGCATTGTATATGAAAAGAGCTCCATGGAGTAATCTGAAGTGTGGGCTGCCGCATCCTTCACTTTTGGTGGGGATGAAGGGAACAAGGAAAGGTGTTGTTCCTGACCGGAAACCTGCACTGACGACTCAGTGCTTGCAGTTTTTGAAACTTCAGAAGAGAGCCAAAACCTTTTCCTGAAGCTCCGGCTTTAAAAGCGTTTTAACTACTCCCACAAAAGGCAACCTTCCAGGCCTTCTGGAGCCAGACGATGACGCAGGCTCAACACCTCCAGCCTGAGCTGCTATAGTGCTTTGTGCATAACCAGCAGATGCACCATCACCACCATCAGTAACAGCTGCTTCCCCCCGCCCACGTCCGCGGACTCTTCCACCATACTTCCTCATGTTTGGGAAAATGTAACAAAATTCACAGCAGATATATGGTACTGTATGAGGAGCGTACAGCTGTATAAAGTGTAGGGAAAAATGTAAATCTCCGTGTATATTTCCTTAGTCACAGATGCTCTCCCAGGATGTATTTGACCATAATCCAACCAGCAGATATATGGTACTGTATCAGAAGCGGACAGCCCTATACGGTGTATGGAAATATGGAAATGTCCGCATATGTTTTAACGGACTCACACACACACGCTGTCTCTGTATAGATTTTACCACAATCCAAACAGCCGATATACGCTACTGTTTGAGAAGCGGACAGCTCTATATGGTGTATGTATGGAAAAATTTAAATCTCCATCTTTTTTTTTTACAGAGTCTCAAACACAGATAGCATGTATTTGTCTGTGATACCAGCCGGTACATGGTAGTGTGTGAGGAGCGTACACCTCTATACGGTGTGTGAAAAAAAGAACGCTCAGTAACTGTGCAGAAAAAAAGAAAAGCAGGAGTGCTTTGAAAAAAGCAGTCTGCACAGCAGTGTGCACACAGCAATGCAGCTATCAGGTAGCCTTATAAGGCAGCCTAATAACCACCAGCGCTGCTGCACAAAAAAAAAATTCTCCCCTCCCCTGTCACTGCACACTAACTGTCCAGTGACAATCGCTATCAGCAGAAGCATAGATTTTTAGTTCTTTCCTGCCTAACACTCTCCCTACTGAGAAGCAGCAACCTCTCCCTATGCTGAGATCGGCAGAAGTAAAATGGCGGTCGGCGGTCAGGGCTTTTTATAGCCACTGTGACGCCACACAAAGCAAGCCAATCACTTGAATGCCCTTCTCTAAGATGGTGGTGGCCGCTGCCCATGTCATCGCGTTGCCCACAGTGTGCGTCCTTGCTCATTGGCAGAGAAAAGGCGCTGTAAGCATTATGGCAAATGCGACTTTGGCTCTCGGGTCGACGACCTCATGGCCGACTTCATGCTATGGTCGGGTTTCGCTCGGCGAAACCCGACTTTGGCGAAAGTCGGCGATTTTTGAATCTGACCGACCCGTTTCGCTCAACTCTATTGTTTAAAGACCTAATAAACAAAGATTGAAAAAAGGAGATCCGGTTGGGGAGTATCACTGAAGACCAGACTACTTCTGCACTTTTCCCCTCGCTGCTGCAATTGGTTGATGGATTTCTCCCTTTTCAGTTTTTGAATTTCCACAAAAATTTAAAATAACCAATAAATTTCATTCAACTTCACAACTGTGTCCCACTTTTTGTTGATTCTTTACCAAAAATTTACATTTGGTATCTTTATGTTTGAAGCATGATATGTGGGAAAAGGTTGAAAAGTTCCAGGGGGCCGAATACTTTCACAAGGCACTGTATATAGCATACTAATAGCTAATCAGATGGTCCGAAGATAAACTGCTAGGTGCATATAGAGCCGAGAAGAGCATGGAAGAAGCAGAACGCGAAACGCGTGTCGGGGTGCCACGGCTCACTAGAGGTACAGAGTATTTCACCCAGCTGTCATAATCATTCATTAATTGTTGCTCGTGATACACTTCTCTCTGCATACTTTTTTAGTGGCATTTATCATTTTGTATTTTGAGTAACTCACCTTCGAGTATACCAAATCTTTTATGGAAACTAGCTGTCTTACTTAGATATGAGTTATATATAGATGATTTTGCCCCATTACTATCATGCATCTTATCCACGGCTAGGAAGGGTTAAACTAGGGCTGACTAGGGCAATTTAGCTGGTGGCCCATTATGTGATAACTGAAGAGAGCTAAATATTTTTTACCCTTCATTTTTGTCCTCTACTACTCCTTCTTTTAGTCATTTTCACTAATGTTTTTGGTTATTGAATTAAAAGCTAAATTTTAGGGGTTATTTTTGGTGCTTCTGGTGTTACTACTGATTATATAATCACATTGATTAGTCCTGAGGTCTGTTTTTGATGAGTATGGCTGGGTTTCTGTCGGGACCCATTGACACAAATAAATGGCTGGATGATGCAAGAGAGGTCTTTTCTGAAGTAGAATCTGACTATCTGTCTGCTTCGGGCTCTTCTCTCAAAACACTCTTTTCTGAATTATTGGAGGCATTTAAAGAGAATATTAAGTCTTGGTGGGAGGTACAATCACTGGAAAATTATATCAAACAAAAGATTGTCCCACGTGGTCTAAGGATACCTCTAATACCTGCTCCAAGGTGTAGGACTCCATCTCTACTTGCAAGGTGGGAGGAGGAGGTAACTGCATCATCTGTACGGTTAATGCAGATATTATTGGATGAAGAGAAAATAACTTTAGAGAGGACTTCATTGAGGGTGAAGGAATTGACTGAGCCAACCCTCAAATTGAAAACAGCTGATGATTTCGTAACAAGGGAAGAAAATCTTAAGAATACTGTTGAGAAATACCAACTTTTTATTAAAGCGAGGAAGCATAAATGATTTGTTAGGGACTCAGCAGAGTTCAGGGAAAAACGAGCATACCCTGCCCTTACCCCGAGGGGTATTCCTGGTGACATCTCATCTCAGATATTGAATCCTCAGACGCTGAAGGAGGTCCTAAATTATATACCTCTAGGCCATACTTTAGAAACAAGGGACGAGGACGTAGGGGTAATTTAAAAAGATGGCAGGATATCGAGCGTTATTCTGTGAGGACTTTTCCCAAAAAGCAAGAAACAAATTCTGCAGCGAGTATAAATTCCTCCTCCTCCTCAGCCTGCTCCTCAGCCTCTTTTTTAGAAACCAGGGGCCTAGCACCATACAAACTAGGGGAGCGGACAAACAATCAAAAATGAGGGCTCTGGTTGAAGGGGACAATGGCAATCAGATAATTAATTTGTCCTCATACAATTTGTCAGATATAGAAAAGAGGGTTCTTGAGCGGGGGTTATCCTTTGTTCCTACGACCAGGTTTGACCCATTTGTATGGGTTAAGGATATTAATTTATTTACACGAAAACTTAAGTGGAAAAAATGTTTTGCTCTGAATGATAAAAACAAATGTCAACAACTTGGGATAACGGAGGAGGAACTTCCTGATGTAATGCTTCTAGCTGATTTGTCTGAGGAAGGACAGAGAGATATTGGGGTGGGCCCTTTTTCTGATTTGAAACCAAAAAGCAAAAAGATGCCACCAATTGGTGATACTGGGAGTATTGACATTTTTCAACAGCTTGTCTCGGCAGAGATCTGTAAGATTGACTCCAAGAGAGATAGGGTCCCACCTAATCTCTCCTTCCGTGAGAGAAAGGCTTTGGAGGAACTTGGTGATAATGATCGGATTGTATTGAAGCCCTCTGATAAAGGGGGTAACACTGTTATCCTCAACAGAGATGAATATATTCAAATGTGTATGAGGATTCTCTCTGACAAATCAACGTATGAGTTGCTCAGGAGTGATCCGACAAAGGAGTATAGTCTGAAATTGTCAGCATTGCTCAAAAAGGCATTAGATTCGAAGTTGATCTCAAAGAATGAGTTCAACTTCTTATTACCCAAGTGGCCAGTTACAGCTACGTTTTACTCCCTGCCTAAGATTCATAAGGGGTTCGATCCCCTTAAGGGTAGACCAATCGTTTCGGGGATCGATGCCCTTTGTCACAACTCCAGCAGGTATTTGGATCAATTGTTGAGACCATTTGTGCTATCCCTCCCTTCATATTTGAGAGATACTATGGACCTTCTTAATAAACTTGAAGGAATCACAGTGGACCCAGGTACGATGCTGGCCTCCATTGATGTTGAGGCTTTGTATAGCAGCATTGGCCATAAAGAAGGTCTAAGAGCTGTTGAACACTTTCTCAAGGGGAGGGGTATCCATTTTGGAGCACACAACAATTTCCTGCTGGAACTTCTTCAATTTGTATTGTGTCACAATTTCTTCCTATTTAATGGGAGGTACTACCACCAGCTCAGGGGCACAGCGATGGGGAGCCCTTGTGCCCCTACTTATGCTAATTTGCTCCTGGGCTGGTGGGAGGACACTAAGGTCTTTGGGGACGAGGATGTCGTCTGGTCCCCTAAGATATTATTCTGGGGTCGGTACATTGACGACATCCTCGTCCTCTGGGCGGGGTGTGGAGAATCATTCAGATCCTTTGTTGATACCCTTAATAATAATGAGTTGGGTCTTTTCTTCACCCTTGAGGTCAGTGGAGATCAGATCACATTCCTGGATGTTAATATTTCTATTTCTCCAGATGGTTTGCTAAAAACCAACCTGCACCGAAAACCAACCTCGACTAACAGTCTCTTGAGGTGGGAAAGTCATCATCCCCCCCCTCTTAAACGAGGTATACCAAGGGGTCAGTTCCTCAGAGTTCGGAGGAACTGCTCTGATTGGAATGACTTTGAAATGCAGTCGAGTGATTTATGGAGGAGGTTTAGGAGCAGGGGATATCCAACAAGGGTGATTGAACCAGCCTATAAGCACTCTAAACAAGTAAGCAGGATGTCATTGTTGACTCCGAGGGCAAGAGAGGACTCTAATACAATTACTAGATTGATAGGGACCTTCGATGACCAATCTGGTAAAGTTATGAACATTCTGGAGAAGTATTGGCCTATCCTGAAAATGGATAATAACATATGTGATTGTATCACTCAGGGTCCATCAGTTACATTTAGGAAGGGTAGGTCAATAAGGGATCGGGTGGTAGGTAGCCATTTGGAGCCTCAGAAAAGAGAAGAAACGTGGCTGCGGAATAGAGCAACAGGTACTTTTAAGTGTGGACACTGCAGCTTCTGCAAATATATCTGTGTATCCCATACTTTTTGCAGTGCCTATACAAAGAGGATTTATGAAATGAAAAGCTTTGCAAATTGCAAAACCACTGGAGTTGTATATCTGTGTACTTGTACCTGCCCCCTTGACTATGTTGGCAAAACAAAGCGTGAATTACGTGTCCGCATAGGTGAACATTTGGGGGATATTAGACATAAAAGAGATACCCCTTTAGCCCGGCATGTCAATATGGTACATGGAGGTGATGATAAACATATTAATTTTCGTGTTATAGAGAGAGTGCAGCCCGCAGTCAGACAGGGAGATTGGGATAATAGAATCCTACAGCGTGAGACACGCTGGATTTTTTGGCTTGAATCACAGAGCCCAAAAGGCCTTAATGAACAGCTAAATTTTAGTAGTTATCTATAATCAGTGTGTTTCACATTTTCCCAGCCAGCTCTTTATAGTGTTTTTGATAATTTGGTCGGTATATTTTTACTATTGGTATTTTTTCATTTCCTTTTTCTTTTCTTTTTTCTATTTATTTTACTTAGGGATACATTTATTCCACTCCATGCCATTGAGGACGGTTTTCATTTATTTTTTTGAAGTTCTAGGTGCTCTGAACAATGAAGCTGTTGAATTTATGTGGATGGTTACGTGCGCATGTTATTTTTTAACTAGTTACACTCTTTTTAGACTATAAGATCGTCCGCATATTATTTGCGCGATATGGCATTTCCATTGAGAAGGATGTATCACTCTATTTAATCATTTTGCTTCAGGCACTAGTTTGTGAATTTCTGTTTCCATCAGTGCTTTTTAGTAAGGTGCGCGGCGTCTACGTCATTCAGGTGGCGGCATGCACGGCATGTTTGAGTACTGTCCGTCCTCAATATGATCCCTTCCGGTTTAGACCATGACCGGAAGTGGGCGTTCTATATCGGCGCGGAATCTTTAAACAATGGCGGTGAACGCGCTTGGAGTAAAGCCGCACACTGTATTGCTCTTTCGGCCAGGGGTAATGAGACCCCACTTTTTGACCCCTGATGAACCCTCAGCGGACTAAGAGGGGGAAACGCGTCGGGTTTCCATATGCATCAAGTGGCTGATAAGTATAATGTTGTACATTATTTTTGGCAGATCCCTCTGTGGTACTATCTATTCAGATTTAATCTACTGAGCAATTATGCTCTGTTGGTCTAGACTCTGTATGCATTGCTACTTGAATATCGGTGTACCACATTGTATAATCTGAGATGAATATGGTAGCCTCATTTTTTCATTTATTTTTATACATGATTTTTGCTAGGTAGCACATTTTGGTGTGTTTTGTTCTACGCACTGATATTGGATTTGAACTGAATATTGTATTCCTGTGAATTAGGGTGATTTTTACCCTCACTTGCAAGGTAACGGCCGCCGTATGTGCTACATAGGCTGCTTTTTTACTGCCTTTAATGTACAATTTTTGTACTATTTTCCAACGTTTGTCCGGAGCTCCGGACAAATAAATCAGTATATGTGCTTCTCATTGAATTTTCTTGTAGCCGTTTTTTAATAATTTTGCTATTTGGTAATTGGGTCTGTCATTTGCAGCTTATTAGCATTTTTGTGAGTACAGATAAGTCCTTCTCTAAGCTGCCTGATATTAACCCCATCTATTATTTTTTTGACTCCGAGATAAGTTCCTTTTGGGGGTTTTTTACCATCAGAAATACTACGAGTTCATAGCAATTTAGTATTATCTATGAGACCATTTATGTCTCTTTATATATTTTTTTCGGTATTATAAGTGTGTGTGTGTTTCTTTTTTGTGTCCCTTTTTGTATATGTAGGGAGACGTAGGGGCCATTAGGGATACCGACGTTGAGCGGGGGCGCCATATCGTCTACAACTAGGGTGCCAACCTCCGCGGCTAGGAAGGGTTAAACTAGAGCTGACTAGGGCAATTTAGCTGGTGGCCCATTATGTGATAACTGAAGAGAACTAAATATTTTTTACCCTTCATTTTTGTCCTCTACTACTCCTTCTTTTAGTCATTTTCACTAATGTTTTTAGTTATTGAATTAAAAGCTAAATTTTAGGGGTTATTTTTGGTGCTTCTGGTGTTACATCTTATGTAATATATCAAGCACTATTTAAGTTTTTGTCCTTATTGAAGCCGCTTTTTCTCGGCTCTATATGCACCTAGCACTTTATCTTTGGACCAACTGATTAGCTATTAGTATACTATATATATGCACTTTTTTCAGTAGCTGGACTATATGCCTAACATTTTTATACTCAATCAGGTCCTCTGTGTTTCTCCTAGTGACTGTTCTTTTGCATTTTCTGTCCCCATTTTTTTATCTTATTGATGTACTAATTTTGAAAATGAATTTCAATAAAAATCATTTGTAATTTTATGGTATTATAGCTTCCAGATTCTCTTTTTGTGATAGTATGATTTTTTATTTGTACGGCTGTACGTTATAAACTTCTGTGAAGCCCTTGGGGGTTCAAAGTTATCATCACATATCTAGATAAGTTCCTTGGGGGGGTCTAGTTTCCAAAATGGTGTCACTTGTGGGGGGTTTCCACTGTTTAGGTACATCAGGGGCTCTCCAAACGTGACATGGCATCCGATCTCAATTCCAGCCAATTTTGCGTTGAAAAGTCAAACGGCGCTCCTTCCTTTCCAAACTCTGCCATGCGCCAAAACAGTGGTTCCCCTCCACATATCAGGTATCAGCGTACTCAGGACAAGTTGCACAATAATTTTTGCAGTCAAATTTCTCCTGTTACCCTTGGGAAAATAAAAATAAAATTGGACCTGAAGTAATTTTTTGGTGAAAAAAAGTTAAATGTTCATTTTTTTTTAAACATTCAAAAAATTCCTGTGAAACACCTGAAGGGTTAATAAACTTCTTGAATGTGGTTTTGAGTACCTTGAGGGGTGCAGTTTTTAGAATGGTGTCACTTTTGGGTTTTTTTCTATCATATAGACCCTTCAAAGTGACTTCAAATGTGATGTGGTCCCTAAAAAAAATGATGTTGTAAAAATGAGAAATCGCTGGTCAACTTTTAACCCTTATAACTTCCTTACAACTAAAAATTTTGATTCCAAAATTATGGTGATGTAAAATAAATATGTGGGAAATGTTACTTATTAAGTTTTTTGTGTGCCAGATCTCTGTGATTTAAGAGCATAAAAATTAAAAGTTGGAAAATTGCGAAATTTTCTAATTTTTCGCCAAATTTCCGTTTTTCTCCACAAATAAATGCACGTTATATGAATTAAATTTTACCACTATCATGAAGACAATACATCATGAGAAAATCAATGTCAGAATCACCGGGATCCATGGAAGCGTTCCAGAGTTATTACCTCATAAAGGGAGAGTGGTCAGAATTGTAAAAATTGGCCAAGTCAATAACGTGCAAACCACCCTTGGGAGTAAAGGAGTTAAAGACCTAATAAACAAAGATTGAAAAAAAGGAGATCCGGTTGGGGAGTATCACTGAAGACCAGCCTACTTCTGCACTTTTCCCCTCGCTGCTGCAATTGGTTGTTGGATTTCTCCCTATGTACACACAGTACGGGGACCTCTTGGTCACCAGTGACGGTAATGAGGGAATGTCAGCCACAGGATCTAGCTGTAGTTCCCAGGTGGCTCTTTAACCCATTAATGACATTTGACATAACCTTTCCTGAATCACTCTCTAATCCTACTCCCTCATGCTTGCCCTATGCAGTATATAGTGTATATACAAGAGAAGGCGGCCACATGGCAATGTTCAAAATGGTTCCACATTATGGTGCCAGATTTTGCAACTATGGACAAAATACCTACCATTGTTACACTCCATGGACCAATTCCTCACTCATATTTGCAGTTTCTCTAGAGAGGTGACTCCCGTGCAAGTTGTTGCGACCTAGTAGCAAAGAAGATCGGGCACAGTAGGACTACATCTCTTCTTACAGGCATTTAATACATCTATTTTCTTCTTTTATATGACAACAAAACATCTCTATGTGCAATCCCACTTTCAGCTATCTAGTTGCAGAGCCAGCAGTGCCCGTCTCTTCTTTTCCTGTGATGAATGTCTGCTCTCTGGTTTGGCTGCTTTGGGTTGCCAGTGCATCGGATAACAGTACATCACTTTTGACTAGGGATGAGTGGACCCGTGAATATCCGGGTTCTTCGAAGCTTAAAAAATAGTTCAGATCTGGTGTGAGAACGGTAACCGAACTTGACCCTGAACGCGCACTTCATTCAAGTCAATAGGGGGGCCGAAGATCCAGCGGTTCCTATGCTGTCATCTGTATGCCGCACCTGGATCAAAGAAGACCAAGAAATATTATACAGTTATGCAGGTGCTCACCTGTAGTGGTTGTACAACTCAGGCACAATACTGGTTGAAGTTAGATGTATATTCCTTTTATCTGCTGCTCCACCCACTGGATCCTATTGAGATCGCGACTCCACATACGGCAATCAGATTAGTTCCATGGATCAACGCCCTATCAAGGAATCTAGTATATATACCCTGCAACATTATACTTTTCAAGAAAGGCATCCAGGAATCACTCATTACAACATCATACGGCAGAGAGTTCCATAGTCTCACTGCTCTTACAGTAAAGAATCCGCGTCTGTGAGCATGCTTAAACCTTCTTTCCTCCAGACGTAGAGGATGCCCCCTTGTCCCCATCACAGGTCTAAGAGTAAAAAGATCATTAGAAAGGTCTTTGTACTGTCCCCTTATATATTTATACACTGTAATAAGATCACCCCTAAGCCTTCCTTTTTCCAAACTAAATTACCCCAAGTGTAATAACCTGTCTTGGTATTGCAGACCCCCCAGTTCCCTAATAACCTTGGTCGCTCTTCTCTGCACCCGCTTCAGTTCAGCTATGTCTTTCTTATACACCGGAGACCAGAACTGTACACAGTATTCTAAAGGGGGTTTTACACATAGCGATATCGCTAGCAATATCACTAAAGCGTCAGCGATTTTGTGACGCAGCAGCGATATTGCTAGCGATATCGCTACATGTGATACTTACCTCCGACCGGCTCCCCCGCTGGCTATCGCTGATCGCGCGAGATCGGCCTGGTCCATTTCTCGTCGTCGGCTTCCTGCTGGCGCCGACGAGCGAGCCATGGACGCGGGCGGAAGACGGTCACCCTCGCCGCGTCTGAAAGGTAAGCGCGACCGCCGCCGCTGTGAGATCTGCCTGTTTGGCAGCTCACTAGCGACCATTTAGCGATGCACCAGTGATCCTGACCGGGTCGTATCGTGGTCGGGATCGCTGGTGCATCGCTAAATGTAAAGGGGCCTTAAGTATGGTCACACTAGTGACTTGTATAGAGGTAAGAGCCAAAGCAGGCTTTATCTGCTCAGAAGACTGAGAGCCTTCGGAGGTAGGGGGGCACTCCTTGCATCCTTCTTCAACTCTGTTGTGGCATCAGTCATCGTCTTTGGTGTGGCGTGCTGGAGTAGTGGTATATCAACCAGGGATAGGAATAGGCTGGACAAACTGATTAGAAGGGCCAGCTCTGTCCTGGGATGCCCCCTTGACCCAGTTCAGGAAGTAGGTGACAGGAGGATACTGGCCAAGGTGAGCTACATGGTGCAGAATGATTCCCATCCCATGCATGAGACCGTGACACAGATGTGCAGTACTGTCAGTGACCGCCTCCTTCATCCTAAATGTGAGAGGGAGCGCTATCGAAAGTCCTTCCTTCCTGCTGCAGTTAGGCTGTATAACCAGCACTGTCCAAAACGGAGAACGACCCAAACAGTGAACTGATAGATCCAAAGTTGTGAAAGTCCGGTTACATTTTTTTTTTCCCCGTATATGTACCTACCTACTGTCAATGTAATGCCTTTATGCATCTGTATCTATACTTGTTCCTGCCTTGCTGCTGTAATGCTCTGAATTTCCCCATGGTGGGACGATTAAAGGATTATCTTATCTTATCTTATCTTAATATTATGTTCTCCTCATGAGCATCTATGCCTCTTTTAATGCATCCCATTATTTTATTTGCGTTTGCAGCAGCTGCCTGATACTTGCTACCAAATGTGAGTTTGTCGTCCACCCATACACCCAGGTCTTTTTCAATGACAGTTTTGACCAGAATTTTACAATTAAGCAAATAATTATACATCTTATTTCTTCTGCCCAAGTGCATGACCTTACATTTATCCCTATTAACCCCTTTGTGACATTTGACGTACTATACCGTCCATTTGCCCTGGGCCTTAATGCCCATGGACGGTATAGTACGTCTGGTGCCATCAGCCCGGCTCACGGGGGGAGTGCGGCTGATTGCGGCCGGGTGTAAGCTGATTCTCACAGCTGACACCAGGCATGAAGTGCCAGGAACGGTTGGAAAATTCTTCTCTGGGGAGTATGCGGGCTCCACTGCTTCAGAGATACATCAGAGGGTTCATTGATGAGGAAGCTCCCGAACTCCTTTAACACATTCATTCCCAGGGTGATGACATATCTGTTACTTACTTCTCCAAGAGTCAGCACCACACCCTTCCGTCCCAGATCTTTGCCATAGATGGTTATCTGCATCCACACCACTCCTGCAACCGGAATGGGCAACTGATTGGCAGCTGTCAACTTTATCACCGGACCCCACTCAGGCAGCATTGCTTCAGGAAAATGTCACCGGAAGTAGGTTTCAGGCACCTGAAAGCCCGTATCCATCAGACAAGCTCGACCGTCCATTTCGGCCCAGACAAGATGGCACGTTGAGACTAAATTTGTGGGACTTCTAATACTCCTTTGTGACTGTTCAGGTCCCGGGTGGCATCCCGCAGGCTCGGAGCCCTCTAGTTTAACGGACGGCATTATTGATGCCTACCCCGTCGTGGGCACTCCCAAGCCAAATGCCCAATCTCTTCATAGTTAAAACAGGTGAGGGGTCTCTGTCGACAGAGCATCCTTGATTCACAACGGAGATCTGGATCATCTGTGCCCCCTGGCAGATTCGAGGTACCTCCTGACTTCTTTTTCACATCGGCCAGCTCCCCTCTAATATCTTGGAGTTCCTTCCGCAATTCGTCCACCCATTGTGGCTCAGTGATCATGTTTACGGATACCTCTCTGCTCTGGACCTTCCCTACCGGGACTGTCACCCCCTGCTCTTGTTTACATGTACGTGCATCGCTTCCTATTTCAGAAATGGTCATGCGAAGGTTCACCCGCAAGCGCTCCTGCAGAGCCTGTTTCGTCAGTACGTCTCGTAAGCCTGTCACCAATTGGTCTCGCAGCAGTACGTCAGTAGGGCCTATGCCTATGCCGTCTTTCCTAGTGATAGCAGTATGTAACTCCTGGAGGGCATTCATGTACTGAGTCACAGTCTCCCCCTCCCTTTGCATACGGCTAAATAGATGCATCCTCAACTCCCCTACATCCGTGGGGTCCCCATGGGTCTTCTCCAAAATTTGAAGCACCTTTAAAGGTGTCTCACTCTCTGGGGGGTTCGTAGCATAACCAAATCTCTGGACTCCCCATCTAAAGCCATTATGGCCACTTCAGCTTCCAATGCAGGGGTCATTGGATGCATTCTCATCATCCTGCTAATGTGTTCAGTCCAGCACCATTACATAGTGTTGGTCCGCGTAAACTTAGGGAGATTGTTCAATATTGCCCCCAGAGAAATTCTGGACCTTGGGCCGACCCCAACTGCTTGATCTGCCGCCCCCATGCTGTTAGACTGCATCCTGCCGTCTACGCCAAGTGTGAGATATAGCAGGAACGAGGGATGCAGGGACGAGCAGGAGGCAGAGCAAGAGTTAACGGGTTTATTACAGGGGATACTCCACGCAGGGAGACTATACGGGGGTTATAAAGGATAATACGCAGTATAGTAACAGAAAAAGAAATAATGTTCATATACAGTGCCTTGCGAAAGTATTCGGCCCCCTGGAACTTTTCAACCTTTTCTCACATTATGCTACAAACATAAAGATACCAAATGTAAATTTTTGGTGAAGAATCAACAACAAGTGGAACACAATTATGAAGTTGAACGAAATTTATTGGTTGTTTAAAATTTTTGTGAAAAGTCAAAAACTGAAAAGTGGGGCATGCAATATTATTCAGCCCCTTTACTTTCAGTGCAGCAAACTCACTCCAGAAGTTCATTGTGGATCTCTGAATGATCCAATGTTGTCCTAAATGACTAATGATGATAAATATAATCCACCTGTGTGTAATCAAGTCTCCGAATAAATGCACCTGCTCTGTGATAGTCTCAGGGTTCTGTTTGAAGCAAACAGAGCATCATGAAGACCAAGGAACACAACAGGCAGGTCCGTGATACTGTTGTGGAGAAGTTTAAAGCCGGGTTTGGATACAAAATAATTTCCAAAACTTTAAACATCCCAAGCAGCACTGTGCAAGCGATCATATTGAAATGGAAGGAGTATCATACCACTGCAAATCTACCAAGACCCGGCCGTCCCTCTAAACTTTCATCTCAAACAAGTAGAAGACTGATCAGAGATGCAGCCAAGAGGCCCATGATCACTCTGGATGAACTACAGAGATCTACAGCGGAGGTGGGACAGTCTGTCCATAGGACAACAATCATTCGTACACTGCACACATCTGGCCTTTACGGAAGAGTGGCAAGAAGAAAGCCATTTCTCAAAGATATCCATAAAAAGTGTTTAAAGTTTGCAACAAGCCACCTGGGAGACACACCAAACATGTGGAAGAAGGTGCTCTGGTCAGATGAATCCAAATACAGCTTTTTGGCAACAATGCCAAATGATACGTTTGGCGTAAAGGCAACACAGCTCAACACCCTGAACACACCATCCCCGCTGTCAAACATGGTGGTGGCAGCATCATGGTGTGGCCCTGCTTTTCTTCAGCAGGGACAGGGAAGATGGTTAAAATTGATGGGAAGATGGATGGAGCCAAATACAGGACCATTCTTGAAGAAAACCTGTTGGAGTCTGCAAAAGACCTGTGACCTGGATGGAGATTTGTCTTCCAAAAAGACAATGATCCCAAACATAAAGCAAAATCTACAGTGGAATGGTTCACAACGTATCCAGGTGTTAGAATGGCCAAGTCAAAGTCCAGACCTGAATCCAATCGAGAATCTGTGGAAAGAGCTGAACACTGCTGTTCACAAACGATCTCCATCAAACCTCACTGAGCTCGAGCTGTTTGCCAAGGAAGAATGGGCAAGAATTTCAGTCTCTCAATGTACAAAACTGATAGAGACATACACCAAGTGACTTGCAGCTGTAATCGCAGCAAAAGGTGGCGCAACAAAGTATTAAGTTAAAGGGGCCGAATAATATTGCATGCCCCACTTTTCAGTTTTTGACTTTCCACAAAAATTTAAAATAACCAATAAATTTCATTCAACTTCACAATTGTGTTCCACTTGTTGTTGATTCTTCACCAAAAATTTACATTTGGTATCTTTATGTTTGAAGCATGATACGTGGGAAAAGGTTGAAAAGTTCCAGTGGGCTGAATACTTTCGCAAGGCACTGTAACAGGTGAGCTTATCAGTCTGATTAGGGGTGAACCTAGCCTCACTGCTGCGTGAGGCGTCCTGCAAAACGGCGCCCTCCCACCCCGTACTCACTGTATGGTTTCAGTTGTAGAAATCAACATCTGGCCTTAACAATGAAAATAGTTCAACAAACCCTCTTGCCACGTAAAACTTCAAGGTCTTGGACAATAGAAAAACTATACAAAAGACACAAATGAATGCAGCAATAGAAACAAGTGCTGCACATATTATAAAGTCTTACGCCGGTTACACACTAGTGTTTGTGTCCGCAGTGATCTATTCACACACAGTACAGGGTGTGCCATTTATATGGATACACCTAAATAAAATGGGAATGGTTGGTGATATCAACTTCCTGTTTGAGGCACATTAGTATATGGGAGGGTGAAGACTTTTTAAGATGAGTGGTGAACATGGCGGCCATTTTGAAATTGGCCATTTTGGATCCAACTTTAATTTTTCCAATGGGAAGAGGGTCATGTGACACATAAAACTTATTGAGTGCTGCCCATTGTGTTGGATTGTAAATGCAACCCTCTTCTCCCACTCTTGACACACTGATAGCAACATCGCAGAAGAAATGCTAGTCTAAGGGGGTCAGATTCTTTGTTGGAAGGCTTAGACCTGACACCCATAATGTGGTGGTGCACCATCTTGCTGGAAAAACTCAGGGAATGTGCCATCTTGAGAAGTTTTTCCCCTCCCATATACTAATGTGCCACAAACAGGAAGTTGATATCACCAACCATTCCCATCTTATTTAGGTGTATCCATATAAATGGCCCACCCTGTACTGTGTGTGAACAGATCGGCTACATGTTATACTGTACAGGAAATCTCTGCTGCAGAGCGTCATGTGTGATTGGCTGCATACATGTTATACTGTATATCTAGAACTCGGCTGCACAGCAATAAATATACACACAGAGACACCGCTCTGCAGCAGAGCTTTTACATACAGTATAACATATAGCCGATCTATTCCCATACATATAGCTAGCTCTGCAGGGAAGCGATTTTATAACCAGATTCATTACATAGCATAAACCCATGCACAGAGTCACCGATCTGCAGCAGAGCTTTTCCGTGGCCAGCAGTACACACAGGCAGCTTTAGAGATGTGCCTGCCATGGGCAACACATGTCACACACAGCTCTGCCGCAGTCTGCTGACACACGCCGGGCTCTGCACACAGCGCTCTGTTATTCCAAAGGGGGGCGGTCCTCGAGGTCCCAAATTGTAACCACCTCAGGTTCCAGTCCTATAATAATAAACTTGGCCTCCAGGTTGAGTCCTGCCTCTAGCCGCTAGGCACCAGCTCAGAGACACTAAGAGACTCGCCCGGCCACTATCCGTCATGAATTCCCAGTGATCCAACATTTCCACGTAATCCATCCAAGGGGGAGTCCAGGACCTAAGAGATCCCCCCCTCCAAGCCGCCAATTACTATCACCACCTCGAGGACCACCTCCCCCACGCCACCCACACAAATGTTCTGAACCCTCAAACATTTGTGTCCCGCCACACCTTCAAGCCTTTTTTGATGCCTTCTTGTACCGCTAGGCACCACAAGTCCAAACCAACCGCGTTCAGATGAACCCCATCATTTCTCAAAAATGTCCTTCTCCCGATTCTAAATCAATGTGACGCACCACAATTGCCCCATTCCTCACCATAAAACGGAACACAGCCCTATTTACTTTGATCCTGGCTTTATTAACACCGCGTGCCGACCTTGCCCCAAACCACACATTCCTGGGCACGATGTCCGACCAAATTACAAGCAGTTTGGGAAACATGGACCAAAGTCTTAACATATCAAATTTAATGTCGCTAATTAAATCCCTGCATGAACATTTTCCCAGGTCGTTCCCACCCAAATGTATCACTAACAAGTCAGGAGTCCGGTCCAGACGAGCAAATTTGTGAAATTCCGGTAGCAATTGACGCCACACCATTCCCCGTTTACCAATCCACCTCAGGATTGCCAAAGTCCTTGGCACGTCCAGCTGCCTCCCTTCTGGATGAACATCCGCCCTCAATGCGGCCCAAAAGACGAAGGAGTGACCCATAATCCACGTGAGCAGCTGTCCCGACTCTGAAAGAAAAATTCAAATATCACAACCTAACAAGCTTAACCCATGTAAACAAGTTCACAAACCATATCATAGATGGGCGAACATATGAGCGAAATCTCACCGACTCCCACCGCCTAATCCTCTTAACCATGTCATCACCTAACCCTCTCCTAGAAGCTTCAGTAGCTGCCCCGATCCGAAACGAATGTCCACAATAATCCTTGGCTGAAATACTCCCTCGTTCCAGACAGCACCTAAATACAGCTATGAATTGGAAACGTGATAATACCGAGCCGTCCTCGTGCACTAACAACGGCTCTATTTCTAACCCCCGCCCCTGTAAAAATTGCCTCATACAACGCAAAGGGCATAGGGGGAACCATGCACTTCGAAAAGCACCACCTTACAACCCTTTCCTTCCACATCTGTTTTAGAAGATCTCAGAAATATCTCCAGCCTATCGCCATATACATCAACGTCCTGTCTAAGCAACCCTCCTGTACGGGATCTGGAAGCACTGATCAGCTCCCCCAACCAAAAAGACCCAAAAAAGGCTAGCAAAAAAGCCACTTTAAACAGAACTACTTCGCTATGAGAATAATAAACATCAGCCAATTGCTCGCCCAGTACCAAAAGTACCTCGTAAGACACAGGACGTCTCCCATCGGACACCTTCCACCCTTTACGCCAACCTTTCACCACCTGAAGTACCAAAAAGGACTTCATCAAGTCCCGTAATCCATGGAATTTAAAGCCAAAGGCCAACCCTGACAAGAAGTTATTTAATTTTGGGACCGACCAACCCGATTTCCAATTGTGTCCTAATAACAACAGCAATTTGCTCTCATCTTCTAAGCTCACTCCAAGTCGAGACTTCCATTCCTCCCAAATACCCCAAGACCTCGAAAAGTGAGCCCATGTTCCAGCTGCCAAAGATCTGGATAACAAATCTCTTACTGCCCCAACAGAAGGTTCCATAATTCTTCCGGGCACGCCAGCCCCCTGGATTCTGCCAGAGGCGCCAACTCCTGAACTTGGTCCCACTGCAAACAAGAAAGAGCTTCAAGAATGCAGTAATTCACTTTCGGCCTAACCTCTGCCGTAACCCATAAATTGAAACTCAGGCCCACCCATACTATATCTGAAGAACTCTTACCAAAACTTGATCAGGTGACGACAGCGAATTTATGGCTCTCATCGCCCCTAATGACTCACAACCAAAGCAAATCTTCTTATTCTGAACACTCCTTCCCCACAACGATAGCGCCACAGCGATTGGGAAAATGTCACAGAGAACCTGATTGGCCGACCAACCCTTTTCAACCCAACTCGCTGGCCATTGCGCCACCAGCCACATGCCTTGAAAAAACAAACTGAAACCCCTCTATCCCGCTGTACCAACCAAAATGCCCAAAGACTCTGCAGACACCACCGGTGCAATCTAGATCGATTTCCCATTGTACGACTCCAAGAAAAGTGACCAAACTTTCAAATCTTCCTTCAACTCCTTCTTCAGCCTGATAAAGTGTGAAGGAATCGTAACTCCCATTGTAGCTAGAGACAACCTGCTGCAAAACGGTCTCCCCATCAGCATAATCCAACAAGCAAAGTTTAATTTTCCTAACAGAGATTGGACCTCTCTCAAAGTCACTTTCTTCAGACCGCAAACTCAACTCACTACAGCTCTCACGTCCAGCAATTTATCCTCAGGAATTCTGCATTCCATAGTGACCGTGTCAATTTCAATACCAAGAAAACTCAGTGACGTAACTGGGCCTACCGTTTTTTTGGACGCCAAAGGGACCCCGAACTTTTTGGCCACACAAAATGATCTTTTCACCCCAATTTTTATTTTCCCAAGGGTAACAGGACCCTAAAAGTTATTGTGTAATTTGTCCTGAGTACGCTGATACCCCACATGTGGGGGTAAACCACTATTTGTGCGCATGGCAGAGCTCGGAAGGGAAGCAGCGCCATTTGACGTTTTTGGCTGGAATTGAGATCGGACATCATGTCACGATTGGAAAACCCCTGATGTACCAAAACAGTGGAAACCCCCCACACACGGATTTTACCGCTGCGGAATCACTTCACGGTAAAATTCGCAGCATGCTCATTCTTTGTGCGGAATCGTGGCGATTCCGCACCCATAGGATTGCATTGAAACTCTCATTTTGCGCATGTGGCTATGCCCACCATGCGTAAAATGAGCGCTCAATGTGCGGATGGTACCCACGGTCTGGAGGAGAGGAGACTGTCCTCCAGGCCCTGAGTACCATAATCCTGTAAAAAATAGAATAAAAATTAGTCATATTCTCACCTTCCGATGGCCCCGGGACTCTTTCCCGCCTCTCACAATGCACCCGACACCTTCCGGTCTCAGTAAAGTGACCAAACTTTCAAATCGTCCTTCAACTCCTTCTTCAGCCTGATAAAGTGTGAAGGAACCGTTACTCCCATTGTAGCTAGAGACAACCTCCTGCAAAACGGTCTCCCTATCGACATAATCCGACAAGCAAAGTTTAATTTGCCTAACAGAGATTGGACCTCTCTCAAAGTCACTTTCTTCAGACCGCAAACTCGACTCACTACAGCTTTCATGTCCAACAATTTATCCTCAGGAATTCTGCATTCCATAGCGACCGTGTCAATTTCAATACCAAGAAAACTCAGTGACGTAACTGGGCCTACCGTTTTTTCGGACGCCAAAGGGACCCCGAACTTTTTGGCCACACCCTCCATTGTATGGAGCAAAACAGAACAATCAAGAGACCGCGCTGGACCAACAAACAGAAAATCATCTAAGTAGTGAATACACGAATTAAGACCAGACACATCTTTGACTGTCCACTCCAGAAACGTGCTGAACGTAGGAACATGACAACGAACACCCCATCGGCAAACAACGATCAACAAAAAAACCCCATTCCAAACACACCCCAACAAAGGCATGCTGCCTGGATTAACCGGCAACAGGCAGAACGCCGCCTCAATGTCTGCCTTTGCTAACAGCGCCCCCTGACCACATTCCCTAACCAAAGCCATAGCCGCATCAAAAGACGTGTACAAGACCAAACACAACTGGGGATCAATCCCATCATTAACTGACAAACCCTTTTGAAATGAGAGGTGATGTATCAGCCTGATTTTATTTGGCTCTTTTTTTGTTACTACACCCAAAGGTGAAACCCTGAGATTATCCATTGGAACCGATAAAAATGATCCGGCCATTCTGCCTAAAGCCAACTCCTAATTCAATTTTTCGGTGAACACATCTGGAAACTGTTTGGCCGATTTCAAATTCTTGGTTGATAACCTCACCTCGACATCTACAAAAGGAATCCTAAAAGCGTCCCGTAAAAGATCAGCTGCTTCCCTATCCGGGTACCTATTTAGAAACCGCTCCATCTCTGCTAGCCAAATTGGTGTCACCCCTTTTTTCAGTTCCGTCTGCACCTTTCTGTTTCCCTGCTCTATAACATTTTGAGGACCCATGATTGCCGCTACAGGAGGCACATTCAGATATGTTCTGAAATCCGGGTTTTTAGTTTTCTGGTACTACACCATCAGGACATGCATGCATCACCAGAACCACCATCAGTAGAGGAATACATCACCAGAACCATTATCGGAACAGAAATATGGGTCGCCCTCATCCCAGGGCTGTGGGGTACTCGGCACCGGGCCGGTGTCAGGGGGATGTGTCACAGCAGCGGTGACCCAGTCCGTGACCCTGGGCGCCCAATATCAATGGCAGATGATGTTTGTAATGGGAAATTTATATGGAAAGTTCGTGACGCCACCCGTGGTGTTTGGCAAGTAAGATGGTTAGCCAACGCTGCTTGCAGATCCACTGGGACTGATGGTGCGATGCAGCAAAGATGGTGTAGCTCCCCACAGGTGAAGCTATAGTCCCTGGGCAGTGTAGGTGCAATGGATGAGGAGAGGCGCAGACGGGTATAGATGTTGGTACCCAGATGTAGCGGAGTTGAAGGTGTTACTGACGAATGAATGGAGGACACCAGAGCTTGCAGTTTCAAAGCTTTACTCACAGTTCGTAGTGCACACAGGTGCCCGCTTCAGTACCGTGTCCTCCGGGGCAGAGGCCCAGCCAACCTCCAGGCGAGATAGGACTCTCCCTGCCAGCACCCCGCCAACATGTGCCTTTCTTAAACGACTCCTCTATTGCACCTTTTAGTGTAAAGAACTACAGTACCGTGGTTCCCTGAAGTTCCTCCTGTCCGATGTTCCTAACAACTCTACTTGTATGACAGACAGCTGTAGCCTGCTTCGGGGACTCTCTTCTCCTGAATCCCGGCTCTCTATTCGTTTGCTGTTGTGTCCCAAGCCTTTGATGGGAGTAGTGCATTTACAGCCAACTACTCCACCGGTGTCTGCTGCAGAACCATAAGTGTCCATACAACCTCGGGGACCGGGCCCCAGCCTTGCGCTGACAACCTATAGGCAGGGTTCCTATCCAAGCCACTCCTCCTCTCTGTTCTCTCTCCTCTTCGTTCCGTACTTGTCTTTCTCTCTCTTATGGAAATGCAGGTTACAGTTTTACGTCTCTCCTTCTCTTTCCTTTCCCGTGCCAGCTGGCTCAGATCACTGAGGCAGCTGCAGCACTCCTTCTTCTATTCCTTTCCTTGGGAGCTCTCCACTAAGACCAGTCCACAGCCTCTCCTGACTGACTGTCTTTCCTCCGCCTGACCTCCCGGCAGGCTGACCTCCTGTCAGCCTGCTCTCTCCTCTCCAGTCATACTGACTGAACGAACTGGACTGACTGACCTCTAAATCCTATCTTTCCCCTTCTTTTATACTAACTCCACCCACCTCCCAGCACATCTCGTGTTATGAAGCAAGGATCCACAAAAGGTGCTCTGCTACCCACTAAGCATTGAGCTGCAATCTGGTCCTCTGCTGAACTATCCTGTGTGTGGGATGCAGGTGTTGGAGTGTGGCAAGGAGTTCCCACCTTACCTGGATGGTGGGGCACTACACCTTAGGAGAAGGTGCAGTACCTCTGTGGCGACTGAGCCTCAGGGGCGCCACAAATACACCACCAGCACCACTAGCAATACATGAATGCAGTCCCACAGCTACCACCAATATATGCATTACATGAATTGTAATGTCAGGTCATCCCCTAGCATACCCAATTGCAGATGGTACAGGAACCACAGTAGAGTGAGGCCGTACTGGGAGGCCACAGGCCATAAAAGGGAGGACAGTATAACGGGGTTGAGAGGGACTAGAGGATACTTGTTAAGAGGGACAGTTTAGTAAGGGTTAAGGATTTTGAATGTGGATATCTGATAGGGCTGAGGGTTAGAAGGTGGGGGTTAAGGGGAATAAATAAAAGGGGGTAGACATTTTATAGGGCAACCATTTTAGGTTCCCATATCACAGAGAACACAAGCTCCCACCCACCCGCCCTTGAGAGTGGCTTTGATATGCAGTTAATTCATATTAATCTCATCCTTGTTAGTACTAACGTTTATGTATCACTTGTCATAGCAGCGTGGTGTGGGGGAGGTGGTCCTCGAGGTTGGTGGTGATAGTAATTGGCGGCTTGGAGGTGGGGAATCTCTAAAGGCCCCTTTACATTTAGCGATGCACCAGCGATCCCGACCAGTGATATGACCCGGTCAGGATCGCTGTTGCATCGCTAAATGATCGCTAGTGAGCTTCCACACAGGAAGATCTCACAGCGATGCAGCAGCGATACAGCGGACGATACTTACCTTTCAGACGCGGCGATCCTGACGTCCTCTGTCCACGTCCACGTGTAGCTCGTCGGCGCCAGCAGGAAGCCCAGCAGGAAGCGCCCGACGAGAAATGGAGCTGCGCGATCTCGCGCGATCAGCGACAGACAGCGGGGGAGCCGGTCGGAGGTAAGCATCACACATAGCGATATCGCTAGCGATATCACTGCTGCGTCACCAAATCGGTGATGCTTTAGCAATATTGCTAGCGATATCGCTATGTGTAAAACCCCCTTAAGGACCTGGACTCCCCCTTGGGTGGATTACGTGGAAATGTTGGATCACTAGGAATTCATGACGGATAGTGGCCGGGCGAGTCTCGTAGTGTCTCTGAGCTGATGCCTAGTGGCTAGAGGAAGGACTCAATCTGGAGGCCAAGTTTATTATTATAGGACTGGAACCTGAGGCGGTTACAATTTGGGGCCTCAAGGACTGCCCCCCTTTGGAATAACGTTTAAATAAACTGTTATGTTAAATGTTTTAATAAATGGCTGCTGTGGCCAATTTATCCAAATACGGTGTTGAGAAATTTTTGTGGCGGTCTATGGTATTTAATTTTGGGAAGTTATGGGCTGAGGGTAGCTTTGTGAAAGAGGGGGTTAAAAAACCCAACAGGAATCTCGAATACCCAACTGTCATGAATAGATGCAAGCAGTAGCATTTTTAAATATTTTCTGTTTTAGGACCTTTATTTCTCATCAGATTAGTGCATGTTTCAGTCTTGAAACTCTCACCCTTCACTCAAAATACTGTACCTCTTAAAAGTGCACAGCTAGGGAGACTGCCTATGACTTTCTACTGCGTCTTTGCATGTGCACTCTTGTCTCATGAGATGCGCACTTCTAAGAGTTCTTTTGAGTAATTGTTAGCAGTCTCAAGACCGGGTCCTACACTGATAGGCTCAAAATTAAAGGGCATAAAGCATATAACAAAGTTCCCAAAAGTTTAGTTACTTTCTAATTTGCATTTACACTGGGCGATAATCGAGAATCAAATATTGGTCTATCGAAACAGACTGTCAATCAGCTGATGCGTGAGCAAAATGTTTGTTTATCAGTGAAATGATTTTTAGGCTTGCTTAAATATCGATACTCTTGGCAGCATACCATCCTATATAAACATGTGCTGCCAAGAACAATGCTTTTCTTTGCATACAGATTGATCATGGTAATGATTGTTCTGTGCCCATGAAAGTGCGGTTCGCCTATCTAAACAGGTTATGAAATAAATGCTGAATGGCTTCATGTGGTCTTTTATAAGTTGTGATTCGCCAGTGTAAATTCACCCTGAGCCCTCCACATTGCATTACTCTCCATAATGAAGCCTCCATGTTGCTCTTTCTCCATGTAATGTCTGTTTAAGGGGTTGGAGGTTTTACCCCTTTAAACCCTCATGTTATTATACATGTATATATTTGTACTGCTGTTTTGTAATTCCATGTTACATGTGTAAACTCCATGTTATTGCACTATGTATATTGCAGGGTCAGTGTAGTCTGGGTTGTGGCCATTAGATGAGGGCATAGAGGTCACCACTGTAGAGTTAGTAATATGAGTTAACCATAGGAGGAGTTAGTTGGGGAATAGCCGGGAAGGTCTTCCTGTCTTTAGTCAGTTGGGGGACTGACCCCTCTGTACTCAGGTGGGCTATATGACCGAGCTGCCTAACTACCCTGAAACGTTAAAGAGTACTCCCAGCCATCTACCAGAGAACTTACAGAAGACGAAGGTACAGCAGAACCTGCAGTAGAGAGGAAAAGAAGGAAGTAGAGGAAGATTGAAGGTCACCGTAAAAGTGTACGGGCAGGTCACTCCAGTATGTGGTGGATAGCCTCGTGGGCTGGATCTCTGTTGTCTGAGGAGAAGCAGATGGGAGAATGCTCTACCGTTGTGACGTTCCACCGGGAGGACACTGAGGGGTCGTCTGAGACACTCCGTCCCACGGAAACAATTATTAACGCAAGGAACAGTGAAGGGAAAGATGAAGTAATGTGCCGTCTTTACTGTGAAGAAAATGCTGGATACTACGTGGAAGTATTGTGTCCTGAAGTAAATAAATATATTTAGTTAAGAGTTGCCCTGGACTGTGTCTCTATTCTTTAGGATCCAGGACATCAGCCACGACTACCGCCCGGCCGACCTTTACATCTGCAACACATCCACCTCTCACACTGAGCCCCCCCATGCTGCCATTTCTCCAAACTGAGCCCTCTATGGGTCTCCTCCACACTGGGCTCCCCACATTGCCCCTTCTCCATGCTGAGCCCATCACAATGCTTCCCTCTCCATTCTGAGCCCTCCACACTTCCCCACTCTCTATACTAAGCCCCACATACTGCTCTACACTCTACACTGAGTCCATCACGCTGCCACACTCTCTATACTGAGTCCACAGGCTGCCCCTTCTCCATGTTGAGCTCACCAAGCAGCATCCTTTCCATTTTGAATCATCATGCTGCTCCTTCCCCATATTGAGCCCCTCACACTGCCTCTTTCCTATACTGAGCCCTCACATTGCCCAACTCTCCTTATTGAGCTCCTATGCTGCCACTTTTGATACTGAACACCCATGCTGCCCCTTTTCCATATTGAGCCCGCCAAGTAGCGCCCTCTCCATTCTAAGCCTCTGACACTTCCGCTCCTACAAGCTGAGCCCCCACACTTTCTAACTCTCCATACTGAGCCACCTTTGCTTCCTCTTCTCCATACTGAACCCTCCCCACAGTGCTCCCAACACAGTCACTCATCCATTTTGTCTCTTCCACTCTCCATGTTTCTGTAAGTGCACCTAATATTTGAAAAAGGTAACAGTCTACGATGGCCCAAATCCAAGTTTAAGGCATGAATAGTTAAAATACAAATAACAAAAGACTGTCCGTCACTTCCAAACAGAAGGCTAGTGTGTGCAGGTGCAAACTAAGAGTAGCCATCTCTATACAGGACAAACAAATAAAGTTACAATCTGTATTTCTATATCATGAGAACATGAAATATATGAAATTTTGAATTGCATTACTGCTCTAAATAATAAGAAAAAGTGGAAATGTCTAGCACATAATCTGGCCAATTCATGTGTGCCCAGCAGCTTACGACACGGCAAAAACAGGTGTGGCAGGAATCAGGCCCGGGTGTGGCTACGGAACTTGAACTCAGCTTCCCCAAAATGTGATAAACCACAGTTACTTTATGATTTAAGGGGGGTTAATCACTTTTTCACACAGGGCCCTGTAGGTTTGGATTTCTCTTTCCCCTTAATAATAAAAAAATTCAATTAAAAACTGAATCTTGTGTTTACTTTTGTTATCTTTGTCTCATACTTACATTTGTTTGTTGATTTGAAACATTTAAGTGTGACAAACATGCAAAAGAATAGGAAACCAGGAGGGTGGCAAACACTTTTTCACACCACTGTATATGAAATTTGAATTGTATTACTGCTTATGATGGTAAGAAAAAATGGACATGCATAGCACATAATTTGGCCAATTCATGCATGCCCAGCAGCCAACGACAAGGCGATCTCTGGTTGCTGGGAAGCTATCTAATGTGAATTCTGTACTAGGCTCAAGCATGAATTTATGGGTAGGTAGGTCTCTGATGCAATTAAAATGGCCACAGGCTGGTGGGAGGAGTGCTCGGTCAGACAGCCAATATACAAATAACAAAAGACTTACAGTCATTTGCAAACAGAACGGTAGTGTGTACAGGTGCAAACTAAAAGCAGCCGTCTCTATACATAACAAAGTTTAACTCTGT
This sequence comes from Dendrobates tinctorius, assembly GCF_039654945.1. Classification (NCBI taxonomy): domain Eukaryota; kingdom Metazoa; phylum Chordata; class Amphibia; order Anura; family Dendrobatidae; genus Dendrobates; species Dendrobates tinctorius. The sequence continues at coordinate 3,244,769 of NW_027361872.1, forward strand.
AGTGCTATAGACTGTAAACATGAAATATATGAAATTTGAATATCATTACTGTTCTAGATATTAAGAAAAAATGGAGATGCTTAACACATCTTTTGGCAAATTCATGCGTGCCCACTGCCCAGTACCCAACGACAAGGTGATCCCTGGTTGCTGGGAACCTATCTAATGTGAATCCTGTCCTAGGCTGTAGGTCCCTGATGCAATTAAAACTGCCACAGGTTGGTGGGTGGAATGCTTGGTCAGGGAGCCAATATACAAATCAGTCAGTCTTTTGTTATTTGTACATTGGCTTAATGGTAATAAATGGCCTGGAAAGATAATAACTTCTTTTTACTAAAATATCTCATTAGATAAAATAAATTCCTTTTGTAATTATTCGGAACTTTGTTGTAAGATTATATTATGGTTTTACTCTTACTTTTCTCACTTACCAAGCAGCAGAAATGTTGTCAGGAAGATTCTGCAGCTCACTAATCTGAAGTTCCTGAGGATGGCCGCTGGATACAGGTGAATAAAGTAAGGATATCAAGAATACATATCTGTTTTGTTTTTATTTGGTGTTGGGGTGAGAAAAGAGATTGTATTGCTATATAAGGGTTTAGTTATAGAATATATCCGAGGTTAACCATCTTTTCTTTTTTTTTTTTGCTTTATTTTACATGTTATGAAATGTTCTCAACACACTCTTCCTCCTCTACTGCAGTAGGACAATGGTTGGTATAACTCTGATCTTCTGGGTTTTATGAGGACTCTGGCAGATAGCAGTTCTCTATTAGGATGAACGCTCACAGGAGTTTTAGGCATAATCTCTGCTTGGAGAAGTCACGTCGTACATAGCCTTCGGAAAAATATGCCGGACTGTGAGCAGGATCTTTTTTTTCGGAAGAAGAGGTGCTTCCATGGTCGTATTCTGTGAATGTGGATAACAGGAATAACTTGTTAAAATAATAATAAACTTATTTTATGTAGTAAGGACATTATAACTGGATATGATCATGTTTTGCACTTCCATGTTGACAAAGGTATTACAGAAAAATATAAATAAAATAATATTTCCTTTACTCACTTTTTAATTTTATTACTAGTTATAATCTTAACCTGCTGTGAGCAGATATGGCAATGTTTCTATAGGATATGTGGTTCCTGACATGTACTGGACACTGACTATTGTATAAATGTTGTGACCATCATTACTAAATAATAAAGAACATGTATACTTACATTTGGTAACCTGAACACCAATGGGAGTTCGTCCCACGAGCATGCTCAGATGCAGGAGTAGAGGACTTAGCCTCTGGAGAGAGTTGCCGCAAGGCAATCTCCTCTGTAGTCTCCTCTACAGCAGATGCAGAGCAGGAGACTGCAGAATGTGAGGATCTAGATTTCAGCAAAGGAGAGGCAGAAATCTGACTCCTAACACTCCCTGAGATGTGGATGGAGTAGGATCTCAAAGAGATGGACAATCCTCATCTTAGGTGGTATTTTGCATGAGAAGACTGCCGCCACATTTACGGCAAAATGCTTTCGTTCCACTGATTTTTGTGAAACGCCCAACTCTATGGAGACAGAAAAAACAATGATTAGCAGACAAGAAAGGGCAGAATTATTAATTATTAGAGGAAGGGCATGGATTATTTGTGGAAAATTAGATCTCAGTCTTCAGTGATCTCCTGATCTCATAATATTAGTTGCATTCGTTTAGCTTATTTATAATTATATCAAAATAAAATATCTCCTTACCTATATTCACACCATGCACACACGTAGTTGTACGTGTAGTTGATGTTATATGTGTGATCTATGGTCACTGGTGGCAATTCAGGGTGGACACATTCAACCAGTTTAGTGTACGATACCCAGAGAGGACCATGACAATCGTCTTGTACTCCGTGAAGGTGCCAGCAGGCGGCATGGCACATTTCATGCACTAATATGTCTCTAACGCGATCTAAAGGTAGAAAATATACAATTATTATAAGTTATAAAGGTACTTTACATGACAAGTGCCAATGCACTAGGCCATATTAAAGCTAGGCTCAAGAGACATTTGTCCCGGAGCTTTGGAGATTTCACCAATAGGACTTGAAAGCTTTTCTGATTCATCATCCCATTAATTTCTAGTTATATCCAATGCAGTTGCTATTTATGTGTATTTTATACATTATTCACCTCCAGATCTCCCACACTAAAGGAAAAAGGGGTCCTTGATGGCTTTTCAATGATCCTATCCAGTGAAGAATTTATAGCCAGGCATGTGTGTGTTTTTCTGGTTTGCAAGCTATGAAAGTTGCAGTAACTTCAGTCTGGCCCAAACAACCTGTTACTTCTATCAAAATGTCATAATTTTGGCAAATAATTGTCATATCAAACTTACCTGCGGAGTCACACACTTTTTCCGACAGTTCAATTGTGGAGTATAGTTTGCCATTCTCAAATTTGTTAGCACAGAATCCAGCTGTTGCCCTCAGTCTTTTATTCCACTTTATATCTATTTTAGACTCAAGAAGCTAAAGATGAGAAATGAAGAAATAAAATACGTTGTATCTGTAATTCAATGACAAACAGCGGAAAATACAGTCCCTTCTAGGACACTACAATAAGGAGGTATAACTTAAGACTACTGGACCTAAAGACTTCCTTAGGCACCAGGGTCCGGGGGTGACTGCTACCTCCACACCTCTATAACTCTGCATTTACACAGAGGCATAACAAAGGTTATCGATGATTTATTACATAGAAGTTTACATAAAGAGTTACAGATACCATAATATAGGTGATTGATGTACAATCTGGGGGATTATAATATTTACCTTTTTTTTCTCATTATAAGAAGCACAATTTTCCCCCAAATTTGGCAGGAAAATGGGTGTGCGTCTTATAATTCGAATATACCTTACTGGCCACGGTGGAGCAGGGTCCTAAGGTTGCTGCTGGAGGAAGCAAGTGTGACGCGTTGCTGCAGGCCTCAGGCTGGAATGAGGGGGTGTTTGGAGGTGCGACACTGCGGGTGTATGGTGGTGCGGGGGCTCCGCTGACATTTTGTGAAAGCCCGGGACCCCCGCACTTCCATGGTTTACATTGTGGTGGACTCTGGGAAATTGGCTGCCAGAGGCAGTGCATGTACATCTGCAGTGTCGCACATCCGAACACCGCTTTCTCCCAGTCTGGGGTCCGCAGCATCACCCCACTCCTACCTCTGCTAGCAGCAAACCTGGGATCCCGCTTCACTGCAGCCACCAACCCCCGGTAAGAAATAAGACACATGGATTGTAAGAAGCACCACCATTTTATTAAAAGAAAGTTTTTTTTTCCTCTTTTTCCTCCTCAAAATTTGGGGTGCGTCTTATAATCCGGTACGTCTTATAAACCGCAAGATACGGTACCTTGTTCTGAAACGCAGTACTGTTGTAAAGTTTGAAGAGCCGCGTCACCAACTCATGTTTGGTATTCTGGAAGTCCTTCACATATGGAGATGTTGGGGATGTAATTTTCTCTATGAAGCAGCCTTGGATGTAACAACTAGGACTGGCAGGAACAGAAGATCATATATGAAGTATTTGGTTATATTTCAGAACATACAGAACATTTACTTGTTCATTCCTTTCCCCTACAATTTAGAAGGGATTTCCCATTTAAGGATTAGGCCACCCCAATGGTAGACGATCAGGGGCACATATATAATAGGAGCAGCCAGCAATTGGCTATGAGTCCGGGCAGGTGGAGGAATCAGCATTGAAATAAATCTCCCATAAATGCCAATGCAAGAACCCAATATCATCTCTATGTGAGTGGCAGTATAAGGATTCTCTGAGTGCCAGGAATTACACAGGGAGGAGAGGGGCGATTATCTAAACCCTGACATGGATTGGGGGTGCAAACAATCAAAGACATGTGAGAATGCTGGATTTTGTGAACTGAGATGATGGCTGAGGTTGTCCACCAGTAGGGGGCTCCACTTCTTAGTTTATAGCATATCTTATAACTTTATATAACTTACTGCTTGTATGCGATGGATCTCTCCAGATATCCAGATGATTCTGTACCTGGAAGAAAACATGGAGCAGTGAAAATTTTGCGTAATTTTTACATTAGGGCCGCTATGTAATATTCTTATAGAGATTAGCAAAATCTACAATTAATTTTGTGCAATCAGTTTCCACAATCAGTGATGGTTTAGGGAGCCATGTCATCCGCTGGTGTAGGTCCACTGTGTTTTATCAAGAACAAAGTCAGCGCAGCCGTCTACTAGGACATTTTAGAGCACTTCATGCTTCCCTCTGCCGACAAGCTTTTTGATAGTCAAAATTTAATTCTCCATCAGGACTTGGCACCTGTCCACAATGCCAAATATACCAATACCTGGTTTATTCCCATAGGCGTGGAGCGCATATTCATTACTTTAATGAGCGGTACCTAAGAAGATGGTAGCCCTGTTTTTCTTATACTGGAGAAACTGCTTTAGTGTCAGATTGGTTAGGCTGTACTTACCAATAGGTTTATTACTAGTCTCTTTATCTTCATCATTTCTCCTGGATTTATCCTTTTTCAGATGTCTTTAAAATAGTAAAATATAAAGTATATTGTGAATTTCAAAGTAGCATATTTTTATTCTGCAGAATGAAATATAGTCTCATATGTTTCTTCATTCATTTTGTCTCTTACATTCTGTAGAAACATTGGCAATAAGGAAAATTTTGGTAATTATCAACAATTTTTTATGTACATGAAAGTTCAATATGTGTGGATCGCACTGGATTGTAAGGTTATATGAAGATTAGACATGAGTGGATTTGTTTGAGTGGAACAGAATTGTGCTCATATTTACAAAACTAGGAATTTTAGAGAACACAGATTTTTTGTAAATCACTCCACGTGAATAAAGCAAAGTGGAAGCTAGCGGCAGCCGCCAGCTTGTAGAACAGTAGAGCGCTGGCAGAAAGTTTAGCTCTCCTCTCTGACCGACTCCTTCTGCTTTATCCTCGATGGCCAGTTTTCCACACTACCATTGTACCGCACCTCTGGCCAAGTGTTCCCTTTGTATTGGAACTTTGGCTACAAGCGGGCCCCGAAAGATCTCTGCTCATGCAAGTCCTAGCCAAGAGTCAACACTGGGCTGGAGTTGCGGGCAGAGAGCAGTGGGGGCTTCCGGAGAGGGGCTTGGTGATGTATGAACTTTATTTTATTAACTCTTATTTTCTTACATCCTCCATTTATTATGATTTGGGACTGGGAAGACCCCAGGGCATAATAGGGAACAATCAATTTGTGAAGAATAATTTTGATGTGAATCGAATCTCTAAATAAAATCTGCATGATTTGGCAGAATTTTGTCAGAGCCTCTCATCTGCAATAAAGATGTAATTTTTTTTACAGACTCCAATGTACAATATAAATCATCTTTTACAATACTTACCTACGTATGGTGTTACAGATGACACCACTGAATGTTCCAAGGAGGAATATGATGATGGTGAAAACTACAATATAAGTGATGACTTTATTCCAAGGGATCAATTGAGGAAGAATCCCATCCACTGAAAAAGAAGAAAGAATATATATATTATATATACAATAACTTGTCTGTAATACACTATGGCATTATTATCAAAGCAGTCCTATAAAGGGAATCTGTCACCAGGCTTTTGAAATATTAGGCCTGTTTCACACTTCAGTTTTTCACAATCAGTCAAGATCCGCCGATTTGCCAAAAAAACGGATCCGCCATTTTTATTTGCGGATCCATTTTTTTCCCCATTGACTTTCATTATCGGCGGATTTTGACTGATGATCGTCTGTTGCGTCCGTATTTGTGCGGATCTGCCAAAATTGTGGCGTCCGCTGAGATCACCGAACGGACCATGCAACGTTTTTTTGCTGCCCGGATCCGCATTTTCCGCTTTTAACCCTGAATCAAGTGTCGCTGCTGGATGAAAATTTTCTCTCTCTCTCTCCTTACCGCTCCAGCAAGATCACGCCCGCGACATGACAGCTGCTCCCGCGAGATCACGCCCGCAACATGACAGCTGCTCCCATGAGATCATGCCCGTGACATGACAGCTGCTCCCACGAGATCACGCCCGCAACATGACAGCTGCTCCCGCGAGATCACGCCCGCGACATCACTCCTGCTCCCACGAGTTCCCACCGTGCCCGCGACATCCCGATGACAGCTCCCACGTCAGCATGCCCGCTCCCGAAGAACACTACATCGCCTGTATTTTTTTTTCTTTTTTCCCAGGCGCGGTTCCTTTAAATTTTCACCTTCGCCGGATCCGTCCATCTGCCGATCCGATGACACACGTTCCTGTCAGTCCACCTGCGGATCCGTTTTCCGCTATTTTGGCGGATTTAGACTGACCAGGAAAATGGATGTGTGAAACAGGCCTTATCTGAGAGAGCCATAATGTAGAAGCATAGCCCATTATAATAGCAATGTGTCAATTACTGGACTATTTCAACAGAATCACTGTTTTACCAGCAATTGATTATCACTACAGGACAACTGGTCTTGTGCCTCCTAGTCCAACCAGGCTTCCAGCGCTGATTAGCCGCTTTCTGTCAATATATAATGTAAATACAAAGCTGTGGCAGGGTTATACACAGCTGAAAAACTGAGCTCTGCTCAATCTGCAGCAGAGAAAACTGTGACTCTAGTATATATTCTGTTGGACTGTAGGACCCGGCAAGACGATTAAAAATATGGGACTTTAAAATTATGTCTCAGGGATGATGCCATATTAATATACAGGGTGGGCCATTTATATAGATACACCTAAATAAAATGGGAATGGTTGGTGATATCAACTTTCTGTTTGTGGCACATTAGTATATGGGAGGGGGGAAACTTTTAAAGATGGGAGATGACCATGGCGGCAATTTTGAAGTCGGCCATTTTTGATCCAACTTTATTTTTTACAATGGGAAGAGGGTCATGTAACACATCAAACTTATTGAGAATTTCAGAAGAAATACAATGGTGTTCTTGGTTTTAACGTAACTTTATTCTTTGAGTTATTTACAAGTTTATGACCACTTAGAAAATGTGTTCAAAGTGCTGCCCATTGTGTTGGATTGTCAATGCAACACTCTTCTCCCACTCTTGACACACTGATAGCAACACCGCAGAAGAAATGCTAGTCTAAGGGGGTCAGATTCCTTGTAGGAATGCTCTGACCTGACATCCATAATGTGGTGGTGCACCCTCTTGCTGGAAAAACTCAGGGCACGTGCCATCTTCAGTGCATAAAAAGGGCAATACATCATCATGTAGCAATGGCCCCACTATCTTTGTACCCCATATACCACACCATACCATCAATTATGGGTGTCAGGTCCGAGCATTCCTATATGAACAGATTCCTGGAGAGTGGATTGGTCATCGTGGGCCAGTTGAATGGCTACCAAGGTCTCCCGATCTGACCCCCTTAGACTTTTATATTTGGAGTTATCTGAAGGCAATTGTCTATGCTGTGAAGATACGAGATGTGCAGCATCTGAAACAAGGGATACTGGAAGCCTGTGCAAGCATTTCTTCTGCAGTGTTGCTATCAGTGTTGTTATGAATGAGTCACCGGAGGAGGAGAAAACAAAAATACAAGCTAAGTCCAGAAAACCGGAGAGGTTGGTAGCTATCGGATTGCAGACCCCTGATCCTATACACCACAACTAACAGTAGCCGTGGGGGGTTCCTATGGTGCCCTAGACCCCTCGTCACAGCCGGAGAACTACATAAGCCTAAAGAAGGAAAGGGGAAATCTAAACTGCCCCAGAGCAGACCCCAAAGCAATAGACAGCCCCCAACATGTATTGTCGGTGAAATACACATGAAGACACAAACACAGACAGAAAGACAGGCTGAGCAAATGATGGGGCCCAACTAACTAGATAGGACAGGACAGAAAAGATGCTGGCTGCAATCCGCAAAAAACCCTACCAAAAATGTCCCAACCGTCTGATAGGGAAAAAGGCCCTGAAGTCACTAGACTTCAAAATCACTGTATCAGCACTCAGGTATATTCTGAAAACAGAGCAAAGAGATCAACTGATCAGAGACAAAAATGGAATTCAGTCTGTCCCAACCAGGACAGGCTGAATACAAACACTAAGGAAACCAGACAAAATCTCATGGAATAATAGCAGGGCAAAAACTTAGCTTTTAGTAGATAGGAACGAAACTGGATGCAAGAGCTCAGAGCAGAAAGGATCACCAGCAGCCCTGCAGGGCGTCGGCTGCCTTATATCCACTCAGAAATTCCAGATGTCCAATCACACTCCGCCTGTTCAGATGACAGGTTCTTCCCATCCCAATCAATTTCACTACCTCTCTTCACTAGCAGAGGGAGTTCCTCAGACATCAAAGGTGAAGGGGAGAGTAAACTCACAACACAGTGTGTCAAGAGTGGGAGAAGAGGGTTGCATTACATTACAATATAACACAATGTGCAGCACTTTGAACACATTTTAAAAGTGGTCATAAACTTGTAAATAACTCATGAAAGAATGAAGTTATGTTAAAACCAAGTGCATCATTGTTTTTATTGTGAAATTCTCAATAAGTTTGATGTGCCACATGACCCTCTCCTCACTGGAAAATATAAAGTTAGATCCAAAATAGCCGACTTCAAAATGGCCACCATGGTCACCTCCCATCCTGAAAAGTTTCCCCCCTCCCATATACTAATGTGCCACAAACAGGAAGTTGATATCACCAACCATTCCCATTTTATTTAGGTGTATCCATATAAATAGCCCACCCTGTATAATACATATTTGTGTCCTGGTGAAAAATTTTGACCTGGGCCCCACCTGCATATTTGTCAGATGTATGGTCCCTTGTAGCATTCCAGATCCTGTGAAGACATACATGTTTGCCCCCTCATGTACAGTGTTTTATCCTGTAAAAAAGTCCCCAATTCTGGCCCTTCATATAATCATATAATAATATCACTTATCCTGCACCCTTCCTGTAATAATGTCCCCATCCTAACCAATTTCTGTAATAATGTTCCCCATCCTGAACCTCATTCAGTAATAATATCCACCATCTTGATATAAAGTCTTTATCCTTGGCCCCTTCCTGGTATAATGTCTTCCTTTCCTGGTATAATGTCCTCAATCCTGGACCTCTTCCAGGTATAATGTCCTCCATCCTGGGCCCTTTCTTGGTATAATGTTTCCCTTTCCTGGTATAATGTCCTCAATCCTTTGCCTCTTCCTGGTATAATGTCGTCCATCCTTGGCCCTTTCCTGGTATAATGTCTCTCTTTCCTGGTATAATGTCCTCAATCCTTTGCCTCTTTCTGGTATATTGTTCTCCATCTTGGGCCCTTTCCTGGTATGATGTCTCTCTCCTAGTATAATGTCCTCAATCCTTTGCCTCTTCCTGGTATAATGTCATCCATCCTGGGCCTTTTCCTGGTATAATGTGTCCCTTTCCTGGTATAATGTCCTCAATCCTCTGCCTCTCCCTGATATGATGTCGTCCATTCTGGGCCCTTTCCTTGTATAATATCTCCCTTTCCTGGTAAACAGTAATGTCCTCAATCCTTTGCCTCTTCCTGGTATAATGTTCTTCATCCTTGGCCCTTTCCTGGTATAATGCCCGCCATTCTGGGCTCCTTCCAGTAATATATATCCCCCATCCCGGTATATTTTTCCAGTAATAATGTCCATGTTCTAGAGCTCTTCTCTAACAAAAGTAAAAAAAAGAAATGATTCTATTCAAATTCACCCATTCCCACTACTTGTGACATCTTCTTCCATAGCCGGAGCAGAAGCCGGCAGCTGACTTTAGCGCACAAGTGACGGGAAGCGCATGACATCACTAGCATGCGCGACTCGGCGAATATTTGTGCCCCAGTGAATTTCAGCTCAATGTATGTCTGCAGGGCCCACCTACCCAGGCCTGGTCGCACTCACTGTGACCTCGATCGTTGTGCCCCTGCGTCTATCCTTCTATATCCAGGCATGTAAACATAGCAAAAGGGCCTGTGTGTCTAGAGGATAAAAGTTTAAAAGACATCTGGGGGCTTTTCCATAAATAGATAATATTACTAGATCTCTGCGCTAGATTTCTGGAGAAGAGGGGTTGATCCAGGGGTGTACTCTAACTGCAGTATTTATTAGGAAGGAACATTGTCTACAGAATATAGGGTTGACTTCAAATTTAACACTGACAGATAATAGATAACCTATCCACGTAACTATGTGACTTACATCCATAATCCTTAGGTCCTTTGCACTGTTTGTGGAGAAAACAGTTGTCCTGTCCAATTATGCAGACTCTGGTTCTAGAAACCACCCTGGTACCAATGCCTAAAAGAAATGAGACATCAATTAGTTGTAGGAAAACTCTGTAGGAACTTTTCTCAATGTATCAGTGTAATTCTCGGTAGTCTTCAAGTGGAGGAGAACATCAGATGTCTCCAGCTACTAATATATACATTATTCACTGCACCTAACTTACTTATCCAGACCTAGGACCATTTCTTATGAGTAACTCTAGGACTGCACAGATCACAATTATAGGAAAGCCCAACAAGTTGGGCAAATTAGTCCCGTTAGACATAAAACTGTATAATTTCCCCAGTGGTAATGATGGAATCACACGACTGAAGATCACAGTCCATTATTCCTTACAAGAAGATCTACATTTACTCTTACAATTAGTGCGAGAGCCTAGAATAGGGAATACAGGATGGGAGAGGGTAACACATGAAGACTCCTCCACGAAATGTATCATGTGACCTATTAACAATCTCAGCCACTCAATAGAAGTTACATAGCACCAAAGATCTCTGCTGACAAAATGAGAGGTGACATGTATTTCCTATACCTCCCTTCTGTTATATGTAGAAGTTATTGTATCCAGCCCGGATTATTACACCTCTATGTCTTATCTGTATTTTATTTGACTAAGTGCATGAATCAGTCATGGCTGTATATTTAGCATTAGGAACTTCAAGATCTTTGACGTACATGTACGTCAAAGGTCGTGTCCTTGCCTTTGATTCGGTCTGCATGCCGAGTCTGCATGTTTCCTGGCAGTTAATGGGTGATTCATGTGACTTTAACAATCACGGGTGGAATGGAGCTCCACCTGTGGATGTTAACCTGTTTAACGCTGCTATGAATCTCTGACAGCGACATTTAACACTTGTCACGGGGGGATAATATCACAAGCTGAACGACATGCCTGTGACATGACTGCATGGCACCAATGGTTGCCATGACAGCCGAGGGTCTGCTGAAGACTCAGTGCTTGTCATGAGCGTGGTGGCTCAGTGGTTAGCACTGCAGCCTTGTAGTGCTGGAGTCCTGGGTTCAAATCCCACCAAGGACATCTGCAAGGAGTTTGTGTGTTCTCCCTGGGTTTGTGTGGGTTTCCTCCGGGCTCTCTGGTTTCCTCTCACATTTCAAAGACATACTGATAGGAAATTTAGATTGTGGTCCCCATCAGGGACAGCAATGGCAGCGTGTGCAAAACTGTAAAGCGCTACGAAATACGTTAGCATTATATAAAATAAAGATTATTATTATGAGGATCCTCTTGTGGAAGGCAGCCTGTAGCTGGCGTTCATAGGAGAGTGTGGTTTTTACTATACTAAGGCCTGTTTCACACATATGCTATTTTCATCAGTTGCAATCCGCGAAAATGGCGGGACACGGATCCGCAACTGTTTTGAAAGCAACGTGTGCTACCGGACCGTTGCTTTGACGGATCCGGGGAAGGCAGAAATTTAAAGGAACCCGTGCCCGGGGAGGAGAGAGAGAGAGAAAGGTTCAGTGTCCGTCCTGTCATGTCTGCGGACGCTAAAATTTTGGCTGATCCGTAAAAAAACGGATCCAACGGTTGACCATCCGTCAAAATCTGCCGATAATGCAAGTCAATGGGAAAAAAAACGGATCCGCCAAGAAAAATGGCGGATCCGTTTTTTTTTGCAAAACGGCGGATTTTGACTGATGGTGACAGACAGATGTGTGAAAGAGGCTTTAGCAGTGTTTTTGCACTGCTATGCATAGCACAATCAACCAGACAATTGCAGCTTCAAGTCTCTAAAGGGGACTATTGCATACAGTAAAAAGACAAAAAAAAAGGTACACTTAAAACATTTTTTAAAATACACATTTGTTTCCTCTGCATTTGTAAAAGTTCGATCTATCAAAATCTAAAATAAATTTATCTGATCAGTAAACAGCATAATCAGAAAAAAAAAAATCGAAATCGCCAGAATAACATTTTTTGGCAGCCGCAACAATGCAATAAAAAAAGGCGATCAAAACATTGAATCTACCCCAACATGTTATCAGTAAAAATGTCAACTCAGGGCACAAAAAATAAGCCTTCACCCAACCTCATGGGGTAAACCTCATATTGGGTGACTATTAGGAAAAGTACTTACCTGCTCGGATCGTATGCTTGGTCCAGGGATCATGGCGGCAGATGTTGATAGGCGCGCCGTCCACAGATGCTAATAGCAAACTCACGATTATAAGAAATCTAAAGAGCATTTTAGCGTGGAGAAATATCGCTGAGTGTGTAACACTCGGTGAGTCTTTTCAGACAAAGCCTCTTCCTGCAGCGTCACTCCGTATAACCACACAGTTCCGTGATGTCACAATGGAGATCTCTGTGTGACATCACGAGGAGCGGAACACAGTGATGTCACAATGGAGATCTCAGTGTGACATCACGAGGTGCGGGACACAGTGATGTCACAATGCGTCACATAAATCCAACTACTAAACATGGAGCAGCTCCATCAATCTATGTATGATTAATATAATATTAATGTATAAGGACCAAGCCGCATTAGAGGATATTATGAATGTATGGGGGCCACACAGGGAGACATTATTCATGTGTTGGGGCACATGGAGACATTGCTACTACTGGGCCACATAGGGTGGCAATATTAACTCATGATGAACACATGGGGGGACAGCTTTACCAGATGAGTGACACATTGGCGCCAATATTAATGTATGGGGGCAGCATAGGGGGACATTATTACTATATGGGGGCCACATAGGAGGACATAATTAATATATTAGGGGCACATAGAGGGACATTATTATTTCTTTAATTAATTTAATAGTTTCCTGCATGTGGTAGTATTGGTACACTGTGCGCAAAACTATTAAAGTGGTTTTCCGGGACTTTAACACTGATGGGATATGCTTAGGATAAGTCATCAATGTCTGATCGTTGAGGGTGCGTCACCTGGCACCTCCGCTGATCAGCTGTTCCTTGTTTCCGTTATGCAGCCAAGGGCTAATATTTCTCCTTGCGGAGCGTATTAAGCATGCCAAGATGAGGAGGCTATTAAGCCGAAATGTTCCTCTGGGAAATATGCAAATTGTGTCTTCAGAGAGCTAGATGACTAGAATTCTAGTGCCATTTATAGGAAGTAGCAATCCTAAAAAGTCAGTGTCGACCCTTTGGAAGCTGCAGAGCACAGCTCTCTCAACTACATAGTGGCCGCGGTCGAGTTTTGCACATCCACCAGCAATTCAAGGACAGATGTGCAGTACCCATCCATGGCCATTTTTCCAGCAACAGAGCACTGTGCTCCGAAATGAGTACCATAGTTCCAGTTGCCAAGCTGTAATGTGACTAAAAGTATGCAACAGGCATACAACCAGCCACATTCCAACTAGATGCACACAGCCGCACTTAATTTACTTGTATTGAGCACCAAAACAAGACGGAGGGCACCATCATATACATGGATCGACTTGTAGCATGTCAGAACGTTACTAAATTATACAAAACAACAGAAACATGCAAAACAACAGGAATCACCATAAAAAATGTAAATACTTTATTGGTATACTGTACACAGAACTACACAGAATAATTTAAAAACATTTAAAAAGTCAAAAAGACACATATGATTGCAATGGGGCTGTGACTTGCATTTCCCTCTCTACCACAAGAAATAAAAATGGAAATATTAATGCCTCTTGCCCAGAGATTTGTGAAAATAACACTATGATCAGCACAAAGTATAAAGACTGTATGTACTCTATAAGCTCAACAAAGTAGTACACCCCTCATAAACTAAAATATTCCACATTTTTCGTTTTATAAGATGTTCCGTATTGTAAGATGCACCCCTACTTTTAGGAGAAAAATAGGATTTTTTTTAATAAAATGGTGGTGATATTTATAATCCATGCATCTTATTGCTTACAAGGGGTGGTGGCTGCGTTGAAGTGAGGTCCCAGGGTCACTGCTGAAGGAGGCAGAAGTGGGGTGATGCTGCCGGCCGCAAGCTGGGATGAGGGGGTGTTCCGATTTGCGGCACGCCGCTGCGGGTGTCTGGTGCTGCGGGAGTGTCCGGCGGTGCTACCTGGTGCTGCTGTGGGTGTCTCCGGTGCTCCTGCGGGTGCCCAGCGGTGCTATGGAGGCGTCCGGCATTGTGGGGGTGTCTGGCGGTACTGCCCCATGATGCTGCGGGGGGCACTGCTGACATTTTGTGAAAGGCTAGAGCCTCACGCAGTTACATGGTTTCCTCCTGTGTGGTGGACTCTGGGAAAATGGCCGCTAGGGGGCGGCGCATGCGCAGATGGAGATCTCTGCACCAAAATCTTGGGAGATGAGATCTCGGAAGGGATAGCTAGTAATAGAGAAGAGACAGAGAGGATTCAAAAAGATGTAAATAAATTGGAGCAGTGGGCAGCAACCAATAGAATGGTTTTTAACAAGGAAAAATGCAAAGTACTACATCTGGGCCATAAAAATGAAAAAGCATATACAGAATGGGAGGAATAGGACTAAGCAACAGCACATGTGAAAAAGACTTGAGTATACATATAGATCATAAACTGAACATGAGTAAACAGTGTCATGCAGCAGCAAAAAAGGCAAATGCAATACTGGGATGTATTAACAGAAGCATACAGTGTAGATCACGTGATGTCATTATTGCCCTCTACTCTTCTTTGGTCAGACCTCATCTGGAATACTGTGTCCAGTTTTGAGCACCACATTCTGAAAAAGACATCAACAAACTAGAGCAAGTCCAGAGAAGAGCGAAAAGAATGGTGACCGGTCTGCAAACCATGTCCTATGAGGAACGGGTACAGGATTTGTGAATGTTTAGTTTGCAAAAAAGAAGACTGGGATTAGACTTAATAGATGTCTACAAATATCTCAAGGGCTGTCACATTGTAGAAGGATTATCTTTATTCTCATTTGCACAAAGAAAGACTAGAAGCAATGGGATGAAACTGAATGGGAGGAGACAGATTAGATATTAGGAAAAACTTTTTGACAGGGTGATCAATGAGTTGAACAGGCTGCCACGAGAGGTGGTGAGTTCTCCTTCCATGGAAGTCTTCAAGCAGAGGCTGGACAGACATCTGTCTGGGATGATTTAGTGAATCCTGCTTTGAGCAGGGGGTTGGACCAGATGACCCAGGAGGTCCCTTCCAACTCCACCATTCTATGATTCTATAAACAGCTTGAGATTCACCACACCAAAGTCCAGACCTCACAGGAAGAAATACTTGCGCTAGACTGGTAATAGAACAGTACTTGTAGGACACGGGCGCAGAAACACCCCTATCAGGTAATGAGGCAAGCTTTGACACAAGCGCGTGAGTGCAAGATGGTACCTCAAATCTCATACTGTGCATGCTCAGAAGCAGCAATACTATCGATGTGCCACCCCAACAGCAAGGAGACATCCAAACACATGCCACAATCACGCCTGCGTAGACCAAGTAAATACCTGCATAGTCTGTGTCGCTTTTGAATCTGATGGCATTTAAAACACACTTGGATCCAATGCTGCAACAGCATCACAAGTCACAATGCAGTCAGTGCATTCGTCAATCATTTCGCGCATACAACCATAGCTCAATATCAATTTAACGGTAAGCAGATCTCTGCTTTCGCTGTAGGAAGGTGGAACGCGCTAGTGGTGTATCTCGTGTGTCTGGGCTGGAACTGTCGGGGCTGTCACTATTGTTGCCAGGGGAAGGACTTTCTGACCGGGGCAGACCTTTGCACCTGACTGAAGTGGGCGGGTCTGAGATAAAGGGGACTGTGCGCGTGAAAATGGGGCTTTTGGCGGGGACCCAGTGTGTGCTCCAGGAGAAAGTTGACTCCCTCTCCGCTGTCCAATGCCAATCTACAGATCTCAGCCGCACCCTTCCAGCCCCTCTGCAGGCAGACCGGGTACTTCCAGAGACTGTTTCATCAATAACCTCTGACTTCAACAGCACAAACCCGTCTGTACCGCTGACAACTGCCAACACGCTGTGCAGTACTCATCATCTGGTGAGCATTGTCTGTAATAGTGAGACTGCGACCTTCACCCTGGGATTTTGTACGCCTAATGTGGAGCATCAGTCCTCCTCTCAGCCAGCAGCTTGTTCCAGGACAACAAGACCACGTGTGAGGGAGCCAGGACACTTCGCCGTTACACAGAGTCTGTGGAACACTTTCCTCCGGGATCATATCAGAGACTCCTTGCGTCAACTATGGTGCCATCGTGAGATTTTCCAGCCTCCGCCGACCTGGAACCAAAGACTGATAGGTTAGTCATTATTTGACCCTCTGTTTTTGCTCTGTCCCCGTTTGCTCTGTGTGCTTCTATGTTCTCATACCTCCTCACTCCCTGCGAGGAGTATTTACTGCTGGTATCTCTCTGCATAAAATACTCGTTAACTCTTGCTCTGCCTCCTGCTCGTCACTGCATCCCGCATTCCTGCTAGTACCTTACACTTGGTGTAGTCAGCAGGATGCAGTCCAACAGCAGGGAGGCGACAGACCAAGCAGTTGGGGGTGGCCCTAGATCCAACATCTCACAGGGGGCAATGCTGAATAATTTGCTGAAATTTATGGGAAATGGCACTATGTTGTGGAGCTGTACTGAGCGTATCAGGGGCATGATGAGGATGCACCCTATAACCCCTGCATTATGGCACTATGTTGTGGAGCTGGACTGAGCGTATCAGGGGCATGATGAGGATGCACCCTATAACCCCTGCATTAGAAGCTGAGGTGGCTCTTATGGAATTAGATGGAGAAGCCAGAGACTCGGTTATGCTACGGACACCCAGGGTGCGAGACACCTTTAACGAGATGCTTCAAATTTTGGAAGAGACTCGTGGAGATGCCACAGATGTAGGGGAACTGAGGACGCCTCTCTTTAGCTGCATGAAGAGGGAGGGGGAGACTGTGACTCAGTACATGAACGCATTGCAGGAGTTGCATACTGCGTTTATTAGGAAAGATGGCATTAGCATAGGCCCAACCGACATAATGCTGCAAGACCTTTTAGTGACGGGCTTGCAGGCCCTTCGGGAGCGCGTGTAGATGAACCCTCGCATGACCTTTTCTGAGATAGGAAGCAAAGCGTGCACGCGTGAACAGGAGCAGAGGGTGACAGTCCTGGTGAGGAAGCTTCGGAGCGGGGAGGTTTCCATCAATGCAATCACTGAACCCCAATGGGTGGAAGAATTGAGGAGAGAACTACTGAATATTAAGGGAGAACTGCCGGATGTTAAAAAGAAAACTGAGGCTACCGCAGATCGCCTGGGGCAGGGAAGGCACAGAACACCACCCTGATAATAGAATGCTTCGTCATCAGAGACCCCTCGTTTGCTTTAATTGTGGCGAGAATGGACACATAGCATGGGAGTGTACACGTCTGGGCAGAATACAACCCTGCCATCCGTTAAACTAGAGGGCTTTGAGCCAGGGGGACGCCACCCGGAGCCAGAACAGACACGGAGGAGTAGTGGAAGACCCGCAAACCTAGTGTCAACATGCCCTCTGGTTTGGGCTGAATTTGATGGTCGTGCAGTGCGGTGCCTGGTGGTCACGGACTCACCTGTGACAATGATGCCAGAAGCCTATTTCCGACGACATTTTCCAGAAGCAGGACGGTCTGAGTGGGGGGGCCCAGTGATAAAGTTAATGGCTGCCAACCAACTACCCATTCTGGTCGCAAGAGTGGTGTGGGTGCAGATCTCCATTTGTGGAAAGGATCTGGATGAAAGGGTGTGGTGCTAACCCAGGGAGAAGTGGGTAGCGGACACACAGTCACCCCTGGAATGAACGTCTTAAAGGAATTCTGAAGCCTCTTGATCAACGAACCTTCTAAAGAGACTTTGAAGCAGTGGAGTTCACACACCCCTCAGAGGAGAGTATTCCAGCAGTTAGTACATGTAGCTCAAGCTCAAGAAGCTTATCGTGACGGAGGAGTATTAAGAAAAGTGATTGTTCCCGCCTCTTCCAAACTCATTCTGCCACCCGGGCAAACAGTACTCACTCTACCCGTCCAGGCTCGTATCCCCCTGGAGGGAGTTGAGATTCAGATTGAGCCTTCTGGGGTTCTTGGTAGCATGTACGCTAGCCATTGTACGTAATGGGACAGTACTTGTACTCTGCGTCAATATGGAGGACCAGGGCATCACAAATCTGTCCTAGAAGCGAAGTAGCCCGGATTGTGGGCATGCCTGAAGAGATAATACCACCGACATATATGTGCTTTACATATTTTTGAATATGGCTACATAGGTAGAAAAATGTCCTTTGTCCTTCAAGTTCAAGTTCAACTTATTTCCACCAGTTATACATTCTCTATCACTAGTTTATTACTTGTAGGATCGCTACTACCAATAGGTGGCGCTGTAGAGTAAAAGTCCTCTTTCTCTCTGAAGAGGCAATTTGCATAGTTTATTTCTAACACAAAATGTCATTTGTTGTGAGAAAAGCATCCAGCCCTTTATAAAATGGGGATACAGTATCTGCCATTACTACTTCTTGCTGTAGGTCATTTGACTTTCTGACTACTCTAACGGTATGTGCACACATTGCAGATTAGTCTGCAGAATTTTCTGCACAAAATTCGCATCTCTTGGCAGAAAACGCAGGTGAAAACGCTTGTGGATTTCTTGCGGAATAGATACGGATTTCCTGCGGATTCTAATACGTTTTTGGTGTTTGTATTTGTTAGGTGGTATTGGATCTGTGAGAGAGAGATATGTGCCAGACTGGAAAATGCTGCTGCGGATCCACAAAAAGAATTGACATGCTGCATAAAAAAAATCTGCTTGGATTTTTCCACAGCATGTGCACAGCAATTCTTCATTTACCATAGACTAACATTGCCTGTGCACTACACTGCCGATTTGATGCAAATCCGCGCGGCAAAAAACGCGAATCCGCATCAAAATCCGCAACGTGTGCACATACCCTAACTGTAAAGAATCCTTTCCTACTTTGATGCCGGAATCACCTTTCCTATACATGTAATAAATGTGCCCTGGTCCTTTGTAAAGTCCATGAAGAAATAGGTTGTGTGCCAGAACTTTGTATTGACCACACATATCTTTATACTTATAAATTAGATCACCACTGTGGCATCTTTTTCTAAGCTAAAGAAGCCCAACTGGCCACAACTGCCATTTATGGAGCCGTTTTACCCCCTATGCCATATCCATACATTTGCATCTGATATAGGACACATAAGGACCCTGAGGGGTCGGTTCGAGCTGCGGGGGATCAGTAGACGTACAAGGCCGTAACATGTTACGGTGCACAACACGAGTGAGAGGCGCGTTGTTTCCTTCAGATTGTATTTCGTACACAGGCCCGTCGGGGCTTATCCAGCGCAACACTCGGTACGGGTTCACCTCCCATCGTGGCTCTAACTTGATTTGGGGACATTGATCAAGTATGAGTACCCGTTCCCCAGTCTGGAAGTCAATGGGTGGGGGCAGCGCTCCCCCCGGATGTTCTAGATCTTGGAGCTTTGTGTGGACGATCCGGTGGAGGATCTGCAGTCGGTGCCGGTGGTTTCGGACCCACAAGGATACTCCGACCCAAGGTTGTGGTTCCTCCAGGTTTAACTCCACTTCCGTAATTCCTTTGCCTTCCCGTCCAAACAGCAATGAGTAGGGGGTGTAACCAGTCACTCGGTGCACCCGGTTATTATATACCCACACAAGCTCAAGGACATACTCAGGCCAGCGGGCCTTGCGGTCGCTCTCTAGGGTGCGCAGCATCTGGATTAGTGTTCGGTTGAATCGTTCGCAGGCTTCGTTTCCCTGCGGGTGGTACGGTGTAGTCCGAGATTTATCGATACCGTAGAGATGATGTAGCTCTTCCATGAATCTTCCTAGGAAACACGCTCCTTGGTCCGAATGTATTCGTTGCGGACAGCCGTACTCTTGGATGAAGTTTTTACAAATCGCGTAGGGGGCCGACTCCACTGTTTGGTCTCGGGAGGGGGTGACCACGGCGAACTTGGTGAAATGATCCACCATAACGAGACAATGTTCACACCTCTGATAGGCAGGACCTATGGTCAGATAGTCCACCGTGAGGAGCTCCAGGGAGGCTGATGTTACAATAGTCTTCACCGGGGCTCGTTGCGCGGGGGGTTTAGCGAGCTCGCACGGGCGGCAGGTTCGGCAAACTTCTTCCACAGCAGCGTGCAAGCGTGGATGGTACACTATCTGCTGCAACCATTGTGAAGTCTTTTGAGCACCAAAGTGGGCCCCCTTTTTATGGGCTTCCCAGGCCATTTGGATGAGATGGGCTCCGGGCACGATCACCTGCCATATTGTAGCTGACGTTGTTCGCGACACGACTTTTCGATTTAAAAGTCCCTTTTTGATGATTAGCCTTTCCCACTGGCGCAACATCAGCAACATATCCTGGGTCAAAGTCTGTCTCTGTGAGCCAGTGGGCAATTTACCGGTGGCCACCCATCGGCGCAGGAGTCCAACTTCTCTATCTTCCTGTTGCTGCTGAATCCATTTGTCACGTCTTTGCCCCAGTATTCCTCCTAGGAGTCCCGGATGAGGCGCTTCTTGCGCATCGGCTGTAAGCGCGGCGGTGGTGAAGGCAAACGGCGTCTCTTCTGCTTCTAATTCGTCGTCTCGATTCCTCCCTGGGGCGGTGTGTCGGATTCAGGAGAGCGCGTCGGCGTGCACGTTTTCAGCTCCCCGTTTGTAGATGATCATATAGTTGAATTTGGCCATCCGAGCCACCCACCGCTGCTCTAGGGCCCCCAGTTTGGCATTCTCCAAGTGGGCTAACGGGTTGTTATCAGTCCGCACCAATACTTCGGAGCCCGCCAGGTACTCTTCGAATCACTCCGTCATTGCCCACACTACCGCGAGGAGCTCGAGCTTAAAGGAGCTGTAATTGTCCGGGTTGCGTTCTGAGTCGTGCAGCGACCGGCTACCATAGGCGATCACTTTCTCCCGGCCATCCTGCACCTGTGACAACACAGCTCCTAGTCCCTGGAGGCTCCCGTCGGTATGCAAGATGAACGGTTGCGAAAAATCCGCATACGCCAATACCGGGGTGTCCGAGAGTGCAGCTTTGAGGTCCTGAAACGCATCCTCTTGCGGTTGCTGCCACTGGATCTTCCGTCCATTCGCCCCGGCGGGAGTCCCCTTCAGCAGGTCTTGCAGGGCTCGGCGTGCAAAATTCTTCCCGAACCAACGGTAGTAGCCGGCCATCCCCAAGAAGGCCCGCACGTCTTTCACCGTCTCGGGGGTAGGCCACCCCTGGATGGCAGCGACCTTTTCCAGGGATGGTCTGACACCTTCCGCCGAGACGGTATGCCCCAGATCTTAGATCTGGGTGCGGAACAGGTGGCATTTCTGGGGCTTTACCTTTAACCCGTACTTCTGCAGCCGGCCGAGCACCTGCCCCAACCGCCGCAGGTGGTCCTCGAATGTGGCGAAATAGATGATAATATTGTCCAGGTATAGCAACATGGCTTCAAAGTTGAGGTCTCCCAGACACCGCTCCATCAACCGCTGGAAGGTTCCTGGGGCATTGGCCAGCCCAAACGGCATCCGATTAAACTCGAACAGTCCCATGGGGAGGATAAATGCCGTCTTGGAACTGTCTTCCTCCGACATCCGCACCTGCCAATACCCACTGGCCAGGTCTAGAGTTGAAAAGTACGTCGCGTTCCCCAAGGTGGACAGAGACTCTTCTATGCGGGGCAGTGGATACGAATCCTTGATGGTGCAGGCGTTCAACTTCCGATAATCCACGCAAAAACGCAGAGTGCCATCTTTTTTGCGAACCAGGACAATAGGGGCCGCCCAAGGGCTCTTGCTTTCTCGTATGACCCCCTTCCGAAGCATTTGGGCTAATAGCGTTTTCACTTCCTGGTATAGCTGCGGTGGCATTTGCCAATATCGCTCCCGGATGGGGGCCGCTCCTGCCATAGGAATCCCATGCGTGATGGCCGTGGTACATCCAAAGTCATCCTCGTGGCTGGCGAAGACACTGTAATATTATCCAAGAAGTGTCTCTACGTGGAGAAGCTAGGCTGGTGCTAGGCCAGAAAGTTCGGCCCGCATTCTCTCCAGGATGGCTCAACCTTTCTCTTGGGCCGAGGATGCGGCAGTCTGTTGGGTTCGTACCGTTACTGCCCAGGGATCTTCGGGCTGCACCTTCAACTGGACTGCGGGGTCTGGCAGCATCTCCTCCAATGGCCTTACTAGTTTGGCCATTTCGACCCGGGGCTTCAGGGCGATATCTTGGTCTTCCAGGTTGACACAACGCACCAGGACGGTCCCTTCCTGCACCATTGCCAGAGAGCGGGCCACCAGGATGCCAGGGTGCAGGCGCTTCGAGTAACATGGTTCCACCTGCACCTTCACATCCTCCAGTGGCATCAGGGCGCGGATCGGCAGAGCTACCACCGTCTGCCCTGGAGGAAGCACGAGCGGGGGGGCCGCTGACGCGATGACCTTGCCCAGCGCCTCACCCTCCTGGCACTCCTGGAGCACTCGCGCCTCCCGCACCATCCGCTGGAAGACCTGCCCTTGGGCCGTGCGAGAATCCCACTGACTTAGCGTCTCCTGCGTGGGATCGTTGAGGAGTAGATTGCCGAACTCCCGCAGTATGTTCATGCCCAAGATGATTGGATGATGGTCGTTAGTCTCTCCTTGGGTTAGGACCACTCCCCGGCGGCCGAGGGATTTACCACACAATGTCATCTGGAGCCACACCACTCCGGCGACAGGTACCGGCAATTGGTTTGCGGCCACTAGTCGTATCATGGGCCCCCGCCGGGGCCTCGCCGCTTCCGGGAAATGCTGCCGGAAGTAAGCTGCTGGCATTGTCGTTACTTGCGACCCCATATCCACTAGGCACCGTACAGCACTGTATTGTAAGGGTTCCAATGGATTGTAATGAATAAGAAAATGCTCACACAAGAATTGAATTTACTAAATTGATTTACTATATAAATGATAACATTAAAATATAAAACTATAAATACATATGCATTAATCAGAAACAGGCATTATTCGTACATTACATTTTTCAGATAGTCTCATCTCAGTGTCCTCTCTGGTCTGTCACATCGCTTTCTCTGTGTCTCTCTCCCTCTCTGCTCCTCTACCCTCCTTTTATCCCCCCAAAAGCATCCAAATGTGTCTTAGTTGAAAAGCTTTGATCTATCCTTGAATGCTAATGAGAAAGTCCCCTGACCAGATAACATCCTTGGGAAATGTTTACACACCCAATCTAATTATGGCAACGAAGGTCCTTTGTTGGTAGATAAGTGTAAGCCAGTTATTTGCTCTGCTTGGACAATTTGACCATCTGGTTGAAACAAGTTTCAATGACCTTCTAGGAAGGTTCAAAGAGCTGAATATATATATATACAGTGGGGAAAAAAAGTATTTAGTCAGTCAGCAATAGTGCAAGTTCCACCACTTAAAAAGATGAGAGGCATCTGTAATTTACATCATAGGTAGACCTCAACTATGGGAGACAAACTGAGAAAAAAAAATCCAGAAAATCACATTGTCTGTTTTTTTTTCATTTTATTTGCATATTATGGTGGAAAATAAGTATTTGGTCAGAAACAAAATTTCATCTCAATACTTTGTGATATATCCTTTGTTGGCAATGACAGAGGTCAAACGTTTTCTGTAAGTCTTCACAAGGTTGCCACACACTGTTGTTGGTATGTTGGCCCATTCCTCCATGCAGATCTCCTCTAGAGCAGTGATGTTTTTGGCTTTTCGCTTGGCAACACGGACTTTCAAATCCCTCCAAAGGTTTTCTATAGGGTTGAGATCTGGAGACTGGCTAGGCCACTCCAGGACCTTGAAATGCTTCTTACGAAGCCACTCCTTCGTTGCCCTGGCGGTGTGCTTTGGATCATTGTCATGTTGAAAGACCCAGCCACGTTTCATCTTCAATGCCCTTGCTGATGGAAGGAGGTTTGCACTCAAAATCTCACGATACATGGCCCCATTCATTCTTTCATGTACCCGGATCAGTCGTCCTGGCCCCTTTGCAGAGAAACAGCCCCAAAGCATGATGTTTCCACCACCATGCTTTACAGTAGGTATGGTATTTGATGGATGCAACTCAGTATTCTTTTTCCTCCAAACACGACAAGTTGTGTTTCTACCAAACAGTTCCAGTTTGGTTTCATCAGACCATAGGACATTCTCCCAAAACTCCTCTGGATCATCCAAATGCTCTCTAGCAAACTTCAGACGGGCCCGGACATGTACAGGCTTAAGCAGTGGGACTCGTCTGGCACTGCAGGATCTGAGTCCATGGTGGCATAGTGTGTTACTTATGATAGGCCTTGTTACATTGGTCCCAGCTCTCACTGCAGTTCATTCACTAGGTCCCCCCGCGTGGTTCTGGGATTGTTGCTCACCGTTCTTGTGATCATTCTGACCCCACGGGGTGGGATTTTGCGTGGAGCACCAGATCGAGGGAGATTATCAGTGGTCTTGTATGTCTTCCATTTTCTAATTATTGCTCCCACAGTTGATTTCTTCACTCCAAGCTGGTTGGCTATTGCAGATTCAGTCTTCCCAGCCTGTTGCAGGGCTACAATTTTGTTTCTGGTGTCCTTTGACAGCTCTTTGGTCTTCACCATAGTGGAGTTTGGAGTCAGACTGTTTGAGGGTGTGCACAGGTGTCTTTTTATACTGATAACAAGTTTAAACAGGTGCCATTACTACAGGTAATGAGTGGAGGAAAGAGGAGACTCTTAAAGAAGAAGTTACAGGTCTGTGAGAGCCAGAAATCTTGATTGCTTGTTTCTGACCAAATACTTATTTTCCACCATAATATGCAAATAAAATGAAAAAAAAACAGACAATGTGATTTTCTGGATTTTTTTTTCTCAGTTTTTTCTCCCATAGTTGAGGTCTATCTATGATGTAAATTACAGACGCCTCTCATCTTTTTAAGTGGTGGAACTTGCACTATTGCTGACTGACTAAATACTTTTTTTCCCCACTGTATATATATATACATATATATATATAGTATAACTGATTGAAGCTATATCAATAGTTGGTATTAATTAATTGGAGTGTTGAAACCATTAAAAATAAATCATAGTATACAAGCACGACCCTCGACTTCGGCCCATACCATTGGGCACTTAGCGACCAGTTCTTCGGGACTTCCACCACCCCTTGCTTCTGGCTCCGAGCGGCGTCCCCCATGCCCGGAGCCCTCTAGTTTAATGTCCGCCGGGGTGGGTATCTCCCACGCCGTAGACACTTCCGTGCGAAGTGGCCCAGTTCTCCACACTCATAACACTGGGGCTGTGAGGCTCGGCCACCCCAGATATTGCGAGGCCCCCAGGGCCCAGGATTGTAGCCAGGCCGGCTGGGCGCGGGCTCCATTCTCTTCGTCACTTCAGCCAGCTCGCCCCGGATACTCTTCAGTTCTTGTCTCATTTCCTCAATCCATTGAGGCTCTTCGACAACGCATATGGAAGCCTCCATGCTCCGGGCCTTCCCCACGGGCGCCGCCATCCCCTGCTCTTGCTCTCGTACCCGGGCCTGACTCCCCATTTCGGAGAAGGCTCTGTTCCCGCAATGCCTGCTTGATTAGCGGGTCCCGGAGTCCAGTCACTAGCAGGTCGCGCAGGGTAATGTCGATGGGTTCTACCCCTATTCATAGAATCATAGAATCATAGAATCGTAGAGTTGGAAGGGACCTCCTGGGCCATCTGGTCCAACCCCCTGCTCAAAGCAGGATTCGCTAAATCATCCCAGTCAGATGTCTGTCCAGTCTCTGTTTGAAGACTTCCATTGAAGGAGAACTCACCACTTCTCGTGGCAGCTTGTTCCACTCATTGATCAATCTAACTGTCAAAAAGTTTTTTCTAATATCTAATCTGTGTCTCCTCCCATTCAGTTTCATCCCATTGCTTCTAGTCTTTCCTTGTGCAAATGAGAATAAAGTTGATCCTTCTACAATGTGACAGCCCTTTAGATATTTGTAGACAGCTATTAAGTCTCCTCTCAGTCTTCTCTTTTGCAAACTAAACAATCCCAGATCCTGCAACCTTTCCTCATAAGACAGGGTTTGCAGACCGGTCACCATTCTGGTTGCTCTTTTCTGAACTTGCTCCAGTTTGTTGATGTCTTTTTTAAAATGTGGTGCCCAAAACTGGACACAATATTCCAGATGAGGTCTGACCAAAGAGGAGTAGAGGGAAATAATGACTTCACGTGATCTAGACTGTATGCTTCTGTTAATACATCCTAGAATTGCATTTGCCTTTTTTGCTGCTGCATCACACTGTTGACTCATATTCAGTCTGTGATCTATTAGTATACCCAAGTCTTTTTCACATGTGCTGTTGCTTAGGCCTATTCCTCCCATTCTGTATATGCTTTTATCATTTTTATTGCCCAGATGTAGTACTTTGCATTTTTCCCTGTTAAAAACCATTCTGTTAGTTGCTGCCCGCTTCTCCATTTTATTTATATCTTTTTGAATCCTCTCTCTCTCTTCTCTAGTATTAACTATCTGTCCTAGCTTTGTGTCATCAGCAAATTTAATCAGTTTACCCTCAATTCCTTCATCTAAATCATTGATAAAGATGTTGAACAACACAGGGCCCAGGACAGAGCCCTGTGGTACCCCACTTGAGACATTCTTCCAACTGGATGTGCAGCCATTTACGACCACTCTTTGGGTCCGATCACTAAGCCAGTTATGAATCCACCTAACAGTTGCCTTGTAGGGATGGGCGAATCTACTCGTTACGACTTGTTACTCTGCGAGTAGTAGGGGACTCGCAGGAGTCGGTACTCTGCGAGTTTCCAAGCGATTACTCGCACAGTAACTAGTCCAATGCAAATCAATGGCAATCCTAGTTTTTTCGGCTAAGTGCACACGTACCGGAACTCTCGCGGAAATTACCGCGAGAATTCCGGAATTCCATTCCGCGGGAAAATCGCATTTTAAATTCCCGCGATTTTCCCGCGGAAAAACTAGCATTTTGCAAGCGTAATTAGCTTGCAAAATGCTAGCGTTTTCCAAGCGATCTGTAGCATCGCTTGGAGAACTGATTGACAGGTTGGTCACACTCGTCAAACATAGTGTTTGACAAGTGTGACCAACTTTTTACTACTGAGGCCGCCTATGCAGCATCAGTAGTAAAAGATAAAATGCAAAAAAAAATAAAAAATATTGTTATTCTCACCCTCCGACGTCCCGCGCAGCCTTCCCGCCTCTCCACGCATCCGTTCCCAGTAATCCTTTGCAAAAATGCCCGCGATGACGTCCGTTCTCGCAGGATCGCGATGTCTCGCGGTAATTCGCGATGACGTCGCGCGAATGACCGTGAGACTTCGCGATCCCGCGAGAACGGACGCCATCGCGGGCATTTTCGCAAAGGATTACTGGGAACGGATGCGTGGAGAGGCGGGAAGGCTGCGCGGGACGTCGAAGGGTGAGAATAACAATATTTTTTATTTTTAAATTCTATTTTTTACAGGGATATGGTACCCAAAGCCCGGAGGACAGTCTCCTCTCCTCCGGACCGTGGGTACCATCCGCAATTGTTCTGCTTACTTTCCGCATGGTGTGCACAGCCACATGCGGGAAGTAAGCGGAACAAAAAAAATGGCAGCACAGGAATCGCTGCAATACTCGCAACCCCATTCATTAACATTGGACTCGCTAGACTTGCAACGAATAGCGAGTTTCCAAGTCGGACTCGTTAGAGTCTAGCGATTCCGAGTATTTCAGGATTCGCCCATCCCTATTGCCTTGTCCATTCCATACTTAGTCATTTTTTCAATAAGGATTGTATGAGATACTTTGTCAAATGCTTTGCTGGAGTCAAGATATACTATATCTACAGCATTTCCTTGATCCACCCAATCAGTGATTCCGTCATAGAAGGAAATTAAGTTAGTCTGACATGACTTATTAGTTACAACCCCATGCTGACTCTGTTTAATCACTTCATTCTTATCCAGGTACTGACATACATTTTGTTTAATAATTTGTTCAAAGATCTTTCCTGGTATAGAAGTCAGACTCACCGGCCTATAGTTGCCTGGGTCCACCTTCTTCCCCTTTTTGAAGATAGGAACAGCATTTGCTCTTCTCCAGTCTTCTGGGACTTCTCCTGTTCTCCAACAATTTTCAAAGATTATGGAGAGGGGTTCAAAAATTTCTTATGCTATCTCCTTCAGTACTCTGGGATGTAATTCATCTGGACCTGGAGACTTGAATTCATTTAGGTTATCTAAGTGTTTCCTCACTATCTTTCTGTTTATAGATATCCTGGATTCTTCTATTCCCTTAATAGGACAGTGAAGAACAGTTGATGTTACATTTCCTTTCTGAGAGAAAACAGATGCAAAATGGGAATTTAAAAGTTCGGCCTTCTCAACCTCCTGTCTTACCATTTCATCATTTTCATCCTGTAAAAATCCTATAGCATCTTTGACTTTTCTTTTATTTTTGACATATCCTCAAAAACCTTTATTATTGCTTTTGACATCTCTTGCAAGCCTCAATTCATTGTCAGCTTTAGATAATCTGATTTGTGCCCTGCAGGTTCTGCAGACAGCATTATATTCTTCTTTAGATATGCCTCCCTCTTTCCATTTTCTAAACATTTTTTTCTTCCTTTTTAGCATGTGCTTAAGTTCTGTGTTCATCCATCCTGGCTTCCTTAAATGCTTCCTATTCTACCCTCTTTTCGGAATTCTTAACAATTGTGCTTTGAGAATTTCATTTTTCAATATTTCCCATCCTTCCTGGACATTTTTGTCTTTAAGGATATCCAGCCATTGGATCCCTCCAATTCTCTTTCTGAATCCCTTAAAATCTGCCTTTCTGAAATCTAACCTTGACGTCTGAGTCTTCACAGGTCTTCCTCCTCTAGTTATCCAAAATTCTAAAAGAGCATGGTCGCTACCTCCTAGGGTCCCAGCCACTTTTACCTCCTCAACCATTTCCTCCCTGTTTATAAGGATTAGATCCAAGGTAGCAGTTCCCCTTGTTTTCTCCCCTACCTTTTGGAAGATAAAGTTGTCCTTCCTCTGTGTATAGCTCCTGGAGGGCGTTCATATACTGGGTGATGGTCTCCCCCTCCCCCTGCATCCGACTGAACAACCGGGTTCTCAACTCCCCCACGTCTGTTGGATCCCCGTGGGTCTCTTCCAGGATCTGCAAGACCCTGGCAAAGGTGTTGCGGCGTCCCAGGGGTCTCAACATCACTGACTTCCGGGCTTCCCCATCTAGCACCATAAGGGCCACCTCAGCCTCTAAATCGGGGATCATGGGGTGCATGCGGAAAAGGCCCCGCATACGCTCTATCCAGCTCTACAAAAGCGTATCGGAGCCAGAGAACCAGGACAAGTTACTTAGCATAGCCCCCAGGGAGATGCTGGAGCTGGAGCCCCCATTAACAGCAGCACCCGCGGCCCCACTCTGATCGGGCGCACCGCCGTCTGCATCTTGCCGACTACGCCAAATGTGGTACTAGCAGGTACGCAAGATGCAGTGACGAGTCACGAGTCAGTTTGGTGCTTTTATAATAACGTTTATAGGACTAAAGGGGACTTTCCTCAGTCTCAACCTGTTCAACCAAAGGGGGTAACAAGGGTTGCCCTCACAGGGGGTCAATACAGGTCACACAAACAGAGGAGAACACGACTACGTCCGGCGAGAGCCGGTCACTATAGGGCCACGGTATGGCTGACTACAGGTCCTTAATTATATAGTCAACTTAGCCATCCTGATGTCCCTCGGCATTCTGGACGGTGGTTCTTTGGCGGAGCAGCCGCAGGGCCCAGCTGCTGAAGAGTTGGCGTAGTCTTCGAGCGTTCCGCCGCTCCTGTGGCGCTGGGGCACCTCCGACCCTGGAGGAGTCCTTGGACGAGTAGGCTGCAGCTCCTGGATGGGGGCAAGCGGCAGCGATGCGGGGTGGCAGGTGACAGGCCACCTGTGCAGCTAGCCTCTGCAATGGGGACTCCGTGGTGAGCAGAGGCTCAGCCCTCCCTGCGGACCGGAGCGAGACAGTGGTGGCCGCCGATGGCACTGGACTTGCTGGGGCCACTGGTGAGAGCAGGGCGGCTGCGGGTGGTGGGGAACAGGCCACAGCCGTGGGCTGGAGCAGGACGGCAAAGGCTGCGGGCGACCGCAGGTAGGCCGCAGCCACGGGCTGTGGTGAGACGGCAGTGGCCGCGGGCTGGAGCGGGGCAGCAAGTCTTGGGCGGTCGTCTCGGCGCCGTCCCTCTGAAGTCCTCAATGAGCGTCTTCCCTGGCACTGGTAAGTCGCTCTAGCTCTCAGTTGCTTCCACGGTCTCCTGCTGCCTCTGTCCCGGTCTGCTGACTCATTGTGACTGGCGCTCCCTGCCCCTTTTATACTGGCCCCTCCCCTAGCCCATCTGTCTATCTCAACGGTCCATCCCCGAACTCTGTCCCCCGGGAATAATTTCCCCCGGAACCTAGATGTCGGCTCCCTTGGTTCCGGCCCGGACTCTCGATGGGGGCCGTTCCTCCCACACGGTCACCGCGGTAACAAGGAGTAACGCTTGTATTCAGAATGATCAGACTCTATTGGTCATCAATGCGCATGTGCTGGAAAAACAATATAAGCATAGATACTTGTTATTTCACCGGAGGTGAAAGGCGGTGATCTCATATGCACGTATTAGAGCCACAGCATAGTGAGACATGTTGAAAGCACAATAATGCCCAGAAATCAATTGTTAAAAACTGAGCTTAATGCGCATACGGTAAGAGGACAAAGAAAAAGAGGTGATATTACACATGTCAAGTGCAAAAAATCTTGGTACCATCACTTCTTTTACTACATTATATTTTGATAGTGGTGTCCAGTATATTTGCACATCACTGATTGTGTAAGCGGATTTATGCATTCACTTGTTTGATAATAAATAATTATAAAAGCTAATTATAAAAGTGCTTAAAGCTTATAGATATTTAAAAATGGTTTTATATGTATTAGACCACCGCTTTAGGAGGCACATGCCACTTAAAGAATTCGGCACATCTTATCAGAGACATGTGCTTCTGTGTAGCATAAGAAACATTGGCACTCTTCCTGATTTTGTAGGGTGGATGTAGTCACACCCCATCCCACCCTGGTTCCTTCCATGTCTGCCCATTTTTGTGGAGCAGTTCAATATAGCATGAAAACGCTAAAAGTCACAAACTTTTTGTGCAACTTTGTGTTGCACGAAAAGTTGCAACTTTTTAAAGTGTTTAGCACCAGAAAAATGGGGATATAATCTTTGCTTTATTGGCCTCATAGTGCATAAAAGTTGGCAACGCTCTGATAACTCAATAACTATGTAATCCAAATCTCCTACAGTATAAATATCAGCACGAAACCTGTGCACCGGGAGCTTTATGATATGGGTTTTTATGACCAGGCAACAGCAGGTAAGCCTTGCATCACCAAGCACAATAGCAAGCTTTGAATGGAGTGGTGTAAAACAAGTCACCACTGGAGTGAATGTGTTTAGTGGAGTGGTAAATCATGCTTCTCTGTTTGACAGACTGATGAAGCAGTCTGGGTTTGGCAAATGCTAAGAGACTGTTACCCCCTAAGGTCATTGGCATTGTGCCAGCTGTGTTTGGTGAAGGAGGGATAGTGCTATGTGATGTTTCTCAGCGGTTGGCCTAGGCCCCTTAGTTCTGATAAAGGGAAATCGTAATACTTCAGCACAGGGCCGCCATCAGGGCATGACAGCCCTTACAGGTGTATGGGGCCTGGTGATTAGGGGGGCCCGGCAGTGCCCGAGCATGCTGGCAGCCCGGTCCGTGCTTGGTCCCCAGGTCCTCCCCCCTACATTTTGTTCAGCCTCAGCCTGCCCTGGCTCCTCCGTTTTTACATGACAAGTCATGATGATGATGACCCAGCGCAGCGCCTGCCGTCCCTCCTCCCCCCGATGCACCATGGTCCAGTGCCGCCCCCTCACGTGACGTCACACGATGCTCTGTTCCACTTCTTCATTCAGAGCAGAGCAGTGTGCGCGTGCCACGTGGTGTGGGACTAGGAGCAGCTGCGCCGGTGGCAGAAGACAGTGGACGGCGAGACAGCGTGAGCAGGTAAGTATTCTTTTCTGTCAGTCTGTCTCTCTCCCTCCCCGTGGAGGCCGTGCTGGTGATTGGGGTCTGGGGGAGCCAAGGGCCCTGCTCATGATGGGGATCTGGGGGAGCCAGGGGCCCGGCTGATGATGGGGGTCTGGGGGAGCCAGGGGCCCGGCTGAGGATGGGGGTCTGGGGAAGCCAGGGGCCTGGCTAATGATGGGGGTCTGGAGGAGCCAGGGGCCTGGCTGATGATGCGGGTCTGGGGGAGCCAAGGGCCCAGCTGATGATGTTGGTCTGGGGGAGCAAGGGGCTCGACTGATGAAGGGGGTCTGGGGGAGCCAGGGGCTCGGCTGATGATGGGGGTCTGGGGGAGCCAGGGGCCTGGCTAATGATGGGGGTCTGGAGGAGCCAGGGGCCTGGCTGATGAGGGGGTTCTGGGGGAGCCAAGGGCCCAGCTGATGATGTTGGTCTGGGGGAGCCAGGGGCCTGACTGATGATGGGGGTCTGGGGGAGCCAGGGACCCGGCTAATGATGGGGGTCTGGGGGACCAGGGGCCCGGCTGATGATGGGGGTCTGAGGGAGCCAGGGACCCGGCTGATGATGGGGGTCTGGGGGAGCCAGGGGCCCGGCTGATGATGGGGTGAGCCAGGACCAGAGGCTGATGATGGGGGAGCCAGCCAGGGCTAGGGGCTGATGATGGGGTGAGTCAGGGGCTGATGATGGGGTGAGCCAGGGCCCAGGGGGACAAATCTCCAGCATCCATGATTGGTAGGCACATTGTTGACTGATTCCATAGTCTCCACCTGCAGCTCAGCCTGTAGTCCTATCCTTTTAGTCAGCACAGACTGTGCTGACCAGTACCAGCATGTTGACTGTCTCCACCGGCAGCTCAGCCTGTAGTCCTATTCTTTTAGTCAGCACAGACAGTGCTGACCGGTACCAGCATGTTGACTGTCCCAACCTGCAGCTCAGCCTGTAGTCCTATCCTTTTAGTGAGCACAGACTGTGCTGACCGGTACCAGCATGTTGACTGTCTCCACCTGCAGCTCAGCCCGTAGTCCTATCCTTTTAGTCAGCACAGGCACAGACTGTGCTGCACAGTACCAGCATGTTGACTGTCTCCACCTGCAGCTTTTAGTCAGCACAGACTGTGTTGACCAGTTGTGACGTTTTTTAGGTACAAGCTACGTCAGAGAGTGGACCCTCTGGATCGCGGATCCGGAGCCCCTGGGCCGAGCACACCAGGTGAAGACCGACCCCTATACAGGGATCGTTTGGGGCAGGAACACAGAGGACGGAGGCGCGACAGCCGGGACCGAGAGGGACGGCTCAACGGACAAATAAGGACTAGGGAGAAGGAAGGCTCTGAAGAGGGCCAAGGACTGGAGGAGACTGGGGAAGTATGCACAGACAAGGCGTGAGAGAGACACAAAGGACGGCAAGGAACAGAGGCAGGACAGGCTGCGGACAGGGGGAATGTACAACACAGAGGACGGCAGGAGAGCTGAGCCTGGAGAGGCTGAAGACAAGAGAATGTAAAACACGGAGGAAAGCAGGAACTGCAGGGTATTGTAGCGGCCAGAAGGTGCACGAGGACTACACGATCATTAGGCGCCCTACTCATAGCGAGGGCGCCTGAAGTATCCAAGCACCCGGAAGTGTGTCCCCCTGCCCTGCCCCTCAGCGACGCCCACTGCTGGAGGGAGAGAGCGGGAGGGCGCACGCGCGTGACTGAGAGCGGATGCCAGGAGCCGCAGCGGGGAGGAACGCAGAGCGGGCGCGCGCGTGGACGGGGGCGCGCAGGTGAGGGGATGCTGCCGCGTGCGCCGCCGCTGAAGGGGCATCGGCGGGCACAGCCGCCGATGTCACAGTACCTCCCTCCTTACGTCCTCCCCTTCTGAGATTGGCCAAAAAATTTTTCAGAATCAGGGGGGCATTGATATTTTCTCGAGGCTCCCAGGACCTCTCTTCGGGACCAAAACCCCTCCAATCGATAAGAAAAAGGGTTTTTCCCTTGACTCTTTTCATAGCCAAGATGTCTTTGACTTCAAAGACATCATCCGAGCCAATTGGTGAAGGAGGGGCAGTGGAAACTGGTTGGA
Organism: Dendrobates tinctorius; assembly: GCF_039654945.1. Taxonomy (NCBI): domain Eukaryota; kingdom Metazoa; phylum Chordata; class Amphibia; order Anura; family Dendrobatidae; genus Dendrobates; species Dendrobates tinctorius. The sequence goes on from NW_027361872.1 coordinate 3,279,227, forward strand.
ACCGATTCAGAACTACAGGTTTCAAGAGCGAGACATGGAAGGCGTTGGGAACCCGGAGCGAAGCAGGCAACCTCAGCTTATAGGCCACTTCATTAATGCGTCCAATCACTTCAAACGGCCCAATGTACCGAGGGCTCAATTTGTAAGAGGAGACTCTCAGACGGATATGTTTGGTTGAAAGCCAGACTTTGTCACCCGGATGGTACGGAGGCACGTCCTTCCGTCTCTTGTCCGCATGTTTCTTGATTCGGGTATTGGCACTCTTGAGCGCCTCCCTGGTCTCCCTCCAAATCTGCGAGAATTCCATGGCGAGTGAATCTGCTGCGGGCACTTCCGTAGACGTGGAAAAGGGCAGCGGAATACCTGGATTCTGACCGGTTACCACAAAGAATGGTGACTTGGCGGTGGATTCGCTGGGATGGTTATTGTGCGGAAATTCAGCCCACGGTAGGAGAGCGACCCAATTGTCCTGATGGGCGTTGGAGAAGTGACGTAAGAAGGTAGTTAACACCTGATTAATCCGCTCCACTTGCCCGTTGGTCTGAGGATGGTACGCAGAGGAAAAGTCGAGAGATGTACCCAAAAGCCGGCAGAGGGCCCTCCAGAAGTGAGAGGTAAACTGGACCCCCCGATCCAACACGATCCGCTGAGGAAGACCATGCAGCCTGAAGATCTGGTGGATGAAGATCTCGGCCAACCTCGGGGTGGACGGCAGTCCCGGTAAGGGAATGAAATGGGCCATCTTGGAAAAACGATCTGCTACGACTAGGATGGTGGTACATCCAGCTGAATGGGGTAGATCAGTCACAAAATCCATAGCAATCTGCTGCCAGGGAGCCTCTGGAACTGGTAATGGGTGAAGAAGTCCGGAGGGTAAAGCCCTAGCCACTTTGTTCTGGGCACAGATTGTGCATGAGGCTACATAGTCCATCACATCCTGGCGAAGAGCGGGCCACCAGTAATACTGGGAAAGCAGCAAGAGGGTCTTCTTAGTCCCAACGTGATCAGCAACCTTGGAGGAATGCCCCCAGCGCAGCACCTCCGAATGTCTACTTTGAGGGACGAATGTTTTACCTGGTGGAGGAGTGGAAAAATTCACAGGAGCCACGGTGATCATCTTAGCAGGCTCGATAATATAGGATGGATCTTCATCCCTCTCTGGCGACTGTAACGACCTGGAAAGTGCATCAGATTTGATGTTCCTATTGCCAGGTCGGAAGTGAAGTTGAAAGTCAAAACGGGAGAAATACAGAGCCCACCTGGCTTGCCGGGCATTGAGTCGTTGGGCAGACTGCAGGTAGGCCAGATTCTTGTGGTCCATGAGGATGGTGAAAGGGTGTACAGCCCCCTCGAGTAAATATTGCCACTCTGCCAAAGCCATCTTAATGGCAAGTAATTCCCGGTCTCCAATGGAGTAATTGCACTCCGCAGGCGAAAAGGTTTTAGAGAAAAACCCGCAAGGTACCAGACGTCCAGACGAGGCCTGCTGGGACAGGACTGCCCCAGCTCCGGTGGAGGAGGCGTCCACTTCTAGGACGAAGGGCCTGCTGGCTACCGGCCGATGTAAGATGGGTGCGGAAGCAAAAGAATGTTTCAAAGCCAGGAAGGCGTCTTCAGCTTCGGGGGTCCAGCTGTTGGGCTTCGTTCCTTTACGGGTCAAGGCCGTGATGGGTTTGGTAACCGTAGAAAAATGAGGCACAAATTGTCGGTAATAGTTAGCGAACCCAAGGAACCGCTGGATGGCCTTTAACCCCACTGGACGAGGCCACTTGAGTACCGCACTGAGTTTTTCAGGATCCATTTTCAGACCGGAATCGGTGACGATATATCCCAAGAAGGGCAATGACGTCTGCTCAAAAAGGCATTTTTCAATCTTGGTGTAGAGTCGATTCTCTCGAAGGCGATGCAAGACAAAGCGTACGCTCTTGCGATGGGAGGACAGATCAGGCGAGAAAACGAGAATATCGTCTAGATACACCACCACACAGGAATAGAGTAGATCCCGGAACACCTCGTTAATGAATTCTTGAAATACAGCTGGTGCGTTGCAAAGACCAAACGGCATGACAAAGTATTCATAATGCCCGTCACGAGTATTGAAGGCCGTTTTCCACTCATCCCCTGCTCGGATCCGGATCAGATTATAAGCTCCCCGCAGGTCCAACTTCGTGAAGATCCGAGCCCCTCTCAGCCGGTCAAAAAGTTCTGGAATCAGCGGAAGAGGATACTGGTTTTTAACGGTGATATTGTTTAGGCCCCGATAATCTATGCAAGGTCGCAGTGATCCATCCTTTTTCCGGACGAAGAAAAAGCCCGCGCCCGCAGGGGAAGAGGACTTCCGGATAAACCCCTTGGTCAGGTTTTCTTGTATGTATTCCGTCATGGCCGTGGTCTCAGCTGGGGAAAGAGGATACATTCTTCCCCTGGGAGGAACAGCTCCAGGAATCAGGTCGATAGGGCAATCGTAGGCCCGATGTGGTGGCAGAGAATCCGCTTCCTTCTTGCAGAACACATCGGCGTACGCGTGATATGGAACAGGAAGGCCCGGGAGATCGGCTGGTCTAGGCAGGAAATGGGGACGAACAAGGGTCCGCAAACAGCGTGCATGACAGGCGTGCCCTCAACGCAAGATCTCCCCTGAGCGCCAGTCGACAACTGGCTCATGCCGCCTGAGCCAGGGTAACCCTAAGAGAACGGCGTGGGACAACTGAGGCAGGACATAAAAGGCAATCTTCTCGAGGTGAAGAGCACCAGTTTGCAGGTCAACTTCAGTGGTAACCGTGGTGATGAGTTCAGGCAGAGGTTTGCCATTGACGGAGGTGATTACTCGTGGGGTCCTTAGGATGACCACGGGAATCTGGAGTTTGTCAACCTCTTCCTGGCGGATGAAGTTACCCGCTGCGCCCGAGTCCACATACGCCTCCACAGATCCACGCCCTCGACCTGTAATAAGCAGAGCTGAAAGGGTAAGTGGGTGAGAGGAGGTATGATCACCTAGGAGGCCCCCTCTTACCTCGCCTAGGTGGATGCGTTTCCCGGTTTCTCGGGACAGGTGCATACGAAGTGGTTGGCTCCACCGCAGTACAAACAGAGACCATTAGTCATCCTCTCCCTGCGCCGTTGTTCGGACAGCTTGACACGATCTACCTGCATAGGCTCGGGAGCAGAGTTAGTAGAGGGTGCAACAGAGCGCGGAATGGGGGCTTGATACAACCTAAAGGGCCTTCTCTCCCTAGCTGACTCTCTGACACCGCAAGAAACGACCTGGAAACCATCTGCAGAGACTTTGAAGACTTAGTCAAGAAAGTGAAAGAACTGGGAGCGCAGGTGGTCTTCTCTTCCATCCTCCCAGTGGATGGCCATGGAACAAGGAGGTGGAATAAGATTCTGCAGGTGAACAACTGGCTACGTCGATGGTGCCGTCAGCAACGATTTCGATTTCTGGATCACGGAGTGAACTACTTATATGATGGACTACTTGCTAGAGATGGGGTGCACCTTACGAAGACTGGAAAGCATGTATTTGGAAGTCGCCTTGCTACACTTGTAAGGAGAGCTTTAAACTAGAACAACATGGGAAGGGAAGCAAAAGACCAGAAAAAGCCATACACCTGACAAATGCTATTGAGAACTCTGCTATTAGAAGTGGAAAGGAAGAACAAAGACGAAAGAATCTAATTAATAAAAATATTGGAGAAAGAGAAACCAATCACAAACTAAAATGTTTCTATACTAATGCACAAAGCATGGGCAACAAACAAGGAGAATTGGAACTACTAACACAGGAAAAGAAATATGATGTCATTGGAATCACTGAAACTTGGTGGGACAATACACATGATTGGAATACAAGACTAGAAGGATACAACTTATTTGCAAGAAACAGACTTGATAAACGAGGAGGGGGTGTCGCATTGTATGTTAGAAACACGTATATCTGCACAGAGATTGAAGCTTCAGAGACGGGGAGTTCTGTGGAAACTGTTTGGGTAAGAATACAAGGACAGAACAATGGAAAGGACACCATTGTAGGCATTTACTACAGGCCGCCTGTGCAAGCTGAAGACATGGATGAACTCTTTATGCATCATATGGCCAAGTTCTCCAAAAAATATGACATAGTTGTCATGGGAGATTTCAACTATCCAGAAATTTGTTGGGAATCTCTCTCAGGCAAAACTAACAGGTCAAGGAAATTCTTATCCTCTCTTGCTGACAACTTTATCTTCCAAAAGGTAAGGGAGAAAACAAGGGGAACTGCTACCTTGGATCTAATCCTTATAAACAGGGAGGAAATGGTTGAGGAGGTAAAAGTGGCTGGGACCCTAGGAGGTAGCGACCATGCTATTTTAGAATTTTGGATAACTAGAGGCGGAAGACCTGTGAAGACTCAGACATCAAGGTTAGATTTCAGAAAGGCAGATTTTAAGGGATTCAGAAAGAGAATTGGAGGGATCCAATGGCTGGATATCCTTAAGGACAAAAATGTCCAGGAAGGATGGGAAATCTTGAAAAATGAAATTCTCAAAGCACAGTTGTTAACAATTCCGAAAAGAGGGAAGAATAGGAAGCATTTAAGGAAACCAGGATGGATGAACACAGAACTTAAGCACATGCTAAAAAGGAAGAAAAAAATGTTTAGAAAATGGAAAGAGGGAGGCATATCTAAAGAAGAATATAATGCGGTCTGCAGAACCTGCAGGGCACAAATCAGATTATCTAAAGCTGAAAATGAATTGAGGCTTGCAAGAGATGTCAAAAGCAATAATAAAGGATTTTGGAGATATGTCAAAAGTAAAAGAAAAGTCAAAGATGCTATAGGATTTTTACAGGATGAAAATGATGAAATGGTAAGACAGGATGTTGAGAAGGCTGAACTTTTAAATTCCTATTTTGCATCTGTTTTCTCTCAGAAAGGAAATGTAACATCAACTGTTCTTCACTGTCCTATTAAGGGAATAGAAGAATCCAGGATATCTATAAACAGAAAGATAGTGAGGAAACACTTAGCTAACCTAAATGAATTCAAGTCTCCAGGTCCATATGAATTACACCCCAGAGTACTGAAGGAGATAGCAGAAGAAATTTTTGAACCCCTCTCCATAATCTTTCAAAATTCTTGGAGAACAGGAGAAGTGCCAGTAGACTGGAGAAGAGCAAATGTTGTTCCTATCTTCAAAAAGGGGAAGAAGGTGGACCCAAGCAACTATAGGCCGGTGAGTCTGACTTCTATACCAGGAAAGATCTTTGAACAAATTATTAAACAACATGTATGTCAGTACCTGGATAAGAATGAAGTGATTAAACAGAGTCAGCATGGGTTTGTAACTAATAAGTCATGTCAGACTAACTTAATTTCCTTCTATGACGGTATCACTGATTGGGTGGATCAAGGAAATGCTGTAGATATAGTATATCTTGACTTCAGCAAAGCATTTGACAAAGTCTCTCATACAATCCTTATTGAAAAAATGACTAAGTATGGAATGGACAAGGCAACTGTTAGGTGGATTCATAACTGGCTTAGTGATCGGACCCAAAGAGTGGTCGTAAATGGCTGCACATCCAGTTGGAAGAATGTCTCAAGTGGGGTACCACAGGGCTCTGTCCTGGGCCCTGTATTGTTCAACATCTTTATCAACGATTTAGATGAAGGAATTGAGGGTAAACTGATTAAATTTGCTGATGACACAAAGCTAGGAGGGATAGCTAATACTAGAGAAGAGAGAGAGGATTCAAAAAGATTTAAATAAACTGGAGAAGTGGGCAGCAACTAACACAATGGTTTTTAACAGGGAGAAATGCAAAGTACTACATCTGGGCAATAAAAATGAAAAAAGCATATATAGAATGGGAGGAATAGGGCTAAGTGACAGCACGTGTGAAAAAGACTTGGGTATACTAATAGATCACAGACTGAATGTGAGTCAACAGTGTGATGCAGCAGCAAAAAAGGCAAATGCAATTCTAGGATGTATTAACAGAAGCATACAGTCTAGATCACGTGAAATCATTATTTCCCTCTACTCCTCTTTGGTCAGACCTCATCTGGAATATTGTGTCCAGTTTTGGGCACCACATTTTAAAAAAGACATCAACAAACTGGAGCAAGTTCAGAAAAGAGCGACCAGAATGGTGACCGGTCTGCAAACCCTGTCTTATGAGGAAAGGTTGCAGAATTTGGGAATGTTTAGTTTGCAAAAGAGAAGACTGAGAGGAGATTTAATAGCTGTCTACAAATATCTAAAGGGCTGTCACATTGTAGAAGGATCAACTTTATTCTCATTTGCACAAGGAAAGACTAGAAGCAATGGGATGAAACTGAATGGGAGGAGACACAGATTAGATATTAGAAAAAACTTTTTGACAGTTAGAGTGATCAATGAGTGGAACAGGCTGCCACAAGAAGTGGTGAGTTCTCCTTCAATGGAAGTCTTCAAACAGAGGCTGGACAGACATCTGACTGGGATGATTTAGCGAATCCTGCTTTGAGCAGGGGGTTGGACCAGATGGCCCAGGAGGTCCCTTCCAACTCTACGATTCTATGATTCTATGATTCTGGCACGTTTCAGAAAACGCAGATCAATACGCGTAGCCAGAGAGATGAGATCTTCCAGGGTGGTTGGAGTGTCACACCCGGCAAGCTCGTCCTTGATTTTACTAGAAAGACCTCTCCAAAAGGCACCTACAAGGGCTTCATTGTTCCACCCCAGCTCCGAGGACAAAGTCCGAAAGCGGATGGCGTATTACCCTACCATGAAGGATCCCTGGCGAAGGTTAAAGAGGGCCTCCGTAGAAGAAGCGAGGCGCCCGGATTCATCAAATACCCTGCGAAATGTTTCCAAAAAACTCTGGATAAGAGTAACCACCGGGTCGTCCCTCTCCCACAACGGATTCACCCAAGCCAGCGCCTCTCCCTCGAGATGGGACACAATAAAGGCCACCTTAGCGCGGTCCGTGGGATATTGTTGGGGCAGAAGCTCAAAGTGCAGTCTGCACTGGTTTAGAAAACCCCTACACAACTTCGGGTCCCCACTATACCTGGGGGGCTTTCCCAGGCGGGGGGGAGGAGATGAGATAGCATCCCGGGCTTGGGTAGAAGCGGCCGCGGAAGACTGTAGTGCAAGCAGTCTGTCATCCACGGACGCCATATACCCCAAAATGTGAGACTGAGCGTCGCGCTGCTGCGCGAGCTCTTGCTGGAGGCTGGCTAAGAGAGGGGCATGCCCAGGGTCAGTGGTCTGCAGGGCGGAAAGCCGGGTGTCCATGGATTTCATGAAGGACATAATCCGGGTCTGATTCTCCCTTAGAAAAAGCAGTTCCTTCTGAGTGGCAGCCGCGGCACCGGCGGGGTCCATGGCCTGATGATACTGTGACGTTTTTTAGGTACAAGCTACGTCAGAGAGTGGACCCTCTGGATCGCGGATCCGGAGCCCCTGGGCCGAGCACACCAGGTGAAGAACGACCCCTATGCAGGGATCGTTTGGGGCAGGACCACAGAGGACCGAGGCGCGACAGCCGGGACCGAGAGGGACGGCTCAACGGACAAATAAGGACTAGGGAGAAGGAAGGCTCTGAAGAGGGCCAAGGACTGGAGGAGACTGGGGAAGTATGCACAGACAAGGCGTGAGAGAGACACAAAGGACGGCAAGGAACAGAGGCAGGACAGGCTGCGGACAGGGGGAATGTACAACACAGAACACGGCAGGAGAGCTGAGCCTGGAGAGGCTGAAGACAAGAGAATGTACAACACGGAGGAAAGCAGGAACTACAGGGTATTGTAGCGGCCAGAAGGTGCAGGAGGACTACACGATCATCAGGCGCCCTCCTCATAGCGAGGGCGCCTGAAGTCTCCAAGCACCCGGAAGTGCGTCCCCCTGCCCTGCCCCTCAGCGACGCCCACTGCTGGAGGGAGAGAGCGGGAGGGCGCACGCGCGTGACTGAGAGCAGATGCCTGGAGCCGCAGCGGGGAGGAACGCAGAGCGGGCGCGCGCGTGGACGGGGGCGCGCAGGTGAGGGGACGCTGCGGCGTGCGCCGCCGCTGAAGGGGCATCGGCGGGCACAGCCGCCGATGTCACACAAGTACCAGCTTGTTGACTGACTCCACCTGCAGCTCAGCCTGTAGTCCTATCCTTTTAGTCAGCACAGACTGTGCTGCACAGTACCAGCATGCTGCTGACTGTCTCAACCTGCAGCTCAGCCGTTGTCCTATCCTTTTAGTCAGTACAGACTGTGCTTCACAGTACCAGCATGTTAACTGTCTCCACCTGCAGCTCAGCTCGTAGTCCTACTCAGGACAAATTGCAAAACAACTGTTAGGGTCCAATTTCTCATGTTACACTTGGGAAAATAAAACATTGGGGGTGAAAAGATCATTTTTGTGAAAAAAAATAAGATTTTTTATTTTTATGGTTCTACATTATAAACTTCTGTCAAGAACTTGGGGGTTCAAAGTGCTCACCACACATCTAAATAAGTTCCTTAAGGGGTCTAATTTACCGTAGCGTTTACTGACACTGGGAACATACCCTAAAGAGTTTTTGGAATTATTACTGTATAAAAGTTAGTCCTCAGTGGTTGATACCTTTTAATGGCTAACTGAAAAGATGGTAACACATTGCAAGCTTTCGAGACTACTCAGGTCTCTTCATCAGCCATTGACTAATACAAAATCTGAAGAGTCACATATTTATACACAACACAGCACAGAAAAAATGCAATAGATAAGACAAGTGACGTGAAGCAGAACTATCATTATGGGAGAGGGAAAAACATAAATATTGGACCAGTTCATAGATAAGGAGTCTGGATGTTTTATTGTCCTCTGATTGGGGTCTCCTAATGTGTTGTGATGCCCCCACAAGGTCTTAGGAGAAAATTCCTTATTTGATGTAAAAAGACATAAATCCATGCAACACATTAATTCCAGCATTGAGTGTCAAAGGTCATCATGAACTTGTACACCCAGACTCTTCTCTCTCTCTGGGATGTGAAGTTACTTTTCAATACCAGTAATTTCATATCCATGTTGTTGTGATCAGGCATACAAAAATGTTTTGCCACACGTAGATCCATTCTTTTTTCTCTTATTGTGTGACGATAAGAATTCATCCTTGTTCTAAGCTTTTGCTCTGTCTCCCCCATATACAGACCCCCAGTTGTATAAAAGTATAGTAAAGTAAAGTTAGTAATCTAAATAAATGGGGTGATCAGCCCTTTACTCTTGACTCCTATTTTATTTATTATTGTTTTTTTACATAATCACTTAGTTACGTTTTGAGGTGTATTTATGTTCTATAATTTATAGGTTTTTAATAAATACCAATAAAGAATTTTTTGTAGTGTATAATCAGTGATTATAAATGCAGTAATATACACTTTCCATTTATTTGGTGGGCAGGCTGAGGCATCAGCGGTGGACAAGCTGAGACCACCATTAGATTCTTCTTGACTGGGTGGTGGGTGCGGCGGCAACACTGGCTGTGTGAGTAAGTAACAAGTCCATGTATTCATTTGTCCACCATTTCAGTACGTGATTGTAATTATATATACATTGCTATTGGATTCGATTTTGGAAGGTTTGCGTGGTGGAGGAGGAGCTAGGGTAGAAGTAGAACTAGGGGTGGAGCCTGGGCGGAATCTCAAGGGGGACCCCATAAATTTTGCCAGAATGGGGCCCCGAAATTCCTAGTGGCAGCCCTGCTTCAGCATAATAAGACATTTTAGACAATTGTATGCTGCTATATTTATTAGAACAGTTTGGGGAGCGCTCTTTTCTGTGCCCAGTGCACAAAGCAAAATACACAATATATTGTGAGGCTGAGTAGAAGTCAATGGCATAGGGAGCATTTCACTGGTAGAGGGAAGAATGGATTCAATGAAATTTCAACCAATTCTTGATGCAAACATAATACCAGCTGTAAAAAAGCTGAAGGTGAAGCGAAGATGGCTTCTCAAATGAATAAAGATCATAAAAACACGTCAAAATCCACAAAAAACTATCTGAAAAGGCTCAAGCAGAAGGTTTTACAATGGCACTCAGAGTACCCTGATCAGAATATCATTGAAAATCTATGGTGTGAGGCAGTGACCCCGTTACAGCTAGGGGGCGCTGTATGTTTTTCTCAGGATATGCATGGAGTCGTATTGAGGCCATGTGAGTGCATGGCAGTCGCAGGAGTAACTGTGATGGTGAAACGGTGACTGGCATCATTGTGGACGGCTGGTATGTGTCGCAGAGACGGAGGATGTCCTCTGCGCTGTAAGCCCGAAATGTTGTTGTTCTTGGACCTGTAGTCCCAAAAGTGTTTGTTTAGTTTTAAGGGGGGCCTACAGGGTTAGTCATTGAGCTGGGCGGAACTTGATAACCACACACACCTCCCACTTATAGGGAGTGGCTACAGTGATATAATGTGATTGAGGTCTGGTCACATGGTCTGTGATGTAAGGTCCTGGAAGAACTGTGTGTTGGAATGTCCTGACTTCCTGAAGAGCACATGGTGAGGCAGTGGACCTGGATGGTCGCTGTGTTTTAAGGTCATATGGATGGACTGGATTCCTGACACCACAGGGTGAGACCATGTACTGACAGAATTGGTGACGGCACTGCGTGGGGGAAGGTACCATCCTTCTGAGGGTCTGGAACGGTCGGGTGGCCTGGTGAGCAAGGCATTGTCCGGGACGATGATCCCAGTTAGGCAGTTTCCCTGGGAACCAGGACTGAAAGGAGGTCAGTGTATGGAGCGGAGATCCGGGAACCTCGAACAAAAGGGGTTACTATGAACTGTGCGGTCACCCACGGTAACTGGACGAAGTGAGGTCCAGATTGATTAGGGACTGCTATTTAATGTCGGGTAATGTTCTGTGAATAGAGACATTGATACAGTGCATGGACACCCCGGGAACTAGTCAGAGGAGGACTGGCGGGTGTAGTGTCTGTCAAATGAAGGAAGCCGTGTACTATGGTGACGTATGTGTTGTATAAACAGTGGTTTACGAGTGGATAATAATCTGCATGGACTGTTAATGAAGAAAATTGTTCCTATGTAACTGAATCCCATTGCCAAGCGAATGTCCCCCAACACATGCAGTAAGCACTGCCTTACAGCGGTTAGATCTCAAAATAGCAGTGCATGCAAGATGACCTAGGAATCTCACAGAACTGGATGAATTTTCCAAGGAAGAATGGAGGAAAATCCCTCAAACACGAATTCATAAAAAAGAGTTTACAAGTTGTAATTATTTATTTCAAAAGGGGGTCCTACTAGGTACTAACTAATTTTAGGCCTCGTTCAGACTTTTGTGTTAGTTCAGCCTAGCAATCAATCATGGGGAGACAACTCGTACTCCAGCTCATTGTGTGTAGATGTTCCTGACTAAAGAAATACTTTAAGAAAAAAATAAGTTTTTGGTTTAGAAGTATCATGGCAATGCCCAATTACATCAGTAAGAAGAAAACACGGGGGTAAGAAATATAAAATTGAGTTGGGTGAATTAGGTGAAAGGTAAGGACATGGGTGGGTAAAACAAAGAGATGTGGGGGATAAGAAGGAAAAGAATATAAGGAGACATGTAACTCATAATGAAGGTGAAGCAATATCTAGAGATTACTGGAGAATATGTACCTGAAGTCACCAGTAGATGGAGCCAAAACTTCCCTGTAGTACCCAGTAAAGAAGACAGGAACTTTCCTTCTGGCTTTAGAAGTTTTTGTAAGGTGCACAGGTCAAAGGGTGTGGCCTGAGGAACCATTTGTGAGAGGAATTACAGCAACTGGTGGAGACAGCAGGCCACACCGGCAATGTTGGAGAACTGGTGAGAGACTGTGACTGCTCCTGGAAGACAACAGCCAGGCCAAGAGACTCGGTACCGAAAGAGACAGGACAGCAGGAATCCGGTTTCCCCATAAAGAGCACCTGGGCAAGCTGCAGAGCAGGACAAGAGGACAGCACCCTCAGAGGCCATATCCGGAGGCCCGGTGTCCATCACCTGTGACTGTAAGTAGTCAGAGACTGATTGCTTTATTGCCTTATTCAGAACCAATCCAGCTTCAGAGACTTCTTCAACCTTATACTTGCTATTTTCCTTATTGCCTATGCTTGTGCAAAGTGTTATTGAAATATAATCCAACCTCAATGTCATTGTTGCCTATCCACCGGCATCTCACAGACAATAGGATGGAAGCATAAAACTATTGGCGATTGCAAGGATTAAATGTTAAGGTTTTTGGCAGATTTGGGATTTTGTTCTCCAGCTAGTCTTTTAGGTCTTTTATATATCCCACATGGGGAAATTCTAAATTTAAGCAGGGATAATCTCCTTATCTAGACAACAATCCAAATTTGGTATTTGTTTACTGTTTTTTCACAAGGATGTGGATTTTTTTTTATAAAAACCTTTTATTAGGTTATTTCTATATATAACATTTTCTTAATTATTTTTTATGTGGTATAAATGTATTTCATACTTTATACTTTTTTTCTAGTGTTGAGGGTATATTGTATGCACTAATTGCTTTTTATTCCCGCAGTGGTTTAAAAAAATTTTTCTGTCTCTATATTTTTTGAAGGGTTGCGTTGTTTTTTTTCCCGGATTTTTCGCGCCCCTGATTCATCTACTTGCGGTTTAGCCGGCACTTATGCGGTTATATACCGGTGACTTTCAAGTGCCAGGAGGAACGTTGGAGCCCCGGCCACTCCTATGGCAACTAGATCGCGCGGCGTTTACCGGATGTGACGTCTGATCCATACCGGATATGACGTCCACAGCGTTACCTTCATTGTTCAATGAAAACACATAAAGAAAAAAAGTATATGCACACAAATAGGGATCACCACAAGGATATGATAATCAAAAAGTATCAATTTTATTAATGGACACAACAAACAGACACTTTGTTTAAAAACAATTAAAATGTCTGAACAACCAGACACTGATAACAAAACAAAGACAATGGGTCCTGACCTTGAGAAAGACACATCACTGTGTCGATACGCGTGGGTTTGGGGGTCCCATGTAACCTACCCGGTAGCTTGTTCATCCTCAGAAACCAGGTGATATCATGCTAGGGAAAGGGACTTGTTAATGTATGTTTATTTATGTTGGCAACATGATAAGTATTCAATTTTCTATTCATGGCATATGTAGAATCTCTATGTAACCATAGTAGTTATTGATAATATGGTATTTTTGATCCAAGGTCATGATTGTCATTACAATTGATTTGATAGACCCTAGGTTATGGTAACTAGCAGATACCTGGCATTATACTGAATGGTTGGCCTTGGGACCCATAGTATTTAACTATTTATCAAAATGACCCATTGTCTTTGTTTTGTTATCAGTGTCTGGTTGTTCAGACTTTTTAATTGTTTTTAAACAAAGTGTCTGTTTGTTGTGTCCATTAATAAAATTGATACTTTTTGATTATCATATCCTTGTGGTGATCCCTATTTGTGTGCATATACTTTTTTTCTTTGTGTGTTTTCATGTCAATCCATTGATATGCACTAGGTGATCCCACCTAAATTGACATTGTGGATGGTGCCCGTTTATTCTATATCTTGTCAGACCTTCATTGTTCAAGTAGCGTTCTTAGATACGAGGTGACGTACCATCGGGACTTCAATGCGCATGCGCCTAACATTCTGCTCCGGTTAGAGGCCATTGATTTATTTAGTAATGACAGGTTCTCTCTAACTAATCAATCAATATATCGCCACCCACTCCGCATTGTGCATCCAATGAACTTGCTTTGGCACAGACTATTACTATCTATTCAATTAGGTCTCCTGCTTACTATTGGTTCTTATTTACTTATTTACCCTATCTGGCCAGTATCCCACCACCCCTTGGACGAAGCATTTCATTGCGAAACGTGCGTCGGGTGTGGTGGGTTCCCCAGGAGTGCACTCTAGGTAACTATGATTTTCTATGTTTATACACGCTGTCACTTTTGATATATATATATATATATATATATATTTATTTACACCTTTTGTATCTGTGTTGGGGCTCTTATGCTGTTGTGATATTTATGTTAATTTGTTTGCCATCTTGGACACATTGCTCTTTGCAAGTTTATTTTTTAGCATATTTATGCTTTTACTTCATACTACGTGTCCTAGGTGGCTCACAATAGATTGTTATACATATAAATTATAATATAGTCTCACGGCATTTATGATGTTTGATTGGGAGTTCCCCCTTCTTTTCTGTGCATAGTTACATAGAACCAACATTGGTTTTTATTGATATGTGCATTCTATACATTTGTATGACCATTAATGTACATGTGTTTTTGGTCATTTCCTGGGTTACCCACCTTTTTCTCCTGTACCTGTGGTGCCTGCCCAGTTTTTTTCATATTTTACGATATTTAATAAAGATAATTTTTAATTCACTTTGCCTTGTATGAAGCTTGTGATGTTATCAGCTAATATGTAACTTAACATATCTGATTCCTTTTTTGTATCTCTATTGTAGAGATGAGCGACTTTGCCTTTTTTAGGGTCGAGTCGGGTTTCATGAAACCCGACTTTCTCAAAAGTCGAGTCGAACGAAATCGGCCGACTTTAGGGAAAAGTCAGGGGTCCGACTGAAACAGGAAACCCAATACAAGTCAATGGGGAAGCAAAGTCGACAGGGAGTGGAGGACAGTAAACACACCTACAGTGCCCATTTTAATGGCAACAACATCAATTCTTATAAAGGTACTGTCACACTTAGCGATGCACCAGCGATCCCGACCAGCGATATGACGCTGTCAGGATCGCTGGTGCATCGCTAAGTGGTCGCTAGTGAGCTGCCACACAGGCAGATCTCACCAGCGACATCGCAGGGGTCAAGGGTCGCTACTTACCTGTCACACTAGGCGATCCTGCGTCCTCCCGCCCGGCTCCACGCTCGTCGCTCGTCTCTCCACAGGAAGCGCCACAGGAAGCTGACGATGAGAAACGGTCCAGCCTGTTCTCGCGCAATCAGCGATAACCAGCGGGGGAGCGGGTCATAGGTAAGTATCACACACAGCGATATCGCTAGCAATATCGCTATAACGTCACAAGTTATAGCGATATTGCTAGAGATATCGCTTAGTGTGACAGGCCCTTTACTTAAGCTTGTCAACCTTAATTTACTTTATAATAATAGTTATGCATTGAAAACTGGGGTTTATTTGGATAAAGTTGTGGGGGGGTAGGGCTGGCTCCAGGTTTTCGTGTGCCCCGGGCCAAAGAGTGTCAGTGCGCTCCTTTAACACATACCACAATTCATGATGCTCTGATACAGCACAGAAATATAGGTATAGTACAATGAAAAATACTTCACTTCTTTCATGACATGAGTGATATCTATTTTAAATTCTACAATAGCTCAAAAACCGGACAGTATATTACTCCATACAGTATTATGGCCACCACATAGTGCGCCATACAGAATAATGAGCCCCATATATTTCTCCATGCAGAATAATTGGTCCCACATAATGTTCCATACAGTATATGATCTCCACATAATGCTACAGTATATGATTGGCCCCATGGATGTTGCTCCAGTGTCTTATAAGCCCAAATAATGCTCCATATATAATCTGCCCCATTTAGAATGCTCCAGTGTATAATGGGCCCCATAGATGCTGCTCCAGTGTCTGATCTGCCCCATTTAGAATGCTCCAGTATATGATGGTCCCCATGGATGATGCTCTAGTGTCTTATGGGCCCAAATAAAGCTCCATATATATTCTGCCCCATTTAGTATGCTCCAGTGTATAATGGGCCCCATAGATGCTGTTCCAGTGTCTGATCTGCCCCATTTAGAATGCTCCAGTATATGATGGGCCTCATGGCTCATGCTTCAGTGTATAATGGGCCCCATATATCATTCTCCAGTGTATAGTGCTCTGCAAAAATAGCTCCCAACCTTTACAAAAATTAAATACCTCTCCTCACTGGGCACTGCTCTATTCTGGACTCCTCAGCATCGCCAACTTCCATCTCTCTGCTCTTGGACTGTTTAGGCAGAGGGCGTACAGACATGATGTCATCGCGCTCTCTGACCTGAATGTCACTGTCAGGAAACGCGGAAGACGTCACGGCGGAGGAGCAGGGAGAGGTAAGTATTGCAAGAGCTGTGTCCCTGAGCAAGCAGGGGGGGGCTCACTCGTGGGCGACGGCACTGGCACAGGGCCCCTCATAGTACGCCGGTGTGACCCCCACCATCAGAGACACTTTATTGCACTATGAGGGGCCCTGTGGCAGTGCCGTCGCCCAAGAGTGGGCCAACCCACCTGTTCAGGGCAACTGCACTTGCCCGGGTGCGCCAGGTGGTGAGCCCGGCCATGGGGGGGGCAGCCCAGTTAGGGAGGTTGAAAAAATGGCATATGTTGATGTGTAGGCTGGATATTCAGCAGCTGCAAATGGAGGAATTGGAGAAGTACGAGGAAGAGGAGGACAAAAGCGAGCCATTTTTCTGGCAACCTATGTGTCATCAGGGAAGGTGGGACAAAATCCTTTGAAACCCATGCATGGTTCATTTTAAAGAAGGTTAGATCATCAACATTTTGGGTCGACAGACAGGTCCTTTTTTCTGTCAAGATTGATCCAGCAGCACTGAAGACTCTTTCAGATAGCACACTACCAGCAGGGCAAGCGAGCTCCTGTAAGGCATATTGTGCCAATTCAGGCCAGGTGTCCAGTTTACAGGCCCAATAGTCAAAGGGGAATGACCTGTGAGGGAGAACATCAATATGGGAGGAGAAGTAGATTTTAACCATAGTTGACAACTGCTGTCTCCTGTCACTTGCAATCGATTCAGTATTACCAGTTGTGTAAGCGGTACTTGATAAATCAGTCCACAACATGGTCATGAAACCCGTCTCCAACGCCACTTCGGCTGTGTGCACCACGAACACCTCTTCCATTTGGCCCACTACAGCTCGTGGGAGAACCAGCACCGCTGCTGTGTGCTGGGAATGCCTCTAACAAACGGTTTACTAGAGTTGCTTGTTTGTTAGCCAATATTAGCTCTACGTTCTCCTGTGGCATGATGTTCTGTAATTTGCCTTTATAGCATGGATCGAGGATACTGGCCAACCAGTAGTCGTCATCCTTCATCATTTTGGCAATGCGGGGGTCCCTTTTTAGGATCCGCAAGGCATGATAACACATGTGGGCCAATGTTCCAGGTGTCAATGATGCACTGCCAGTGGTGGGTGACTGAGCACTTTCTGGCAAATCCACATCCCTCAAGTCCTGCACAAACCCTGTACCTAACCTTAGCATGCCAACATTTTCTCTTGCCCCATGAAAAGCATCCTCCTCCCCAAAATAATCATCCCCCTCATCCTCCTCTTCTGCCTCCACCTCATCCAGGTCAGTTGCCCTCACTGACAATGGCTGACTGTCATCAAAGCTTCCCTCATCCTCTTCCTCATCCTCTGCTGCAGACACCTGATTCTTAATGTGCGTCAAAGTTTGCATGAGCAGATGCAAAAGTGGGATGCTCATGCTTATGGCGTCGTCAGCGCTTACCAGCTGTGTGCATTCCTCAAAACACTGAGGACTTTACAGTGGTCTTTCAGCTTTGACCACTGCACACCCGACAACTCCATGTCTGCCCTCAAACTGCCTGCCCGTGTATCCTCCCACAAATACATTACAGCCTGCCTCTGTTTGCACAGCCTCTCAACCATGTGCATGGTGGAGTTCCACCTTGTTGCAACGTCTATGATTAGGTGGTGTTTGGGAAGGTGGAGCAGGGCTGTTAACTCCGGATAATTATTTAAGAAGCACTGCACCACCAGGTTCAAGGTGAGTCAAGCAAGGTATGCGTATGAGTTTTGCAAGGGCTATGGCCGCCACAAAATTCCGACCGTTATCACTGACTACCTTGCCGGGCTCAAGATGTAGACTGCCCAGTCATGACTCGGTAGTAGTAGTCGGCCAGTCCCTCTGCGGTGTGTCTGTTGTCGCCCAAAGACATCATCTTTAAAACTGCCTGCTGCCGCTTACCACTAGCTGTTCGATAGTGGGACACTTCGTGTGAAACACTGGCATCTGCGGATGGAGTGGTCGTGAAACTGCGCTCTGTCGACGAGCTTTCGCTTCTGGAGGAGGAGGGTCAAACGCCTACAGCGAACTGTTTCCTATACCATGGACTAGGCAGCACTGTTCCACTGCCGCTGTCCTCTGTGGAGCCTGCATCCACCACATTAACCCAGTGCGCAGTGATGGACACGTAACGGCCCTGGCCATGCCTACTGGCCCATGCATCTGTTGTGAGGTGCACCTTTCCACTCACTGATTGTTTGAGTGCATGGACAATGCAGTCTTTCACATGCAGGTGGAGGGCAGGGATGGCTTTTTGAGAAAAGTGGCGACTGGGTAGGTCATAGCGTGGGACTGCATAGTCCATGAGGTCTCTGAATGCAGCGCTTTCAACCAAACAGAAGGGCATCATCTCTAACGAGATCAGTTTGGCAATGTAGGCGTTAAAAAGCCAGTGTATGCGGATGAGAGGATGAGTACTTTCTTGTCCTACTCAAAGCATCTGGTATGGTGAGCTGAACTTGAGAGGTGCATATGGGGGAACTAGCGGTGGACATGACGGACTGAGAGGGGGTTGGTGATGGTGATGGTGGTGGTGGTGGTGATGGCCTAGATTCAGTCTTATGTTGCAAAAATATTGTGATTCCCTGACTGCTTTGGCCTTATGACGACACTTCAACATTTCTTTCTGGTGGTGTGCTAACCGGTGGGCTTACAGTGAGGGAAGTGATGTTGCGTTGCTGCCTACCTTCAGTCGGAACAGGTGCACATGTGATACCTGAGGTATTGTACTCCGTCCACGCTTGGAAGTGCATGGTGTTTAAATGTCTAAGCATGCAACTGGTATTCAAATTTCTGAGATTTTTCCCTCGGCTAAAGGTCCTTCCGCACTTCTTACAGATAACCTTTGCCTCATCAGTAGGATTTTGGTCAAAAAAGTGCCACACTGCACTCTTCCTACTATGGTACAACTTTTCAGGGATTACACGCTGTGCTAATTTGACCATCTGGCCAAGTTGTCCTGCAACTTTTTGTTTTTTTAACACGTTTTTGGACTGATAGGGGCCTGCCAGATAACACCAGCTGCGATGTTGGTACCTGCTATAGATGCTCCTCCTCTTCTGAGTTATTGCCAGCGGCACCCTCTTCCCCCCCCTGGATGCCAATCCGGGTCAATAACTGGGCCATCCATCCCCACCTCTTCAATTTCATGTGCACCTTCCTCTGTGTCAGCGTGTAAAGTGGTATAGTATGCGGGAAGGGGCACCTGAGTTTTATCAGGGACAGATTCTGGCTCAGTAGACTGGGAGCGCAATGTAGTGCTCTGGGTCAATATACCAGCAGAATCATCTAGCAGTGGCTGTGCATCAGTGCACTCCATGTCAGATTCATCTTGGACTGGGGAATTTAGGATTTGACTTGTAACCCAGGCATTGTATATGAAAAGAGCTCCATGGAGTAATCTGAAGTGTGGGCTGCCGCATCCTTCACTTTTGGTGGGGATGAAGGGAACAAGGAAAGGTGTTGTTCCTGACCGGAAACCTGCACTGACGACTCAGTGCTTGCAGTTTTTGAAACTTCAGAAGAGAGCCAAAACCTTTTCCTGAAGCTCCGGCTTTAAAAGCGTTTTAACTACTCCCACAAAAGGCAACCTTCCAGGCCTTCTGGAGCCAGACGATGACGCAGGCTCAACACCTCCAGCCTGAGCTGCTATAGTGCTTTGTGCATAACCAGCAGATGCACCATCACCACCATCAGTAACAGCTGCTTCCCCCCGCCCACGTCCGCGGACTCTTCCACCATACTTCCTCATGTTTGGGAAAATGTAACAAAATTCACAGCAGATATATGGTACTGTATGAGGAGCGTACAGCTGTATAAAGTGTAGGGAAAAATGTAAATCTCCGTGTATATTTCCTTAGTCACAGATGCTCTCCCAGGATGTATTTGACCATAATCCAACCAGCAGATATATGGTACTGTATCAGAAGCGGACAGCCCTATACGGTGTATGGAAATATGGAAATGTCCGCATATGTTTTAACGGACTCACACACACACGCTGTCTCTGTATAGATTTTACCACAATCCAAACAGCCGATATACGCTACTGTTTGAGAAGCGGACAGCTCTATATGGTGTATGTATGGAAAAATTTAAATCTCCATCTTTTTTTTTTACAGAGTCTCAAACACAGATAGCATGTATTTGTCTGTGATACCAGCCGGTACATGGTAGTGTGTGAGGAGCGTACACCTCTATACGGTGTGTGAAAAAAAGAACGCTCAGTAACTGTGCAGAAAAAAAGAAAAGCAGGAGTGCTTTGAAAAAAGCAGTCTGCACAGCAGTGTGCACACAGCAATGCAGCTATCAGGTAGCCTTATAAGGCAGCCTAATAACCACCAGCGCTGCTGCACAAAAAAAAAATTCTCCCCTCCCCTGTCACTGCACACTAACTGTCCAGTGACAATCGCTATCAGCAGAAGCATAGATTTTTAGTTCTTTCCTGCCTAACACTCTCCCTACTGAGAAGCAGCAACCTCTCCCTATGCTGAGATCGGCAGAAGTAAAATGGCGGTCGGCGGTCAGGGCTTTTTATAGCCACTGTGACGCCACACAAAGCAAGCCAATCACTTGAATGCCCTTCTCTAAGATGGTGGTGGCCGCTGCCCATGTCATCGCGTTGCCCACAGTGTGCGTCCTTGCTCATTGGCAGAGAAAAGGCGCTGTAAGCATTATGGCAAATGCGACTTTGGCTCTCGGGTCGACGACCTCATGGCCGACTTCATGCTATGGTCGGGTTTCGCTCGGCGAAACCCGACTTTGGCGAAAGTCGGCGATTTTTGAATCTGACCGACCCGTTTCGCTCAACTCTACTCTATTGTTTAAAGACCTAATAAACAAAGATTGAAAAAAGGAGATCCGGTTGGGGAGTATCACTGAAGACCAGACTACTTCTGCACTTTTCCCCTCGCTGCTGCAATTGGTTGATGGATTTCTCCCTTTTCAGTTTTTGAATTTCCACAAAAATTTAAAATAACCAATAAATTTCATTCAACTTCACAACTGTGTCCCACTTTTTGTTGATTCTTTACCAAAAATTTACATTTGGTATCTTTATGTTTGAAGCATGATATGTGGGAAAAGGTTGAAAAGTTCCAGGGGGCCGAATACTTTCACAAGGCACTGTATATAGCATACTAATAGCTAATCAGATGGTCCGAAGATAAACTGCTAGGTGCATATAGAGCCGAGAAGAGCATGGAAGAAGCAGAACGCGAAACGCGTGTCGGGGTGCCACGGCTCACTAGAGGTACAGAGTATTTCACCCAGCTGTCATAATCATTCATTAATTGTTGCTCGTGATACACTTCTCTCTGCATACTTTTTTAGTGGCATTTATCATTTTGTATTTTGAGTAACTCACCTTCGAGTATACCAAATCTTTTATGGAAACTAGCTGTCTTACTTAGATATGAGTTATATATAGATGATTTTGCCCCATTACTATCATGCATCTTATCCGCGGCTAGGAAGGGTTAAACTAGGGCTGACTAGGGCAATTTAGCTGGTGGCCCATTATGTGATAACTGAAGAGAGCTAAATATTTTTTACCCTTCATTTTTGTCCTCTACTACTCCTTCTTTTAGTCATTTTCACTAATGTTTTTGGTTATTGAATTAAAAGCTAAATTTTAGGGGTTATTTTTGGTGCTTCTGGTGTTACTACTGATTATATAATCACATTGATTAGTCCTGAGGTCTGTTTTTGATGAGTATGGCTGGGTTTCTGTCGGGACCCATTGACACAAATAAATGGCTGGATGATGCAAGAGAGGTCTTTTCTGAAGTAGAATCTGACTATCTGTCTGCTTCGGGCTCTTCTCTCAAAACACTCTTTTCTGAATTATTGGAGGCATTTAAAGAGAATATTAAGTCTTGGTGGGAGGTACAATCACTGGAAAATTATATCAAACAAAAGATTGTCCCACGTGGTCTAAGGATACCTCTAATACCTGCTCCAAGGTGTAGGACTCCATCTCTACTTGCAAGGTGGGAGGAGGAGGTAACTGCATCATCTGTACGGTTAATGCAGATATTATTGGATGAAGAGAAAATAACTTTAGAGAGGACTTCATTGAGGGTGAAGGAATTGACTGAGCCAACCCTCAAATTGAAAACAGCTGATGATTTCGTAACAAGGGAAGAAAATCTTAAGAATACTGTTGAGAAATACCAACTTTTTATTAAAGCGAGGAAGCATAAATGATTTGTTAGGGACTCAGCAGAGTTCAGGGAAAAACGAGCATACCCTGCCCTTACCCCGAGGGGTATTCCTGGTGACATCTCATCTCAGATATTGAATCCTCAGACGCTGAAGGAGGTCCTAAATTATATACCTCTAGGCCATACTTTAGAAACAAGGGACGAGGACGTAGGGGTAATTTAAAAAGATGGCAGGATATCGAGCGTTATTCTGTGAGGACTTTTCCCAAAAAGCAAGAAACAAATTCTGCAGCGAGTATAAATTCCTCCTCCTCCTCAGCCTGCTCCTCAGCCTCTTTTTTAGAAACCAGGGGCCTAGCACCAAACAAACTAGGGGAGCGGACAAACAATCAAAAATGAGGGCTCTGGTTGAAGGGGACAATGGCAATCAGATAATTAATTTGTCCTCATACAATTTGTCAGATATAGAAAAGAGGGTTCTTGAGCGGGGGTTATCCTTTGTTCCTACGACCAGGTTTGACCCATTTGTATGGGTTAAGGATATTAATTTATTTACACGAAAACTTAAGTGGAAAAAATGTTTTGCTCTGAATGATAAAAACAAATGTCAACAACTTGGGATAACGGAGGAGGAACTTCCTGATGTAATGCTTCTAGCTGATTTGTCTGAGGAAGGACAGAGAGATATTGGGGTGGGCCCTTTTTCTGATTTGAAACCAAAAAGCAAAAAGATGCCACCAATTGGTGATACTGGGAGTATTGACATTTTTCAACAGCTTGTCTCGGCAGAGATCTGTAAGATTGACTCCAAGAGAGATAGGGTCCCACCTAATCTCTCCTTCCGTGAGAGAAAGGCTTTGGAGGAACTTGGTGATAATGATCGGATTGTATTGAAGCCCTCTGATAAAGGGGGTAACACTGTTATCCTCAACAGAGATGAATATATTCAAATGTGTATGAGGATTCTCTCTGACAAATCAACGTATGAGTTGCTCAGGAGTGATCCGACAAAGGAGTATAGTCTGAAATTGTCAGCATTGCTCAAAAAGGCATTAGATTCGAAGTTGATCTCAAAGAATGAGTTCAACTTCTTATTACCCAAGTGGCCAGTTACAGCTACGTTTTACTCCCTGCCTAAGATTCATAAGGGGTTCGATCCCCTTAAGGGTAGACCAATCGTTTCGGGGATCGATGCCCTTTGTCACAACTCCAGCAGGTATTTGGATCAATTGTTGAGACCATTTGTGCTATCCCTCCCTTCATATTTGAGAAATACTATGGACCTTCTTAATAAACTTGAAGGAATCACAGTGGACCCAGGTACGATGCTGGCCTCCATTGATGTTGAGGCTTTGTATAGCAGCATTGGCCATAAAGAAGGTCTAAGAGCTGTTGAACACTTTCTCAAGGGGAGGGGTATCCATTTTGGAGCACACAACAATTTCCTGCTGGAACTTCTTCAATTTGTATTGTGTCACAATTTCTTCCTATTTAATGGGAGGTACTACCACCAGCTCAGGGGCACAGCGATGGGGAGCCCTTGTGCCCCTACTTATGCTAATTTGCTCCTGGGCTGGTGGGAGGACACTAAGGTCTTTGGGGACGAGGATGTCGTCTGGTCCCCTAAGATATTATTCTGGGGTCGGTACATTGACGACATCCTCGTCCTCTGGGCGGGGTGTGGAGAATCATTCAGATCCTTTGTTGATACCCTTAATAATAATGAGTTGGGTCTTTTCTTCACCCTTGAGGTCAGTGGAGATCAGATCACATTCCTGGATGTTAATATTTCTATTTCTCCAGATGGTTTGCTCAAAACCAACCTGCACCGAAAACCAACCTCGACTAACAGTCTCTTGAGGTGGGAAAGTCATCATCCCCCCCCTCTTAAACGAGGTATACCAAGGGGTCAGTTCCTCAGAGTTCGGAGGAACTGCTCTGATTGGAATGACTTTGAAATGCAGTCGAGTGATTTATGGAGGAGGTTTAGGAGCAGGGGATATCCAACAAGGGTGATTGAACCAGCCTATAAGCACTCTAAACAAGTAAGCAGGATGTCATTGTTGACTCCGAGGGCAAGAGAGGACTCTAATACAATTACTAGATTGATAGGGACCTTCGATGACCAATCTGGTAAAGTTATGAACATTCTGGAGAAGTATTGGCCTATCCTGAAAATGGATAATAACATATGTGATTGTATCACTCAGGGTCCATCAGTTACATTTAGGAAGGGTAGGTCAATAAGGGATCGGGTGGTAGGTAGCCATTTGGAGCCTCAGAAAAGAGAAGAAACGTGGCTGCGGAATAGAGCAACAGGTACTTTTAAGTGTGGACACTGCAGCTTCTGCAAATATATCTGTGTATCCCATACTTTTTGCAGTGCCTATACAAAGAGGATTTATGAAATGAAAAGCTTTGCAAATTGCAAAACCACTGGAGTTGTATATCTGTGTACTTGTACCTGCCCCCTTGACTATGTTGGCAAAACAAAGCGTGAATTACGTGTCCGCATAGGTGAATATTTGGGGGATATTAGACATAAAAGAGATACCCCTTTAGCCCGGCATGTCAATATGGTACATGGAGGTGATGATAAACATATTAATTTTCGTGTTATAGAGAGAGTGCAGCCCGCAGTCAGACAGGGAGATTGGGATAATAGAATCCTACAGCGTGAGACACGCTGGATTTTTTGGCTTGAATCACAGAGCCCAAAAGGCCTTAATGAACAGCTAAATTTTAGTAGTTATCTATAATCAGTGTGTTTCACATTTTCCCAGCCAGCTCTTTATAGTGTTTTTGATAATTTGGTCGGTATATTTTTACTATTGGTATTTTTTCATTTCCTTTTTCTTTTCTTTTTTCTATTTATTTTACTTAGGGATACATTTATTCCACTCCATGCCATTGAGGACGGTTTTCATTTATTTTTTTGAAGTTCTAGGTGCTCTGAACAATGAAGCTGTTGAATTTATGTGGATGGTTACGTGCGCATGTTATTTTTTAACTAGTTACACTCTTTTTAGACTATAAGATCGTCCGCATATTATTTGCGCGATATGGCATTTCCATTGAGAAGGATGTATCACTCTATTTAATCATTTTGCTTCAGGCACTAGTTTGTGAATTTCTGTTTCCATCAGTGCTTTTTAGTAAGGTGCGCGGCGTCTACGTCATTCAGGTGGCGGCATGCACGGCATGTTTGAGTACTGTCCGTCCTCAATATGATCCCTTCCGGTTTAGACCATGACCGGAAGTGGGCGTTCTATATCGGCGCGGAATCTTTAAACAATGGCGGTGAACGCGCTTGGAGTAAAGCCGCACACTGTATTGCTCTTTCGGCCAGGGGTAATGAGACCCCACTTTTTGACCCCTGATGAACCCTCAGCGGACTAAGAGGGGGAAACGCGTCGGGTTTCCATATGCATCAAGTGGCTGATAAGTATAATGTTGTACATTATTTTTGGCAGATCCCTCTGTGGTACTATCTATTCAGATTTAATCTACTGAGCAATTATGCTCTGTTGGTCTAGAATCTGTATGCATTGCTACTTGAATATCGGTGTACCACATTGTATAATCTGAGATGAATATGGTAGCCTCATTTTTTCATTTATTTTTAAACATGATTTTTGCTAGGTAGCACATTTTGGTGTGTTTTGTTCTACGCACTGATATTGGATTTGAACTGAATATTGTATTCCTGTGAATTAGGGTGATTTTTACCCTCACTTGCAAGGTAACGGCCGCCGTATGTGCTACATAGGCTGCTTTTTTACTGCCTTTAATGTACAATTTTTGTACTATTTTCCAACGTTTGTCCGGGGCTCCGGACAAATAAATCAGTATATGTGCTTCTCATTGAATTTTCTTGTAGCCGTTTTTTAATAATTTTGCTATTTGGTAATTGGGTCTGCCATTTGCAGCTTATTAGCATTTTTGTGACTACAGATAAGTCCTTCTCTAAGCTGCCTGATATTAACCCCATCTATTATTTTTTTGACTCCGAGATAAGTTCCTTTTGGGGGTTTTTTACCATCAGAAATACTACGAGTTCATAGCAATTTAGTATTATCTATGAGACCATTTATGTCTCTTTATATATTTTTTTCGGTATTATAAGTGTGTGTGTGTTTCTTTTTTGTGTCCCTTTTTGTATATGTAGGGAGACGTAGGGGCCATTAGGGATACCGACGTTGAGCGGGGGCGCCATATCGTCTACAACTAGGGTGCCAACCTCCGCGGCTAGGAAGGGTTAAACTAGAGCTGACTAGGGCAATTTAGCTGGTGGCCCATTATGTGATAACTGAAGAGAACTAAATATTTTTTACCCTTCATTTTTGTCCTCTACTACTCCTTCTTTTAGTCATTTTCACTAATGTTTTTAGTTATTGAATTAAAAGCTAAATTTTAGGGGTTATTTTTGGTGCTTCTGGTGTTACATCTTATGTAATATATCAAGCACTATTTAAGTTTTTGTCCTTATTGAAGCCGCTTTTTCTCGGCTCTATATGCACCTAGCACTTTATCTTTGGACCAACTGATTAGCTATTAGTATACTATATATATGCACTTTTTTCAGTAGCTGGACTATATGCCTAACATTTTTATACTCAATCAGGTCCTCTGTGTTTCTCCTAGTGACTGTTCTTTTGCATTTTCTGTCCCCATTTTTTTATCTTATTGATGTACTAATTTTGAAAATGAATTTCAATAAAAATCATTTGTAATTTTATGGTATTATAGCTTCCAGATTCTCTTTTTGTGATAGTATGATTTTTTATTTGTACGGCTGTACGTTATAAACTTCTGTGAAGCCCTTGGGGGTTCAAAGTTATCATCACATATCTAGATAAGTTCCTTGGGGGGGGTCTAGTTTCCAAAATGGTGTCACTTGTGGGGGGTTTCCACTGTTTAGGCACATCAGGGGCTCTCCAAACGTGACATGGCGTCCGATCTCAATACCAGCCAATTTTGCGTTGAAAAGTCAAACGGCGCTCCTTCCTTTCCAAACTCTGCCATGCGCCAAAACAGTGGTTCCCCTCCACATATCAGGTATCAGCGTACTCAGGACAAGTTGCACAATAATTTTTGCAGTCAAATTTCTCCTGTTACCCTTGGGAAAATAAAAATAAAATTGGACCTGAAGTAATTTTTTGGTGAAAAAAAGTTAAATGTTCATTTTTTTTTAAACATTCAAAAAATTCCTGTGAAACACCTGAAGGGTTAATAAACTTCTTGAATGTGGTTTTGAGTACCTTGAGGGGTGCAGTTTTTAGAATGGTGTCACTTTTGTTTTTTTTTCTATCATATAGACCCTTCAAAGTGACTTCAAATGTGATGTGGTCCCTAAAAAAAATGATGTTGTAAAAATGAGAAATCGCTGGTCAACTTTTAACCCTTATAACTTCCTTACAACTAAAAATTTTGATTCCAAAATTATGGTGATGTAAAATAAATATGTGGGAAATGTTACTTATTAAGTTTTTTGTGTGCCAGATCTCTGTGATTTAAGAGCATAAAAATTCAAAGTTGGAAAATTGCGAAATTTTCTAATTTTTCGCCAAATTTCCGTTTTTCTCCACAAATAAATGCACGTTATATGAATTAAATTTTACCACTATCATGAAGACAATACATCATGAGAAAATCAATGTCAGAATCACCGGGATCCATGGAAGCGTTCCAGAGTTATTACCTCATAAAGGGAGAGTGGTCAGAATTGTAAAAATTGGCCAAGTCAATAACGTGCAAACCACCCTTGGGAGTAAAGGAGTTAAAGACCTAATAAACAAAGATTGAAAAAAAGGAGATCCGGTTGGGGAGTATCACTGAAGACCAGCCTACTTCTGCACTTTTCCCCTCGCTGCTGCAATTGGTTGTTGGATTTCTCCCTATGTACACACAGTACGGGGACCTCTTGGTCACCAGTGACGGTAATGAGGGAATGTCAGCCACAGGATCTAGCTGTAGTTCCCAGGTGGCTCTTTAACCCATTAATGACATTTGACATAACCTTTCCTGAATCACTCTCTAATCCTACTCCCTCATGCTTGCCCTATGCAGTATATAGTGTATATACAAGAGAAGGCGGCCACATGGCAATGTTCAAAATGGTTCCACATTATGGTGCCAGATTTTGCAACTATGGACAAAATACCTACCATTGTTACACTCCATGGACCAATTCCTCACTCATATTTGCAGTTTCTCTAGAGAGGTGACTCCCGTGCAAGTTGTTGCGACCTAGTAGCAAAGAAGATCGGGCACAGTAGGACTACATCTCTTCTTACAGGCATTTAATACATCTATTTTCTTCTTTTATATGACAACAAAACATCTCTATGTGCAATCCCACTTTCAGCTATCTAGTTGCAGAGCCAGCAGTGCCCGTCTCTTCTTTTCCTGTGATGAATGTCTGCTCTCTGGTTTGGCTGCTTTGGGTTGCCAGTGCATCGGATAACAGTACATCACTTTTGACTAGGGATGAGTGGACCCGTGAATATCCGGGTTCTTCGAAGCTTAAAAAATAGTTCAGATCTGGTGTGAGAACGGTAACCGAACTTGACCCTGAACGCGCACTTCATTCAAGTCAATAGGGGGGCCGAAGATCCAGCGGTTCCTATGCTGTCATCTGTATGCCGCACCTGGATCAAAGAAGACCAAGAAATATTATACAGTTATGCAGGTGCTCACCTGTAGTGGTTGTACAACTCAGGCACAATACTGGTTGAAGTTAGATGTATATTCCTTTTATCTGCTGCTCCACCCACTGGATCCTATTGAGATCGCGACTCCACATACGGCAATCAGATTAGTTCCATGGATCAACGCCCTATCAAGGAATCTAGTATATATACCCTGCAACATTATACTTTTCAAGAAAGGCATCCAGGAATCACTCATTACAACATCATACGGCAGAGAGTTCCATAGTCTCACTGCTCTTACAGTAAAGAATCCGCGTCTGTGAGCATGCTTAAACCTTCTTTCCTCCAGACGTAGAGGATGCCCCCTTGTCCCCATCACAGGTCTAAGAGTAAAAAGATCATTAGAAAGGTCTTTGTACTGTCCCCTTATATATTTATACACTGTAATAAGATCACCCCTAAGCCTTCCTTTTTCCAAACTAAATTACCCCAAGTGTAATAACCTGTCTTGGTATTGCAGACCCCCCAGTTCCCTAATAACCTTGGTCGCTCTTCTCTGCACCCGCTTCAGTTCAGCTATGTCTTTCTTATACACCGGAGACCAGAACTGTACACAGTATTCTAAAGGGGGTTTTACACATAGCGATATCGCTAGCAATATCACTAAAGCGTCAGCGATTTTGTGACGCAGCAGCGATATTGCTAGCGATATCGCTACATGTGATACTTACCTCCGACCGGCTCCCCCGCTGGCTATCGCTGATCGCGCGAGATCGGCCTGGTCCATTTCTCGTCGTCGGCTTCCTGCTGGCGCCGACGAGCGAGCCATGGACGCGGGCGGAAGACGGTCACCCTCGCCGCGTCTGAAAGGTAAGCGCGACCGCCGCCGCTGTGAGATCTGCCTGTTTGGCAGCTCACTAGCGACCATTTAGCGATGCACCAGTGATCCTGACCGGGTCGTATCGTGGTCGGGATCGCTGGTGCATCGCTAAATGTAAAGGGGCCTTAAGTATGGTCACACTAGTGACTTGTATAGAGGTAAGAGCCAAAGCAGGCTTTATCTGCTCAGAAGACTGAGAGCCTTCGGAGGTAGGGGGGCACTCCTTGCATCCTTCTTCAACTCTGTTGTGGCATCAGTCATCGTCTTTGGTGTGGCGTGCTGGAGTAGTGGTATATCAACCAGGGATAGGAATAGGCTGGACAAACTGATTAGAAGGGCCAGCTCTGTCCTGGGATGCCCCCTTGACCCAGTTCAGGAAGTAGGTGACAGGAGGATACTGGCCAAGGTGAGCTACATGGTGCAGAATGATTCCCATCCCATGCATGAGACCGTGACACAGATGTGCAGTACTGTCAGTGACCGCCTCCTTCATCCTAAATGTGAGAGGGAGCGCTATCGAAAGTCCTTCCTTCCTGCTGCAGTTAGGCTGTATAACCAGCACTGTCCAAAACGGAGAACGACCCAAACAGTGAACTGATAGATCCAAAGTTGTGAAAGTCCGGTTACATTTTTTTTTTCCCCGTATATGTACCTACCTACTGTCAATGTAATGCCTTTATGCATCTGTATCTATACTTGTTCCTGCCTTGCTGCTGTAATGCTCTGAATTTCCCCATGGTGGGACGATTAAAGGATTATCTTATCTTATCTTATCTTAATATTATGTTCTCCTCATGAGCATCTATGCCTCTTTTAATGCATCCCATTATTTTATTTGCGTTTGCAGCAGCTGCCTGATACTTGCTACCAAATGTGAGTTTGTCGTCCACCCATACACCCAGGTCTTTTTCAATGACAGTTTTGACCAGAATTTTACAATTAAGCACATAATTATACATCTTATTTCTTCTGCCCAAGTGCATGACCTTACATTTATCCCTATTAACCCCTTTGTGACATTTGACGTACTATACCGTCCATTTGCCCTGGGCCTTAATGCCCATGGACGGTATAGTACGTCAGGTGCCATCAGCCCGGCTCACGGGGGGAGTGCGGCTGATTGCGGCCGGGTGTAAGCTGATTCTCACAGCTGACACCAGGCATGAAGTGCCAGGAACGGTTGGAAAATTCTTCTCTGGGGAGTATGCGGGCTCCACTGCTTCAGAGATACATCAGAGGGTTCATTGATGAGGAAGCTCCCGAACTCCTTTAACACATTCATTCCCAGGGTGATGACATATCTGTTACTTACTTCTCCAAGAGTCAGCACCACACCCTTCCGTCCCAGATCTTTGCTGTAGATGGTTATCTGCATCCACACCACTCCTGCAACCGGAATGGGCAACTGATTGGCAGCTGTCAACTTTATCACCGGACCCCACTCAGGCAGCATTGCTTCAGGAAAATGTCACCGGAAGTAGGTTTCAGGCACCTGAAAGCCCGTATCCATCAGACAAGCTCGACCGTCCATTTCGGCCCAGACAAGATGGCACGTTGAGACTAAATTTGTGGGACTTCTAATACTCCTTTGTGACTGTTCAGGTCCCGGGTGGCATCCCGCAGGCTCGGAGCCCTCTAGTTTAACGGACGGCATTATTGATGCCTACCCCGTCGTGGGCACTCCCAAGCCAAATGCCCAATCTCTTCATAGTTAAAACAGGTGAGGGGTCTCTGTCGACAGAGCATCCTTGATTCACAACGGAGATCTGGATCATCTGTGCCCCCTGGCAGATTCGAGGTACCTCCTGACTTCTTTTTCACATCGGCCAGCTCCCCTCTAATATCTTGGAGTTCCTTCCGCAATTCGTCCACCCATTGTGGCTCAGTGATCATGTTTACGGATACCTCTCTGCTCTGGACCTTCCCTACCGGGACTGTCACCCCCTGCTCTTGTTTACATGTACGTGCATCGCTTCCTATTTCAGAAATGGTCATGCGAAGGTTCACCCGCAAGCGCTCCTGCAGAGCCTGTTTCGTCAGTACGTCTCGTAAGCCTGTCACCAATTGGTCTCGCAGCAGTACGTCAGTAGGGCCTATGCCTATGCCGTCTTTCCTAGTGATAGCAGTATGTAACTCCTGGAGGGCATTCATGTACTGAGTCACAGTCTCCCCCTCCCTTTGCATACGGCTAAATAGATGCATCCTCAACTCCCCTACATCCGTGGGGTCCCCATGGGTCTTCTCCAAAATTTGAAGCACCTTTAAAGGTGTCTCACTCTCTGGGGGGTTCGTAGCATAACCAAATCTCTGGACTCCCCATCTAAAGCCATTATGGCCACTTCAGCTTCCAATGCAGGGGTCATTGGATGCATTCTCATCATCCTGCTAATGTGTTCAGTCCAGCACCATTACATAGTGTTGGTCCGCGTAAACTTAGGGAGATTGTTCAATATTGCCCCCAGAGAAATTCTGGACCTTGGGCCGACCCCAACTGCTTGATCTGCCGCCCCCATGCTGTTAGACTGCATCCTGCCGTCTACGCCAAGTGTGAGATATAGCAGGAACGAGGGATGCAGGGACGAGCAGGAGGCAGAGCAAGAGTTAACGGGTTTATTACAGGGGATACTCCACGCAGGGAGACTATACGGGGGTTATAAAGGATAATACGCAGTATAGTAACAGAAAAAGAAATAATGTTCATATACAGTGCCTTGCGAAAGTATTCGGCCCCCTGGAACTTTTCAACCTTTTCTCACATTATGCTACAAACATAAAGATACCAAATGTAAATTTTTGGTGAAGAATCAACAACAAGTGGAACACAATTATGAAGTTGAACGAAATTTATTGGTTGTTTAAAATTTTTGTGAAAAGTCAAAAACTGAAAAGTGGGGCATGCAATATTATTCAGCCCCTTTACTTTCAGTGCAGCAAACTCACTCCAGAAGTTCATTGTGGATCTCTGAATGATCCAATGTTGTCCTAAATGACTAATGATGATAAATATAATCCACCTGTGTGTAATCAAGTCTCCGAATAAATGCACCTGCTCTGTGATAGTCTCAGGGTTCTGTTTGAAGCAAACAGAGCATCATGAAGACCAAGGAACACAACAGGCAGGTCCGTGATACTGTTGTGGAGAAGTTTAAAGCCGGGTTTGGATACAAAATAATTTCCAAAACTTTAAACATCCCAAGCAGCACTGTGCAAGCGATCATATTGAAATGGAAGGAGTATCATACCACTGCAAATCTACCAAGACCCGGCCGTCCCTCTAAACTTTCATCTCAAACAAGTAGAAGACTGATCAGAGATGCAGCCAAGAGGCCCATGATCACTCTGGATGAACTACAGAGATCTACAGCGGAGGTGGGACAGTCTGTCCATAGGACAACAATCAGTCGTACACTGCACACATCTGGCCTTTACGGAAGAGTGGCAAGAAGAAAGCCATTTCTCAAAGATATCCATAAAAAGTGTTTAAAGTTTGCAACAAGCCACCTGGGAGACACACCAAACATGTGGAAGAAGGTGCTCTGGTCAGATGAATCCAAATACAGCTTTTTGGCAACAATGCCAAATGATACGTTTGGCGTAAAGGCAACACAGCTCAACACCCTGAACACACCATCCCCGCTGTCAAACATGGTGGTGGCAGCATCATGGTGTGGCCCTGCTTTTCTTCAGCAGGGACAGGGAAGATGGTTAAAATTGATGGGAAGATGGATGGAGCCAAATACAGGACCATTCTTGAAGAAAACCTGTTGGAGTCTACAAAAGACATGTGACCTGGATGGAGATTTGTCTTCCAAAAAGACAATGATCCCAAACATAAAGCAAAATCTACAGTGGAATGGTTCACAACGTATCCAGGTGTTAGAATGGCCAAGTCAAAGTCCAGACCTGAATCCAATCGAGAATCTGTGGAAAGAGCTGAACACTGCTGTTCACAAACGATCTCCATCAAACCTCACTGAGCTCGAGCTGTTTGCCAAGGAAGAATGGGCAAGAATTTCAGTCTCTCAATGTACAAAACTGATAGAGACATACACCAAGTGACTTGCAGCTGTAATCGCAGCAAAAGGTGGCGCAACAAAGTATTAAGTTAAAGGGGCCGAATAATATTGCATGCCCCACTTTTCAGTTTTTGACTTTCCACAAAAATTTAAAATAACCAATAAATTTCATTCAACTTCACAATTGTGTTCCACTTGTTGTTGATTCTTCACCAAAAATTTACATTTGGTATCTTTATGTTTGAAGCATGATACGTGGGAAAAGGTTGAAAAGTTCCAGTGGGCTGAATACTTTCGCAAGGCACTGTAACAGGTGAGCTTATCAGTCTGATTAGGGGTGAACCTAGCCTCACTGCTGCGTGAGGCGTCCTGCAAAACGGCGCCCTCCCACCCCGTACTCACTGTATGGTTTCAGTTGTAGAAATCAACATCTGGCCTTAACAATGAAAATAGTTCAACAAACCCTCTTGCCACGTAAAACTTCAAGGTCTTGGACAATAGAAAAACTATACAAAAGACACAAATGAATGCAGCAATAAAAACAAGTGCTGCACATATTATAAAGTCTTACGCCGGTTACACACTAGTGTTTGTGTCCGCAGTGATCTATTCACACACAGTACAGGGTGTGCCATTTATATGGATACACCTAAATAAAATGGGAATGGTTGGTGATATCAACTTCCTGTTTGAGGCACATTAGTATATGGGAGGGTGAAGACTTTTTAAGATGAGTGGTGAACATGGCGGCCATTTTGAAATTGGCCATTTTGGATCCAACTTTAATTTTTCCAATGGGAAGAGGGTCATGTGACACATAAAACTTATTGAGAATTTCACAAGAAAAACAATGATGGGCCTGGTTTTAACGTAACTTTATTCTTTCATTAGTTATTTACAAATTTATGACCCCTTATAAAATGTGTTCAAAGTGCTGCCCATTGTGTTGGATTGTAAATGCAACCCTCTTCTCCCACTCTTGACACACTGATAGCAACATCGCAGAAGAAATGCTAGTCTAAGGGGGTCAGATTCCTTGTTGGAAGGCTTAGACCTGACACCCATAATGTGGTGGTGCACCATCTTGCTGGAAAAACTCAGGGAATGTGCCATCTTGAGAAGTTTTTCCCCTCCCATATACTAATGTGCCACAAACAGGAAGTTGATATCACCAACCATTCCCATCTTATTTAGGTGTATCCATATAAATGGCCCACCCTGTACTGTGTGTGAACAGATCGGCTACATGTTATACTGTACAGGAAATCTCTGCTGCAGAGCGTCATGTGTGATTGGCTGCATACATGTTATACTGTATATCTAGAACTCGGCTGCACAGCAATAAATATACACACAGAGACACCGCTCTGCAGCAGAGCTTTTACATACAGTATAACATATAGCCGATCTATTCCCATACATATAGCTAGCTCTGCAGGGAAGCGATTTTATAACCAGATTCATTACATAGCATAAACCCATGCACAGAGTCACCGATCTGCAGCAGAGCTTTTCCGTGGCCAGCAGTACACACAGGCAGCTTTAGAGATGTGCCTGCCATGGGCAACACATGTCACACACAGCTCTGCCGCAGTCTGCTGACACACGCCGGGCTCTGCACACAGCGCTCTGTTATTCCAAAGGGGGGCGGTCCTCGAGGTCCCAAATTGTAACCACCTCAGGTTCCAGTCCTATAATAATAAACTTGGCCTCCAGGTTGAGTCCTGCCTCTAGCCGCTAGGCACCAGCTCAGAGACACTAAGAGACTCGCCCGGCCACTA
Organism: Dendrobates tinctorius; assembly: GCF_039654945.1. Lineage (NCBI taxonomy): Eukaryota > Metazoa > Chordata > Amphibia > Anura > Dendrobatidae > Dendrobates > Dendrobates tinctorius. The sequence goes on from NW_027361872.1 coordinate 3,314,824, forward strand.
TCCGTCATGAATTCCCAGTGATCCAACATTTCCACGTAATCCATCCAAGGGGGAGTCCAGGACCTAAGAGATCCCCCCCTCCAAGCCGCCAATTACTATCACCACCTCGAGGACCACCTCCCCCACGCCACCCACACAAATGTTCTGAACCCTCAAACATTTGTGTCCCGCCACACCTTCAAGCCTTTTTTGATGCCTTCTTGTACCGCTAGGCACCACAAGTCCAAACCAACCGCGTTCAGATGAACCCCATCATTTCTCAAAAATGTCCTTCTCCCGATTCTAAATCAATGTGACGCACCACAATTGCCCCATTCCTCACCATAAAACGGAACACAGCCCTATTTACTTTGATCCTGGCTTTATTAACACCGCGTGCCGACCTTGCCCCAAACCACACATTCCTGGGCACGATGTCCGACCAAATTACAAGCAGTTTGGGAAACATGGACCAAAGTCTTAACATATCAAATTTAATGTCGCTAATTAAATCCCTGCATGAACATTTTCCCAGGTCGTTCCCACCCAAATGTATCACTAACAAGTCAGGAGTCCGGTCCAGACGAGCAAATTTGTGAAATTCCGGTAGCAATTGACGCCACACCATTCCCCGTTTACCAATCCACCTCAGGATTGCCAAAGTCCTTGGCACGTCCAGCTGCCTCCCTTCTGGATGAACATCCGCCCTCAATGCGGCCCAAAAGACGAAGGAGTGACCCATAATCCACGTGAGCAGCTGTCCCGACTCTGAAAGAAAAATTCAAATATCACAACCTAACAAGCTTAACCCATGTAAACAAGTTCACAAACCATATCATAGATGGGCGAACATATGAGCGAAATCTCACCGACTCCCACCGCCTAATCCTCTTAACCATGTCATCACCTAACCCTCTCCTAGAAGCTTCAGTAGCTGCCCCGATCCGAAACGAATGTCCACAATAATCCTTGGCTGAAATACTCCCTCGTTCCAGACAGCACCTAAATACAGCTATGAATTGGAAACGTGATAATACCGAGCCGTCCTCGTGCACTAACAACGGCTCTATTTCTAACCCCCGCCCCTGTAAAAATTGCCTCATACAACGCAAAGGGCATAGGGGGAACCATGCACTTCGAAAAGCACCACCTTACAACCCTTTCCTTCCACATCTGTTTTAGAAGATCTCAGAAATATCTCCAGCCTATCGCCATATACATCAACGTCCTGTCTAAGCAACCCTCCTGTACGGGATCTGGAAGCACTGATCAGCTCCCCCAACCAAAAAGACCCAAAAAAGGCTAGCAAAAAAGCCACTTTAAACAGAACTACTTCGCTATGAGAATAATAAACATCAGCCAATTGCTCGCCCAGTACCAAAAGTACCTCGTAAGACACAGGACGTCTCCCATCGGACACCTTCCACCCTTTACGCCAACCTTTCACCACCTGAAGTACCAAAAAGGACTTCATCAAGTCCCGTAATCCATGGAATTTAAAGCCAAAGGCCAACCCTGACAAGAAGTTATTTAATTTTGGGACCGACCAACCCGATTTCCAATTGTGTCCTAATAACAACAGCAATTTGCTCTCATCTTCTAAGCTCACTCCAAGTCGAGACTTCCATTCCTCCCAAATACCCCAAGACCTCGAAAAGTGAGCCCATGTTCCAGCTGCCAAAGATCTGGATAACAAATCTCTTACTGCCCCAACAGAAGGTTCCATAATTCTTCCGGGCACGCCAGCCCCCTGGATTCTGCCAGAGGCGCCAACTCCTGAACTTGGTCCCACTGCAAACAAGAAAGAGCTTCAAGAATGCAGTAATTCACTTTCGGCCTAACCTCTGCCGTAACCCATAAATTGAAACTCAGGCCCACCCATACTATATCTGAAGAACTCTTACCAAAACTTGATCAGGTGACGACAGCGAATTTATGGCTCTCATCGCCCCTAATGACTCACAACCAAAGCAAATCTTCTTATTCTGAACACTCCTTCCCCACAACGATAGCGCCACAGCGATTGGGAAAATGTCACAGAGAACCTGATTGGCCGACCAACCCTTTTCAACCCAACTCGCTGGCCATTGCGCCACCAGCCACATGCCTTGAAAAAACAAACTGAAACCCCTCTATCCCGCTGTACCAACCAAAATGCCCAAAGACTCTGCAGACACCACCGGTGCAATCTAGATCGATTTCCCATTGTACGACTCCAAGAAAAGCGACCAAACTTTCAAATCTTCCTTCAACTCCTTCTTCAGCCTGATAAAGTGTGAAGGAATCGTAACTCCCATTGTAGCTAGAGACAACCTGCTGCAAAACGGTCTCCCCATCAGCATAATCCAACAAGCAAAGTTTAATTTTCCTAACAGAGATTGGACCTCTCTCAAAGTCACTTTCTTCAGACCGCAAACTCAACTCACTACAGCTCTCACGTCCAGCAATTTATCCTCAGGAATTCTGCATTCCATAGTGACCGTGTCAATTTCAATACCAAGAAAACTCAGTGACGTAACTGGGCCTACCGTTTTTTTGGACGCCAAAGGGACCCCGAACTTTTTGGCCACACAAAATGATCTTTTCACCCCAATTTTTATTTTCCCAAGGGTAACAGGACCCTAAAAGTTATTGTGTAATTTGTCCTGAGTACGCTGATACCCCACATGTGGGGGTAAACCACTATTTGTGCGCATGGCAGAGCTCGGAAGGGAAGCAGCGCCATTTGACGTTTTTGGCTGGAATTGAGATCGGACATCATGTCACGATTGGAAAACCCCTGATGTACCAAAACAGTGGAAACCCCCCACACACGGATTTTACCGCTGCGGAATCACTTCACGGTAAAATTCGCAGCATGCTCATTCTTTGTGCGGAATCGTGGCGATTCCGCACCCATAGGATTGCATTGAAACTCTCATTTTGCGCATGTGGCTATGCCCACCATGCGTAAAATGAGCGCTCAATGTGCGGATGGTACCCACGGTCTGGAGGAGAGGAGACTGTCCTCCAGGCCCTGAGTACCATAATCCTGTAAAAAATAGAATAAAAATTAGTCATATTCTCACCTTCCGATGGCCCCGGGACTCTTTCCCGCCTCTCACAATGCACCCGACACCTTCCGGTCTCAGTAAAGTGACCAAACTTTCAAATCGTCCTTCAACTCCTTCTTCAGCCTGATAAAGTGTGAAGGAACCGTTACTCCCATTGTAGCTAGAGACAACCTCCTGCAAAACGGTCTCCCTATCGACATAATCCGACAAGCAAAGTTTAATTTGCCTAACAGAGATTGGACCTCTCTCAAAGTCACTTTCTTCAGACCGCAAACTCGACTCACTACAGCTTTCATGTCCAACAATTTATCCTCAGGAATTCTGCATTCCATAGCGACCGTGTCAATTTCAATACCAAGAAAACTCAGTGACGTAACTGGGCCTACCGTTTTTTCGGACGCCAAAGGGACCCCGAACTTTTTGGCCACACCCTCCATTGTATGGAGCAAAACAGAACAATCAAGAGACCGCGCTGGACCAACAAACAGAAAATCATCTAAGTAGTGAATACACGAATTAAGACCAGACACATCTTTGACTGTCCACTCCAGAAACGTGCTGAACGTAGGAACATGACAACGAACACCCCATCGGCAAACAACGATCAACAAAAAAACCCCATTCCAAACACACCCCAACAAAGGCATGCTGCCTGGATTAACCGGCAACAGGCAGAACGCCGCCTCAATGTCTGCCTTTGCTAACAGCGCCCCCTGACCACATTCCCTAACCAAAGCCATAGCCGCATCAAAAGACGTGTACAAGACCGAACACAACTGGGGATCAATCCCATCATTAACTGACAAACCCTTTTGAAATGAGAGGTGATGTATCAGCCTGATTTTATTTGGCTCTTTTTTTGGTACTACACCCAAAGGTGAAACCCTGAGATTATCCATTGGAACCGATAAAAATGATCCGGCCATTCTGCCTAAAGCCAACTCCTAATTCAATTTTTCGGTGAACACATCTGGAAACTGTTTGGCCGATTTCAAATTCTTGGTTGATAACCTCACCTCGACATCTACAAAAGGAATCCTAAAAGCGTCCCGTAAAAGATCAGCTGCTTCCCTATCCGGGTACCTATTTAGAAACCGCTCCATCTCTGCTAGCCAAATTGGCGTCACCCCTTTTTTCAGTTCCGTCTGCACCTTTCTGTTTCCCTGCTCTATAACATTTTGAGGACCCATGATTGCCGCTACAGGAGGCACATTCAGATATGTTCTGAAATCCGGGTTTTTAGTTTTCTGGTACTACACCATCAGGACATGCATGCATCACCAGAACCACCATCAGTAGAGGAATACATCACCAGAACCATTATCGGAACAGAAATATGGGTCGCCCTCATCCCAGGGCTGTGGGGTACTCGGCACCGGGCCGGTGTCAGGGGGATGTGTCACAGCAGCGGTGACCCAGTCCGTGGCCCTGGGCGCCCAATATCAATGGCAGATGATGTTTGTAATGGGAAATTTATATGGAAAGTTCGTGACGCCACCCGTGGTGTTTGGCAAGTAAGATGGTTAGCCAACGCTGCTTGCAGATCCACTGGGACTGATGGTGCGATGCAGCAAAGATGGTGTAGCTCCCCACAGGTGAAGCTATAGTCCCTGGGCAGTGTAGGTGCAATGGATGAGGAGAGGCGCAGACGGGTATAGATGTTGGTACCCAGATGTAGCGGAGTTGAAGGTGTTACTGACGAATGAATGGAGGACACCAGAGCTTGCAGTTTCAAAGCTTTACTCACAGTTCGTAGTGCACACAGGTGCCCGCTTCAGTACCGTGTCCTCCGGGGCAGAGGCCCAGCCAACCTCCAGGCGAGATAGGACTCTCCCTGCCAGCACCCCGCCAACATGTGCCTTTCTTAAACGACTCCTCTATTGCACCTTTTAGTGTAAAGAACTACAGTACCGTGGTTCCCTGAAGTTCCTCCTGTCCGATGTTCCTAACAACTCTACTTGTATGACAGACAGCTGTAGCCTGCTTCGGGGACTCTCTTCTCCTGAATCCCGGCTCTCTATTCGTTTGCTGTTGTGTCCCAAGCCTTTGATGGGAGTAGTGCATTTACAGCCAACTACTCCACCGGTGTCTGCTGCAGAACCATAAGTGTCCATACAACCTCGGGGACCGGGCCCCAGCCTTGCGCTGACAACCTATAGGCAGGGTTCCTATCCAAGCCACTCCTCCTCTCTGTTCTCTCTCCTCTTCGTTCCGTACTTGTCTTTCTCTCTCTTATGGAAATGCAGGTTACAGTTTTACGTCTCTCCTTCTCTTTCCTTTCCCGTGCCAGCTGGCTCAGATCACTGAGGCAGCTGCAGCACTCCTTCTTCTATTCCTTTCCTTGGGAGCTCTCCACTAAGACCAGTCCACAGCCTCTCCTGACTGACTGTCTTTCCTCCGCCTGACCTCCCGGCAGGCTGACCTCCTGTCAGCCTGCTCTCTCCTCTCCAGTCATACTGACTGAACGAACTGGACTGACTGACCTCTAAATCCTATCTTTCCCCTTCTTTTATACTAACTCCACCCACCTCCCAGCACATCTCGTGTTATGAAGCAAGGATCCACGAAAGGTGCTCTGCTACCCACTAAGCATTGAGCTGCAATCTGGTCCTCTGCTGAACTATCCTGTGTGTGGGATGCAGGTGTTGGAGTGTGGCAAGGAGTTCCCACCTTACCTGGATGGTGGGGCACTACACCTTAGGAGAAGGTGCAGTACCTCTGTGGCGACTGAGCCTCAGGGGCGCCACAAATACACCACCAGCACCACTAGCAATACATGAATGCAGTCCCACAGCTACCACCAATATATGCATTACATGAATTGTAATGTCAGGTCATCCCCTAGCATACCCAATTGCAGATGGTACAGGAACCACAGTAGAGTGAGGCCGTACTGGGAGGCCACAGGCCATAAAAGGGAGGACAGTATGACGGGGTTGAGAGGGACTAGAGGATACTTGTTAAGAGGGACAGTTTAGTAAGGGTTAAGGATTTTGAATGTGGATATCTGATAGGGCTGAGGGTTAGAAGGTGGGGGTTAAGGGGAATAAATAAAAGGGGGTAGACATTTTATAGGGCAACCATTTTAGGTTCCCATATCACAGAGAACACAAGCTCCCACCCACCCGCCCTTGAGAGTGGCTTTGATATGCAGTTAATTCATATTAATCTCATCCTTGTTAGTACTAACGTTTATGTATCACTTGTCATAGCAGCGTGGTGTGGGGGAGGTGGTCCTCGAGGTTGGTGGTGATAGTAATTGGCGGCTTGGAGGTGGGGAATCTCTAAAGGCCCCTTTACATTTAGCGATGCACCAGCGATCCCGACCAGTGATATGACCCGGTCAGGATCGCTGTTGCATCGCTAAATGATCGCTAGTGAGCTTCCACACAGGAAGATCTCACAGCGATGCAGCAGCGATACAGCGGACGATACTTACCTTTCAGACGCGGCGATCCTGACGTCCTCTGTCCACGTCCACGTGTAGCTCGTCGGCGCCAGCAGGAAGCCCAGCAGGAAGCGCCCGACGAGAAATGGAGCTGCGCGATCTCGCGCGATCAGCGACAGACAGCGGGGGAGCCGGTCGGAGGTAAGCATCACACATAGCGAAATCGCTAGCGATATCACTGCTGCGTCACCAAATCGGTGATGCTCTAGCAATATTGCTAGCGATATCGCTATGTGTAAAACCCCCTTAAGGACCTGGACTCCCCCTTGGGTGGATTACGTGGAAATGTTGGATCACTAGGAATTCATGACGGATAGTGGCCGGGCGAGTCTCGTAGTGTCTCTGAGCTGATGCCTAGTGGCTAGAGGAAGGACTCAATCTGGAGGCCAAGTTTATTATTATAGGACTGGAACCTGAGGCGGTTACAATTTGGGGCCTCAAGGACTGCCCCCCTTTGGAATAACGTTTAAATAAACTGTTATGTTAAATGTTTTAATAAATGGCTGCTGTGGCCAATTTATCCAAATACGGTGTTGAGAAATTTTTGTGGCGGTCTATGGTATTTAATTTTGGGAAGTTATGGGCTGAGGGTAGCTTTGTGAAAGAGGGGGTTAAAAAACTCAACAGGAATCTCGAATACCCAACCGTCATGAATAGATGCAAGCAGTAGCATTTTTAAATATTTTCTGTTTTAGGACCTTTATTTCTCATCAGATTAGTGCATGTTTCAGTCTTGAAACTCTCACCCTTCACTCAAAATACTGTACCTCTTAAAAGTGCACAGCTAGGGAGACTGCCTATGACTTTCTACTGCGTCTTTGCATGTGCACTCTTGTCTCATGAGATGCGCACTTCTAAGAGTTCTTTTGAGTAATTGTTAGCAGTCTCAAGACCGGGTCCTACACTGATAGGCTCAAAATTAAAGGGCATAAAGCATATAACAAAGTTCCCAAAAGTTTAGTTACTTTCTAATTTGCATTTACACTGGGCGATAATCGAGAATCAAATATTGGTCTATCGAAACAGACTGTCAATCAGCTGATGCGTGAGCAAAATGTTTGTTTATCAGTGAAATGATTTTTAGGCTTGCTTAAATATCGATACTCTTGGCAGCATACCATCCTATATAAACATGTGCTGCCAAGAACAATGCTTTTCTTTGCATACAGATTGATCATGGTAATGATTGTTCTGTGCCCATGAAAGTGCGGTTCGCCTATCTAAACAGGTTATGAAATAAATGCTGAATGGCTTCATGTGGTCTTTTATAAGTTGTGATTCGCCAGTGTAAATTCACCCTGAGCCCTCCACATTGCATTACTCTCCATAATGAAGCCTCCATGTTGCTCTTTCTCCATGTAATGTCTGTTTAAGGGGTTGGAGGTTTTACCCCTTTAAACCCTCATGTTATTATACATGTATATATTTGTACTGCTGTTTTGTAATTCCATGTTACATGTGTAAACTCCATGTTATTGCACTATGTATATTGCAGGGTCAGTGTAGTCTGGGTTGTGGCCATTAGATGAGGGCATAGAGGTCACCACTGTAGAGTTAGTAATATGAGTTAACCATAGGAGGAGTTAGTTGGGGAATAGCCGGGAAGGTCTTCCTGTCTTTAGTCAGTTGGGGGACTGACCCCTCTGTACTCAGGTGGGCTATATGACCGAGCTGCCTAACTACCCTGAAACGTTAAAGAGTACTCCCAGCCATCTACCAGAGAACTTACAGAAGACGAAGGTACAGCAGAACCTGCAGTAGAGAGGAAAAGAAGGAAGTAGAGGAAGATTGAAGGTCACCGTAAAAGTGTACGGGCAGGTCACTCCAGTATGTGGTGGATAGCCTCGTGGGCTGGATCTCTGTTGTCTGAGGAGAAGCAGATGGGAGAATGCTCTACCGTTGTGACGTTCCACCGGGAGGACACTGAGGGGTCGTCTGAGACACTCCGTCCCACGGAAACAATTATTAACGCAAGGAACAGTGAAGGGAAAGATGAAGTAATGTGCCGTCTTTACTGTGAAGAAAATGCTGGATACTACGTGGAAGTATTGTGTCCTGAAGTAAATAAATATATTTAGTTAAGAGTTGCCCTGGACTGTGTCTCTATTCTTTAGGATCCAGGACATCAGCCACGACTACCGCCCGGCCGACCTTTACATCTGCAACACATCCACCTCTCACACTGAGCCCCCCATGCTGCCATTTCTCCAAACTGAGCCCTCTATGGGTCTCCTCCACACTGGGCTCCCCACATTGCCCCTTCTCCATGCTGAGCCCATCACAATGCTTCCCTCTCCATTCTGAGCCCTCCACACTTCCCCACTCTCTATACTAAGCCCCACATACTGCTCTACACTCTACACTGAGTCCATCACGCTGCCACACTCTCTATACTGAGTCCACAGGCTGCCCCTTCTCCATGTTGAGCTCACCAAGCAGCATCCTTTCCATTTTGAATCATCATGCTGCTCCTTCCCCATATTGAGCCCCTCACACTGCCTCTTTCCTATACTGAGCCCTCACATTGCCCAACTCTCCTTATTGAGCTCCTATGCTGCCACTTTTGATACTGAACACCCATGCTGCCCCTTTTCCATATTGAGCCCGCCAAGTAGCGCCCTCTCCATTCTGAGCCTCTGACACTTCCGCTCCTACAAGCTGAGCCCCCACACTTTCTAACTCTCCATACTGAGCCACCTTTGCTTCCTCTTCTCCATACTGAACCCTCCCCACAGTGCTCCCAACACAGTCACTCATCCATTTTGTCTGTTCCACTCTCCCTGTTTCTGTAAGTGCACCTAACATTTGAAAAAGGTAACAGTCTACGATGGCCCAAATCCAAGTTTAAGGCATGAATAGTTAAAATACAAATAACAAAAGACTGTCCGTCACTTCCAAACAGAAGGCTAGTGTGTGCAGGTGCAAACTAAGAGTAGCCATCTCTATACAGGACAAACAAATAAAGTAACAATCTGTATTTCTATATCATGAGAACATGAAATATATGAAATTTTGAATTGCATTACTGCTCTAAATAATAAGAAAAAGTGGAAATGTGTAGCACATAATCTGGCCAATTCATGTGTGCCCAGCAGCTTACGACACGGCAAAAACAGGTGTGGCAGGAATCAGGCCCGGGTGTGGCTACGGAACTTGAACTCAGCTTCCCCAAAATGTGATAAACCACAGTTACTTTATGTTTTAAGGGGGGTTAATCACTTTTTCACACAGGGCGCCGTAGGTTTGGATTTCTCTTTCCCCTTAATAATAAAAAAATTCAATTAAAAACTGAATTTTGTGTTTACTTTTGTTATCTTTGTCTCATACTTACATTTGTTTGTTGATTTGAAACATTTAAGTGTGACAAACATGCAAAAGAATAGGAAACCAGGAGGGTGGCAAACACTTTTTCACACCACTGTATATGAAATTTGAATTGTATTACTGCTTATGATGGTAAGAAAAAATGGACATGCATAGCACATAATTTGGCCAATTCATGCATGCCCAGCAGCCAACGACAAGGCGATCTCTGGTTGCTGGGAAGCTATCTAATGTGAATTCTGTACTAGGCTCAAGCATGAATTTATGGGTAGGTAGGTCTCTGATGCAATTAAAATGGCCACAGGCTGGTGGGAGGAGTGCTCGGTCAGACAGCCAATATACAAATAACAAAAGACTTACAGTCATTTGCAAACAGAACGGTAGTGTGTACAGGTGCAAACTAAAAGCAGCCGTCTCTATACATAACAAAGTTTAACTCTGTAGTGCTATAGACTGTAAACATGAAATATATGAAATTTGAATATCATTACTGTTCTAGATATTAAGAAAAAATGGAGATGCTTAACACATCTTTTGGCAAATTCATGCGTGCCCACTGCCCAGTACCCAACGACAAGGTGATCCCTGGTTGCTGGGAACCTATCTAATGTGAATCCTGTCCTAGGCTGTAGGTCCCTGATGCAATTAAAACTGCCACAGGTTGGTGGGTGGAATGCTTGGTCAGGGAGCCAATATACAAATCAGTCAGTCTTTTGTTATTTGTACATTGGCTTAATGGTAATAAATGGCCTGGAAATATAATAACTTCTTTTTACTAAAATATCTCATTAGATAAAATAAATTCCTTTTGTAATTATTCGGAACTTTGTTGTAAGATTATATTATGGTTTTACTCTTACTTTTCTCACTTACCAAGCAGCAGAAATGTTGTCAGGAAGATTCTGCAGCTCACTAATCTGAAGTTCCTGAGGATGGCCGCTGGATACAGGTGAATAAAGTAAGGATATCAAGAATACATATCTGTTTTGTTTTTATTTGGTGTTGGGGTGAGAAAAGAGATTGTATTGCTATATAAGGGTTTAGTTATAGAATATATCCGAGGTTAACCATCTTTTCTTTTTTTTTTTTGCTTTATTTTACATGTTATGAAATGTTCTCAACACACTCTTCCTCCTCTACTGCAGTAGGACAATGGTTGGTATAACTCTGATCTTCTGGGTTTTATGAGGACTCTGGCAGATAGCAGTTCTCTATTAGGATGAACGCTCACAGGAGTTTTAGGCATAATCTCTGCTTGGAGAAGTCACGTCGTACATAGCCTTCGGAAAAATATGCCGGACTGTGAGCAGGATCTTTTTTTTCGGAAGAAGAGGTGCTTCCATGGTCGTATTCTGTGAATGTGGATAACAGGAATAACTTGTTAAAATAATAATAAACTTATTGTATGTAGTAAGGACATTATAACTGGATATGATCATGTTTTGCACTTCCATGTTGACAAAGGTATTACAGAAAAATATAAATAAAATAATATTTCCTTTACTCACTTTTTAATTTTATTACTAGTTATAATCTTAACCTGCTGTGAGCAGATATGGCAATGTTTCTATAGGATATGTGGTTCCTGACATGTACTGGACACTGACTATTGTATAAATGTTGTGACCATCATTACTAAATAATAAAGAACATGTATACTTACATTTGGTAACCTGAACACCAATGGGAGTTCGTCCCATGAGCATGCTCAGATGCAGGAGTAGAGGACTTAGCCTCTGGAGAGAGTTGCCGCAAGGCAATCTCCTCTGTAGTCTCCTCTACAGCAGATGCAGAGCAGGAGACTGCAGAATGTGAGGATCTAGATTTCAGCAAAGGAGAGGCAGAAATCTGACTCCTAACACTCCCTGAGATGTGGATGGAGTAGGATCTCAAAGAGATGGACAATCCTCATCTTAGGTGGTATTTTGCATGAGAAGACTGCCGCCACATTTACGGCAAAATGCTTTCGTTTCACTGATTTTTGTGAAACGCCCAACTCTATGGAGACAGAAAAAACAATGATTACCAGACAAGAAAGGGCAGAATTATTAATTATTAGAGGAAGGGCATGGATTATTTGTGGAAAATTAGATCTCAGTCTTCAGTGATCTCCTGATCTCATAATATTAGTTGCATTCGTTTAGCTAATTTATAATTATATCAAAATAAAATATCTCCTTACCTATATTCACACCATGCACACACGTAGTTGTACGTGTAGTTGATGTTATATGTGTGATCTATGGTCACTGGTGGCAATTCAGGGTGGACACATTCAACCAGTTTAGTGTACGATACCCAGAGAGGACCATGACAATCGTCTTGTACTCCATGAAGGTGCCAGCAGGCGGCATGGCACATTTCATGCACTAATATGTCTCTAACGCGATCTAAAGGTAGAAAATATACAATTATTATAAGTTATAAAGGTACTTTACATGACAAGTGCCAATGCACTAGGCCATATTAAAGCTAGGCTCAAGAGACATTTGTCCCGGAGCTTTGGAGATTTCACCAATAGGACTTGAAAGCTTTTCTGATTCATCATCCCATTAATTTCTAGTTATATCCAATGCAGTTGCTATTTATGTGTATTTTATACATTATTCACCTCCAGATCTCCCACACTAAAGGAAAAAGGGGTCCTTGATGGCTTTTCAATGATCCTATCCAGTGAAGAATTTATAGCCAGGCATGTGTGTGTTTTTCTGGTTTGCAAGCTATGAAAGTTGCAGTAACTTCAGTCTGGCCCAAACAACCTGTTACTTCTATCAAAATGTCATAATTTTGGCAAATAATTGTCATATCAAACTTACCTGCGGAGTCACACACTTTTTCCGACAGTTCAATTGTGGAGTATAGTTTGCCATTCTCAAATTTGTTAGCACAGAATCCAGCTGTTGCCCTCAGTCTTTTATTCCACTTTATATCTATTTTAGACTCAAGAAGCTAAAGATGAGAAATGAAGAAATAAAATACGTTGTATCTGTAATTCAATGACAAACAGCGGAAAATACAGTCCCTTCTAGGACACTACAATAAGGAGGTATAACTTAAGACTACTGGACCTAAAGACTTCCTTAGGCACCAGGGTCCGGGGGTGACTGCTACCTCCACACCTCTATAACTCTGCATTTACACAGAGGCATAACAAAGGTTATCGATGATTTATTACATAGAAGTTTACATGAAGAGTTACAGATACCATAATATAGGTGATTGATGTACAATCTGGGGGATTATAATATTTACCTTTTTTTTCTCATTATAAGAAGCACAATTTTCCCCCAAATTTGGCAGGAAAATGGGTGTGCGTCTTATAATTCGAATATACCTTACTGGCCACGGTGGAGCAGGGTCCTAAGGTTGCTGCTGGAGGAAGCAAGTGTGACGCGTTGCTGCAGGCCTCAGGCTGGAATGAGGGGGTGTTTGGAGGTGCAACACTGCGGGTGTATGGTGGTGCGGGGGCTCCGCTGACATTTTGTGAAAGCCCGGGACCCCCGCACTTCCATGGTTTACATTGTGGTGGACTCTGGGAAATTGGCTGCCAGAGGCAGTGCATGTACATCTGCAGTGTCGCACATCCGAACACCGCTTTCTCCCAGTCTGGGGTCCGCAGCATCACCCCACTCCTACCTCCGCTAGCAGCAAACCTGGGATCCCGCTTCACTGCAGCCACCAACCCCCGGTAAGAAATAAGACACATGGATTATAAGAAGCACCACCATTTTATTAAAAGAAAGTTTTTTTTTCCTCTTTTTCCTCCTCAAAATTTGGGGTGCGTCTTATAATCCGGTACGTCTTATAAACCGCAAGATACGGTACCTTGTTCTGAAACGCAGTACTGTTGTAAAGTTTGAAGAGCCGCGTCACCAACTCATGTTTGGTATTCTGGAAGTCCATCACATATGGAGATGTTGGGGATGTAATTTTCTCTATGAAGCAGCCTTGGATGTAACAACTAGGACTGGCAGGAACAGAAGATCATATATGAAGTATTTGGTTATATTTCAGAACATACAGAACATTTACTTGTTCATTCCTTTCCCCTACAATTTAGAAGGGATTTCCCATTTAAGGATTAGGCCACCCCAATGGTAGACGATCAGGGGCACATATATAATAGGAGCAGCCAGCAATTGGCTATGAGTCCGGGCAGGTGGAGGAATCAGCATTGAAATAAATCTCCCATAAATGCCAATGCAAGAACCCAATATCATCTCTATGTGAGTGGCAGTATAAGGATTCTCTGAGTGCCAGGAATTACACAGGGAGGAGAGGGGCGATTATCTAAACCCTGACATGGATTGGGGGTGCAAACAATCAAAGACATGTGAGAATGCAGGATTTTGTGAACTGAGATGATGGCTGAGGTTGTCCACCAGTAGGGGGCTCCACTTCTTAGTTTATAGCATATCTTATAACTTTATATAACTTACTGCTTGTATGCGATGGATCTCTCCAGATATCCAGATGATTCTGTACCTGGAAGAAAACATGGAGCAGTGAAAATTTTGCGTAATTTTTACATTAGGGCCGCTATGTAATATTCTTATAGAGATTAGCAAAATCTACAATTAATTTTGTGCAATCAGTTTCCACAATCAGTGATGGTTTAGGGAGCCATGTCATCCGCTGGTGTAGGTCCACTGTGTTTTATCAAGAACAAAGTCAGCGCAGCCGTCTACTAGGACATTTTAGAGCACTTCATGCTTCCCTCTGCCGACAAGCTTTTTGATAGTCAAAATTTAATTCTCCATCAGGACTTGGCACCTGTCCACAATGCCAAATATACCAATACCTGGTTTATTCCCATAGGCGTGGAGCGCATATTCATTACTTTAATGAGCGGTACCTAAGAAGATGGTAGCCCTGTTTTTCTTATACTGGAGAAACTGCTTTAGTGTCAGATTGGTTAGGCTGTACTTACCAATAGGTTTATTACTAGTCTCTTTATCTTCATCATTTCTCCTGGATTTATCCTTTTTCAGATGTCTTTAAAATAGTAAAATATAAAGTATATTGTGAATTTCAAAGTAGCATATTTTTATTCTGCAGAATGAAATATAGTCTCATATGTTTCTTCATTCATTTTGTCTCTTACATTCTGTAGAAACATTGGCAATAAGGAAAATTTTGGTAATTATCAACAATTTTTTATATACATGAAAGTTCAATATGTGTGGATCGCACTGGATTGTAAGGTTATATGAAGATTAGACATGAGTGGATTTGTTTGAGTGGAACAGAATTGTGCTCATATTTACAAAACTAGGAATTTTAGAGAACACAGATTTTTTGTAAATCACTCCACGTGAATAAAGCAAAGTGGAAGCTAGCGGCAGCCGCCAGCTTGTAGAGCAGTAGAGCGCTGGCAGAAAGTTTAGCTCTCCTCTCTGACCGACTCCTTCTGCTTTATCCTCGATGGCCAGTTTTCCACACTACCATTGTACCGCACCTCTGGCCAAGTGTTCCCTTTGTATTGGAACTTTGGCTACAAGCGGGCCCCGAAAGATCTCTGCTCATGCAAGTCCTAGCCAAGAGTCAACACTGGGCTGGAGTTGCGGGCAGAGAGCAGTGGGGGCTTCCGGAGAGGGGCTTGGTGATGTATGAACTTTATTTTATTAACTCTTATTTTCTTACATCCTCCATTTATTATGATCTGGTACTGGGAAGACCCCAGGGCATAATAGGGAACAATCAATTTGTGAAGAATAATTTTGATGTGAATCGAATCTCTAAATAAAATCTGCATGATTTGGCAGAATTTTGTCAGAGCCTCTCATCTGTAATAAAGATGTAATTTTTTTTACAGACTCCAATGTACAATATAAATCATCTTTTACAATACTTACCTACGTATGGTGTTACAGATGACACCACTGAATGTTCCAAGGAGGAATATGATGATGGTGAAAACTACAATATAAGTGATGACTTTATTCCAAGGGATCAATTGAGGAAGAATCCCATCCACTGAAAAAGAAGAAAGAATATATATATTATATATACAATAACTTGTCTGTAATACACTATGGCATTATTATCAAAGCAGTCCTATAAAGGGAATCTGTCACCAGGCTTTTGAAATATTAGGCCTGTTTCACACTTCAGTTTTTCACAATCAGTCAAGATCCGCCGATTTGCCCAAAAAACGGATCCGCCATTTTTATTTGCGGATCCATTTTTTTCCCCATTGACTTTCATTATCGGCGGATTTTGACTGATGATCGTCTGTTGCGTCCGTATTTGTGCGGATCTGCCAAAATTGTGGCGTCCGCTGAGATCACCGAACGGACCATGCAACGTTTTTTTGCTGCCCGGATCCGCATTTTCCCCTTTTAACCCTGAATCAAGTGTCGCTGCTGGATGAAAATTTTCTCTCTCTCTCTCCTTACCGCTCCAGCGAGATCACGCCCGCGACATGACAGCTGCTCCCGCGAGATCACGCCCGCAACATGACAGCTGCTCCCATGAGATCATGCCCGTGACATGACAGCTGCTCCCGCGAGATCACGCCAGCGACATCACTCCTGCTCCCACGAGTTCCCACCGTGCCCGCGACATCCCGATGACAGCTCCCACGTCAGCATGCCCGCTCCCGAAGAACACTACATCGCCTGTATTTTTTTTTCTTTTTTCCCAGGCGCGGTTCCTTTAAATTTTCACCTTCGCCGGATCCGTCCATCTGCCGATCCGATGACACACGTTCCTGTCAGTCCACCTGCGGATCCGTTTTCCGCTATTTTGGCGGATTTAGACTGACCAGGAAAATGGATGTGTGAAACAGGCCTTATCTGAGAGAGCCATAATGTAGAAGCATAGCCCATTATAATAGCAATGTGTCAATTACTGGACTATTTCAACAGAATCACTGTTTTACCAGCAATTGATTATCACTACAGGACAACTGGTCTTGTGCCTCCTAGTCCAACCAGGCTTCCAGCGCTGATTAGCCGCTTTCTGTCAATATATAATGTAAATACAAAGCTGTGGCAGGGTTATACACAGCTGAAAAACTGAGCTCTGCTCAATCTGCAGCAGAGAAAACTGTGACTCTAGTATATATTCTGTTGGACTGTAGGACCCGGCAAGACGATTAAAAATATGGGACTTTAAAATTATGTCTCAGGGATGATGCCATATTAATATACAGGGTGGGCCATTTATATAGATACACCTAAATAAAATGGGAATGGTTGGTGATATCAACTTTCTGTTTGTGGCACATTAGTATATGGGAGGGGGGAAACTTTTAAAGATGGGAGATGACCATGGCGGCAATTTTGAAGTCGGCCATTTTTGATCCAACTTTATTTTTTACAATGGGAAGAGGGTCATGTAACACATCAAACTTATTGAGAATTTCACAAGAAATACAATGGTGTTCTTGGTTTTAACGTAACTTTATTCTTTGAGTTATTTACAAGTTTATGACCACTTAGAAAATGTGTTCAAAGTGCTGCCCATTGTGTTGGATTGTCAATGCAACACTCTTCTCCCACTCTTGACACACTGATAGCAACACCGCAGAAGAAATGCTAGTCTAAGGGGGTCAGATTCCTTGTAGGAATGCTCTGACCTGACATCCATAATGTGGTGGTGCACCCTCTTGCTGGAAAAACTCAGGGCACGTGCCATCTTCAGTGCATAAAAAGGGCAATACATCATCATGTAGCAATGGCCCCACTATCTTTGTACCCCATATACCACACCATACCATCAATTATGGGTGTCAGGTCCGAGCATTCCTATATGAACAGATTCCTGGAGAGTGGATTGGTCATCGTGGGCCAGTTGAATGGCTACCAAGGTCTCCCGATCTGACCCCCTTAGACTTTTATATTTGGAGTTATCTGAAGGCAATTGTCTATGCTGTGAAGATACGAGATGTGCAGCATCTGAAACAAGGGATACTGGAAGCCTGTGCAAGCATTTCTTCTGCAGTGTTGCTATCAGTGTTGTTATGAATGAGTCACCGGAGGAGGAGAAAACAAAAATACAAGCTAAGTCCAGAAAACCGGAGAGGTTGGTAGCTATCGGATTGCAGACCCCTGATCCTATACACCACAACTAACAGTAGCCGTGGGGGGTTCCTATGGTGCCCTAGACCCCTCGTCACAGCCGGAGAACTACATAAGCCTAAAGAAGGAAAGGGGAAATCTAAACTGCCCCAGAGCAGACCCCAAAGCAATAGACAGCCCCCAACATGTATTGTCGGTGAAATACACATGAAGACACAAACACAGACAGAAAGACAGGCTGAGCAAATGATGGGGCCCAACTAACTAGATAGGACAGGACAGAAAAGATGCTGGCTGCAATCCGCAAAAAACCCTACCAAAAATGTCCCAACCGTCTGATAGGGAAAAAGGCCCTGAAGTCACTAGACTTCAAAATCACTGTATCAGCACTCAGGTATATTCTGAAAACAGAGCAAAGAGATCAACTGATCAGAGACAAAAATGGAATTCAGTCTGTCCCAACCAGGACAGGCTGAATACAAACACTAAGGAAACCAGACAAAATCTCATGGAATAATAGCAGGGCAAAAACTTAGCTTTTAGTAGATAGGAACGAAACTGGATGCAAGAGCTCAGAGCAGAAAGGATCACCAGCAGCCCTGCAGGGTGTCGGCTGCCTTATATCCACTCAGAAATTCCAGATGTCCAATCACACTCCGCCTGTTCAGATGACAGGTTCTTCCCATCCCAATCAATTTCACTACCTCTCTTCACTAGCAGAGGGAGTTCCTCAGACATCAAAGGTGAAGGGGAGAGTAAACTCACAACACAGTGTGTCAAGAGTGGGAGAAGAGGGTTGCATTACATTACAATATAACACAATGTGCAGCACTTTGAACACATTTTAAAAGTGGTCATAAACTTGTAAATAACTCATGAAAGAATGAAGTTATGTTAAAACCAAGTGCATCATTGTTTTTATTGTGAAATTCTCAATAAGTTTGATGTGCCACATGACCCTCTCCTCACTGGAAAATATAAAGTTAGATCCAAAATAGCCGACTTCAAAATGGCCACCATGGTCACCTCCCATCCTGAAAAGTTTCCCCCCTCCCATATACTAATGTGCCACAAACAGGAAGTTGATATCACCAACCATTCCCATTTTATTTAGGTGTATCCATATAAATAGCCCACCCTGTATAATACATATTTGTGTCCTGGTGAAAAATTTTGACCTGGGCCCCACCTGCATATTTGTCAGATGTATGGTCCCTTGTAGCATTCCAGATCCTGTGAAGACATACATGTTTGCCCCCTCATGTACAGTGTTTTATCCTGTAAAAAAGTCCCCAATTCTGGCCCTTCA
Organism: Dendrobates tinctorius; assembly: GCF_039654945.1. NCBI lineage: Eukaryota > Metazoa > Chordata > Amphibia > Anura > Dendrobatidae > Dendrobates > Dendrobates tinctorius. The sequence goes on from NW_027361872.1 coordinate 3,333,961, forward strand.
TATAATCATATAATAATATCACTTATCCTGCACCCTTCCTGTAATAATGTCCCCATCCTAACCAATTTCTGTAATAATGTTCCCCATCCTGAACCTCATTCAGTAATAATATCCACCATCTTGATATAAAGTCTTTATCCTTGGCCCCTTCCTGGTATAATGTCTTCCTTTCCTGGTATAATGTCCTCAATCCTGGACCTCTTCCAGGTATAATGTCCTCCATCCTGGGCCCTTTCTTGGTATAATGTTTCCCTTTCCTGGTATAATGTCCTCAATCCTTTGCCTCTTCCTGGTATAATGTCGTCCATCCTTGGCCCTTTCCTGGTATAATGTCTCTCTTTCCTGGTATAATGTCCTCAATCCTTTGCCTCTTTCTGGTATATTGTTCTCCATCTTGGGCCCTTTCCTGGTATGATGTCTCTCTCCTAGTATAATGTCCTCAATCCTTTGCCTCTTCCTGGTATAATGTCATCCATCCTGGGCCTTTTCCTGGTATAATGTGTCCCTTTCCTGGTATAATATCCTCAATCCTCTGCCTCTCCCTGATATGATGTCGTCCATTCTGGGCCCTTTCCTTGTATAATATCTCCCTTTCCTGGTAAACAGTAATGTCCTCAATCCTTTGCCTCTTCCTGGTATAATGTTCTTCATCCTTGGCCCTTTCCTGGTATAATGCCCGCCATTCTGGGCTCCTTCCAGTAATATATATCCCCCATCCCGGTATATTTTTCCAGTAATAATGTCCATGTTCTAGAGCTCTTCTCTAACAAAAGTAAAAAAAAGAAATGATTCTATTCAAATTCACCCATTCCCACTACTTGTGACATCTTCTTCCATAGCCGGAGCAGAAGCCGGCAGCTGACTTTAGCGCACAAGTGACGGGAAGCGCATGACATCACTAGCATGCGCGACTCGGCGAATATTTGTGCCCCAGTGAATTTCAGCTCAATGTATGTCTGCAGGGCCCACCTACCCAGGCCTGGTCACACTCACTGTGACCTCGATCGTTGTGCCCCTGCGTCTATCCTTCTATATCCAGGCATGTAAACATAGCAAAAGGGCCTGTGTGTCTAGAGGATAAAAGTTTAAAAGACATCTGGGGGCTTTTCCATAAATAGATAATATTACTAGATCTCTGCGCTAGATTACTGGAGAAGAGGGGTTGATCCAGGGGTGTACTCTAACTGCAGTATTTATTAGGAAGGAACATTGTCTACAGAATATAGGGTTGACTTCAAATTTAACACTGACAGATAATAGATAACCTATCCACGTAACTATGTGACTTACATCCATAATCCTTAGGTCCTTTGCACTGTTTGTGGAGAAAACAGTTGTCCTGTTCAATTATGCAGACTCTGGTTCTAGAAACCACCCTGGTACCAATGCCTAAAAGAAATGAGACATCAATTAGTTGTAGGAAAACTCTGTAGGAACTTTTCTCAATGTATCAGTGTAATTCTCGGTAGTCTTCAAGTGGAGGAGAACATCGGATGTCTCCAGCTACTAATATATACATTATTCACTGCACCTAATTTACTTATCCAGACCTAGGACCATTTCTTATGAGTAACTCTAGGACTGCACAGATCACAATTATAGGAAAGCCCAACAAGTTGGGCAAATTAGTCCCGTTAGTCATAAAACTGTATAATTTCCCCAGTGGTAATGATGGAATCACACGACTGAAGATCACAGTCCATTATTCCTTACAAGAAGATCTACATTTACTCTTATAATTAGTGCGAGAGCCTAGAATAGGGAATACAGGATGGGAGAGGGTAACACATGAAGACTCCTCCACGAAATGTATCATGTGACCTATTAACAATCTCAGCCACTCAATAGAAGTTACATAGCACCAAAGATCTCTGCTGACAAAATGAGAGGTGACATGTATTTCCTATACCTCCCTTCTGTTATATGTAGAAGTTATTGTATCCAGCCCGGATTATTACATCTCTATGTCTTATCTGTATTTTATTTGACTAAGTGCATGAATCAGTCATGGCTGTATATTTAGCATTAGGAACTTCAAGATCTTTGACGTACATGTACGTCAAAGGTCGTGTCCTTGCCTTTGATTCGGTCTGCATGCCGAGTCTGCATGTTTCCTGGCAGTTAATGGGTGATTCATGTGACTTTAACAATCACGGGTGGAATGGAGCTCCACCTGTGGATGTTAACCTGTTTAACGCTGCTATGAATCTCTGACAGCGACATTTAACACTTGTCACGGGGGGGATAATATCACAAGCTGAACGACATGCCTGTGACATGACTGCATGGCACCAATGGTTGCCATGACAGCCGAGGGTCTGCTGAAGACTCAGTGCTTGTCATGAGCGTGGTGGCTCAGTGGTTAGCACTGCAGCCTTGTAGCGCTGAAGTCCTGGGTTCAAATCCCACCAAGGACATCTGCAAGGAGTTTGTGTGTTCTCCCCGTGTTTGCGTGGGTTTCCTCCGGGCTCTCTGGTTTCCTCTCACATTTCAAAGACATACTGATAGGAAATTTAGATTGTGGTCCCCATCAGGGACAGCAATGGCAGCGTGTGCAAAACTGTAAAGGAATACGTTAGCATTATATAAAATAAAGAGTATTATTATTATGAGGATCCTCTTGTGGAAGGCAGCCTGTAGCTGGCGTTCATAGGAGAGTGTGGTTTTTACTATACTAAGGCCTGTTTCACACATATGCTATTTTCATCAGTTGCAATCCGCGAAAATGGCGGGACACGGATCCGCAACTGTTTTGAAAGCAACGTGTGCTACCGGACCGTTGCTTTGTCGGATCCGGGGAAGGCAGAAATTTAAAGGAACCCGTGCCCGGGGAGGAGAGAGAGAGAGAAAGGTTCAGTGTCCGTCCTGTCATGTCTGCGGACGCCAAAATTTTGGCGGATCCGTAAAAAAACGGATCCAACGGTTGACCATCCGTCAAAATCCGCCGATAATGCAAGTCAATGGGAAAAAAAACGGATCCGCCAAGAAAAATGGCGGATCCGTTTTTTTTTTGCAAAACGGCGGATTTTGACTGATGGTGACAGACAGATGTGTGAAAGAGGCTTTAGCAGTGTTTTTGCACTGCTATGCATAGCACAATCAACCAGACAATTGCAGCTTCAAGTCTCTAAAGGGGACTATTGCATACAGTAAAAAGACAAAAAAAAAGGTACACTTAAAACATTTTTTAAAATACACATTTGTTTCCTCTGCATTTGTAAAAGTTCGATCTATCAAAATCTAAAATAAATTTATCTGATCAGTAAACAGCATAATCAGAAAAAAAAAAATCGAAATCGCCAGAATAACATTTTTTGGCAGCCGCAACAGTGCAATAAAAAAAGGCGATCAAAACATTGAATCTACCCCAACATGTTATCAGTAAAAATGTCAACTCAGGGCACAAAAAATAAGCCTTCACCCAACCTCATGGGGTAAACCTCATATTGGGTGACTATTAGGAAAAGTACTTACCTGCTCGGATCGTATGTTTGGTCCAGGGATCATGGCGGCAGATGTTGATAGGCGCGCCGTCCACAGATGCTAATAGCAAACTCACGATTATAAGAAATCTAAAGAGCATTTTAGCGTGGAGAAATATCGCTGAGTGTGTAACACTCGGTGAGTCTTTTCAGACAAAGCCTCTTCCTGCAGTGTCACTCCGTATAACCACACAGTTCCGTGATGTCACAATGGAGATCTCTGTGTGACATCACGAGGAGCGGAACACAGTGATGTCACAATGGAGATCTCAGTGTGACATCACGAGGAGCGGGACACAGTGATGTCACAATGCGTCACATAAATCCAACTACTAAACATGGAGCAGCTCCATCAATCTATGTATGATTAATATTATATTAATGTATAAGGACCAAGCCGCATTAGAGGATATTATGAATGTATGGGGGCCACACAGGGAGACATTATTCATGTGTTGGGGCACATGGAGACATTGCTACTACTGGGCCACATAGGGTGGCAATATTAACTCATGGTGAACACATGGGGGGGACAGTTTTACCAGATGAGTGACACATTGGCGCCAATATTAATGTATGGGGGCAGCATAGGGGGACATTATTACTATATGGGGGCCACATAGGAGGACATAATTAATATATTAGGGGCACATAGAGTGACATTATTATTTCTTTAATTAATTTAATAGTTTCCTGCATGTGGTAGTATTGGTACACTGTGCGCAAAACTATTAAAGTGGTTTTCCGGGACTTTAACACTGATGGGATATGCTTAGGATAAGTCATCAATGTCTGATCGTTGAGGGTGCGTCACCTGGCACCTCCGCTGATCAGCTGTTCCTTGTGTCCGTTATGCAGCCAAGGGCTAATATTTCTCCTTGCGGAGCGTATTAAGCATGCCAAGAAGAGGAGGCTATTAAGCCGAAATGTTCCTCTGGGAAATATGCAAATTGTGTCTTCAGAGAGCTAGATGACTAGAATTCTAGTGCCATTTATAGGAAGTAGCAATCCTAAAAAGTCAGTGTCGACCCTTTGGAAGCTGCAGAGCACAGCTCTCTCAACTACATAGTGGCCGCGGTCGAGTTTTGCACATCCACCAGCAATTGAAGGACAGATGTGCAGTACCCATCCATGGCCATTTTTCCAGCAACAGAGCACTGTGCTCCGAAATGAGTACCATAGTTCCAGTTGCCAAGCTGTAATGTGACTAAAAGTATGCAACAGGCATACAACCAGCCACATTCCAACTAGATGCACACAGCCGCACTTAATTTACTTGTATTGAGCACCAAAACAAGACAGAGGGCACCATCATATACAAGGATCGACTTGTAGCATGTCAGAACGTTACTAAATTATACAAAACAACAGAAACATGCAAAACAACAGGAATCACCATAAAAAATGTAAATACTTTATTGGTATACTGTACACAGAACGACACAGAATAATTTAAAAACATTTAAAAAGTCAAAAAGACACATATGATTGCAATGGGGCTGTGACTTGCATTTCCCTCTCTACCACAAGAAATAAAAATGGAAATATTAATGCCTCTTGCCCAGAGATTTGTGAAAATAACACTATGATCAGCACAAAGTATAAAGACTGTATGTACTCTATAAGCTCAACAAAGTAGTACACCCCTCATAAACTAAAATATTCCACATTTTTCGTTTTATAAGATGTTCCGTATTGTAAGATGCACCCCTACTTTTAGGAGAAAAATAGGATTTTTTTTAATAAAATGGTGGTGATATTTATAATCCATGCGTCTTATTGCTTACAAGGGGTGGTGGCTGCGTTGAAGTGAGGTCCCAGGGTCACTGCTGAAGGAGGCAGAAGTGGGGTGATGCTGCCGGCCGCAAGCTGGGATGAGGGGGTGTTCCGATTTGCGGCACGCCGCTGCGGGTGTCTGGTGCTGCGGGAGTGTCCGGCGGTGCTACCTGGTGCTGCTGTGGGTGTCTCCGGTGCTCCTGCGGGTGCCCAGCGGTGCTATGGAGGCGTCCGGCATTGTGGGGGTGTCTGGCGGTACTGCCCCATGATGCTGCGGGGGGCACTGCTGACATTTTGTGAAAGGCTAGAGCCTCACGCATTTACATGGTTTCCTCCTGTGTGGTGGACTCTGGGAAAATGGCCGCTAGGGGGCGGCGCATGCGAAGATGGAGATCTCTGCACCAAAATCTTGAGAGATGAGATCTCGGAAGGGATAGCTAGTAATAGAGAAGAGACAGAGAGGATTCAAAAAGATGTAAATAAATTGGAGCAGTGGGCAGCAACCAATAGAATGGTTTTTAACAAGGAAAAATGCAAAGTACTACATCTGGGCCATAAAAATGAAAAAGCATATACAGAATGGGAGGAATAGGACTAAGCAACAGCACATGTGAAAAAGACTTGAGTATACATATAGATCATAAACTGAACATGAGTAAACAGTGTCATGCAGCAGCAAAAAAGGCAAATGCAATACTGGGATGTATTAACAGAAGCATACAGTGTAGATCACGTGACGTCATTATTGCCCTCTACTCTTCTTTGGTCAGACCTCATCTGGAATACTGTGTCCAGTTTTGAGCACCACATTCTGAAAAAGACATCAACAAACTAGAGCAAGTCCAGAGAAGAGCGAAAAGAATGGTGACCGGTCTGCAAACCATGTCCTATGAGGAACGGGTACAGGATTTGTGAATGTTTAGTTTGCAAAAAAGAAGACTGGGATTAGACTTAATAGATGTCTACAAATATCTCAAGGGCTGTCACATTGTAGAAGGATTATCTTTATTCTCATTTGCACAAAGAAAGACTAGAAGCAATGGGATGAAACTGAATGGGAGGAGACAGATTAGATATTAGGAAAAACTTTTTGACAGGGTGATCAATGAGTTGAACAGGCTGCCACGAGAGGTGGTGAGTTCTCCTTCCAAGGAAGTCTTCAAGCAGAGGCTGGACAGACATCTGTCTGGGATGATTTAGTGAATCCTGCTTTGAGCAGGGGGTTGGACCAGATGACCCAGGAGGTCCCTTCCAACTCCACCATTCTATGATTCTATAAACAGCTTGAGATTCACCACACCAAAGTCCAGACCTCACAGGAAGAAATACTTGCGCTAGACTGGTAATAGAACAGTACTTGTAGGACACGGGCGCAGAAACACCCCTATCAGGTAATGAGGCAAGCTTTGACACAAGCGCGTGAGTGCAAGATGGTACCTCAAATCTCATACTGTGCATGCTCAGAAGCAGCAATACTATCGATGTGCCACCCCAACAGCAAGGAGACATCCAAACACATGCCACAATCATGCCTGCGTAGACCAAGTAAATACCTGCATAGTCTGTGTCGCTTTTGAATCTGATGGCATTTAAAACACACTTGGATCCAATGCTGCAACAGCATCACAAGTCACAATGCAGTCAGTGCATTCGTCAATCATTTCGCGCATACAACCATAGCTCAATATCAATTTAACGGTAAGCAGATCTCTGCTTTCGCTGTAGGAAGGTGGAACGCGCTAGTGGTGTATCTCGTGTGTCTGGGCTGGAACTGTCGGGGCTGTCACTATTGTTGCCAGGGGAAGGACTTTCTGACCGGGGCAGACCTTTGCACCTGACTGAAGTGGGCGGGTCTGAGATAAAGGGGACTGTGCGCGTGAAAATGGGGCTTTTGGCGGGGACCCAGTGTGTGCTCCAGGAGAAAGTTGACTCCCTCTCCGCTGTCCAATGCCAATCTACAGATCTCAGCCGCACCCTTCCAGCCCCTCTGCAGGCAGACCGGGTACTTCCAGAGACTGTTTCATCAATAACCTCTGACTTCAACAGCACAAACCCGTCTGTACCGCTGACAACTGCCAACACGCTGCGCAGTACTCATCATCTGGTGAGCATTGTCTGTAATAGTGAGACTGCGACCTTCACCCTGGGATTTTGTACGCCTAATGTGGAGCATCAGTCCTCCTCTCAGCCAGCAGCTTGTTACAGGACAACAAGACCACGTGTGAGGGAGCCAGGACACTTCGCCGTTACACAGAGTCTGTGGAACACTTTCCTCCGGGATCATATCAGAGACTCCTTGCGTCAACTATGGTGCCATCGTGAGATTTTCCAGCCTCCGCCGACCTGGAACCAAAGACTGATAGGTTAGTCATTATTTGACCCTCTGTTTTTGCTCTGTCCCCGTTTGCTCTGTGTGCTTCTATGTTCTCATACCTCCTCACTCCCTGCGAGGAGTATTTACTGCTGGTATCTCTCTGCATAAAATACTCGTTAACTCTTGCTCTGCCTCCTGCTCGTCACTGCATCCCGCATTCCTGCTAGTACCTTACACTTGGTGTAGTCAGCAGGATGCAGTCCAACAGCAGGGAGGCGACAGACCAAGCAGTTGGGGGTGGCCCTAGATCCAACATCTCACAGGGGGCAATGCTGAATAATTTGCTGAAATTTATGGGAAATGGCACTATGTTGTGGAGCTGTACTGAGCGTATCAGGGGCATGATGAGGATGCACCCTATAACCCCTGCATTATGGCACTATGTTGTGGAGCTGGACTGAGCGTATCAGGGGCATGATGAGGATGCACCCTATAACCCCTGCATTAGAAGCTGAGGTGGCTCTTATGGAATTAGATGGAGAAGCCAGAGACTCGGTTATGCTACGGACACCCAGGGTGCGAGACACCTTTAACGAGATGCTTCAAATTTTGGAAGAGACTTGTGGAGATGCCACAGATGTAGGGGAACTGAGGACGCCTCTCTTTAGCTGCATGAAGAGGGAGGGGGAGACTGTGACTCTGTAGGGAAGGTGACCTGACGGACGGACGGACTAGTCAGAGTGAAGAAAGATAGGTTTGCACAGTGTAGGTAGGAGTCAGTGATTACAGTGGGGAAACAACTAGGGAAGTGTAGTGGACGTGCAGTACCTTGGGATGACCATTAGATGGCAGGGAGGAGTGTGAGCAAAGGACTTTACAGCAGCTTAGGGCTTTAGAAACCGTTGGTCATGGGGGGCGTGGTGACAGTTAGAGTGACAGTTTCAAGGAACCGGGAGAGTTATAAATACTGAGGGAGGGTTCCAGAAAGTTCCAGTCCCCAGGGGGAGCTCAGGTGACAGGATGACTGCGCCAGTCTGTGCGCTCTGAGGAGAATCCGACCAAGGGGACTGAGGAGAGAGAACGTCAGGGGGGTGGTCCTGACAGGAAAGGACCGCAGTTGAGACGAGGTACTGGGTGTAAGACACCGTATGTGACACGACGACTGAGCAGTAGAAGCGCTGTTGGTTAATGGGCCTAAGGCGGCCACAGTGACGGAACTGTCAGGAGCGTCGACAGTAAAGGAGGGGACGGTGTGTGCAGACACGTCTCCAGTGTACGGTGTGAGAAGCGGCTCTGGAAACGGAGGGCCGCGAGGTGTGCCGTCAGTCGGATGGCAAGTGAAGAAATAAACTTGGACCTGTTGCACCCAGAATCTGCCTCCATCGTGTCTCTGTTGTCATCTCTGCACGGTATAAAAGTAGGACCACCCCCCCCAGCTCGGCACCCCACCACCGACACTACATTTGGCGTAGTCGGCAGGATAGACGCCGCTAATACATCATCTTCTGCGGCAGGCCTGCCTCAAAGACTGGAAAAGGACTTGGACTACTCTGTTTGGATTACAATTACCTGTGGATTACAAATGACCTACCTGTGGAATACAAATGGGAAGCGCTGTGGCGGATCTGTGTGGCCAGCAGAGGATCCGGGGCGGTACGAGGTACTGTGCAGTATGGCGGTGTTGCTTCAGCGCAGAGGAGAGGTCCGGGTGTTTGCAGTCATGTTGAATGAACTGGGACCCCCTCCAACGTATCCCAAAAGGAAACAGTATGTGCCTGGAGATCGACGCTTCCATATATTGGACCCTGACAGGAGGGTGGAGAGGCCTGCCGACACCTCACCTCACAGAGGGAGTGGCACAGAAGAAAAACTTGGCTGCGGCTGTCTGATGCCATTCGAGTGCTGCCCAACAGACGGTATGAGACTCTGCAGGTGTCGGGGCATCGGCTGCCTAGAGTGGCAGTGGCGGCAGGGGATGGAGCTGTGCCAGAAGTCGCCCTCAGAGCCACGGGAGAGCAGCGGGATGCTGAGCTGGGGAGCGGAGCCTGAGCGGAGTCAGCGAGAACGGCCGCCACCAATACCAGCAGAGGACTTCTCAGCGGAGCCCCCGAGTTTGGGGGAAAGACCCGCGGGACAGTGGAGCGAGGGACGGAGGCTGCGGGTGAAGCCGCGTATTGATGTGATGGAGGCCGCAGCACTGGGGAAGGTGAGAGTACCCCCGGCACCACCAGTGCCTCCGCCAGCGGCCCTCATCATTCAGCCGCAACACGCTGCCCCCTGCGCACCGGAAGGCCTGGGTACATCGGGCCCAGTGGTGTATGCAGAGTTGTGCGAGGCCCCTGCTCAAGTCCCTGAGGTACCCCGCCTGGAGCCGCTAGTGCGGAAGTCATCCAAAGAAGACGCTGCTGCGTTCCCCCTGCTGATAGCAGCTGCGTCGTTGGAACCGGCCGTTACTCCGGCTCCATTGGAAGTAGTGGATGCGGCCTGTCCTGAGGCCGCGGTTATGCCGCTGCTGAAGTCGACTGCGGCCGACTTTGTGGGCCTTGTGATTCCAGCCTCCAAGGACCCGGTTGTCCCCATTTGCCACCTGGCCCCGGCAGCTGTTGAGCCGCAAAAATCATCGGCCGCCTCTGATCCATGTCCTTCCTCGGTTAAGTCCCGCCCACCGGACTCCAGGGCTCATGCCGGACCCTCTGTTTGGGTCGCAGGAGTTATAGAGAAGAAGAGGGCCAGGGGGCAGGAAGTCTGGAACCTGCTCCATGAGAGGGGAGAGGCTGGCATGGCGGCTGCAAGACCCCCGGGACGGCTCGTTTATACTATCTTGCAGAAAGGGACACTTCTTGCATCCTGGGAGCTCCACGGTTGTGGGGTCCCATACTACTGACCACCGAAAGGAGGATTGAACTGTCAGGAGTTCGTTGCACCGTTGTGCAGGTCAAAAGGACAGTTCGCGGTCAGCTTTTAAAAAAAAAAAGAAATGTTTATCTGTGATTTTTATGTCTGTTTTTCTATGTTCCTCTTACAGGATAGTTTGTGTTTACTTTTTAGACTGACAGAGCGCGGGATACTTAGAAGAGAGGGAGTGTCCATGTCCAAGGAAGGGAGGAGGAAAGGAGACATGCAATGTTATGTTATATTTTGGTTTTAAAAGCAAGAAAAAAAAAAAATTATAAAAATGGGTACTTGTGCTATTATAAAGTTGTTTATTGTATAATATGCCAAAGTAAAATGCAACAGGTCCGGGTAAGGGAAGGTCTGCGGGACCAAAGGAAAGTGTGAGATCCGGTAGGGATCTAAGAGTTGAGGTCTGGGAGACCGGGACGCCGACCATGACATGTAATTGAAAGAAGGAAAATGAGTTGGAAGACGTGAGAGAGACAGCCATCCTAGGTCAGGTCCCCAACACCACGGACACCCCTGAAGAAGGAAAGGCGGGCGCCGGCAATGATCTGGTAGGTGAGTGGCCTCGATCATGGCGTACCGGATAGTGAAAGGTAACAGTAGGGGAGAGTAGGGGAAAGATACACGCCGTAGAGAGAATACGGGTGTACCTTGCCCAATTTGAAAAACGTTGTCATGTGGCGTGCGCGCTGGTGAGTAGCAGTAGGCTGCTCAGAGCATAGTGCTCCCAGTATGGTTCGGCCCCCGCAGATCGTGGGTTTGGCTCAACTTCTGGTCCGACAACAGAATGTAGGTGTAGATTCAGAACGACGAAGGCAGGGATGACGATTGTCGAGGACGACAATGGACAAAGGAAGGGGGAGTGTAGGGAAGGTGACCTGACGGACGGACGGACTAGTCAGAGTGAAGAAAGATAGGTTTGCACAGTGTAGGTAGGAGTCAGTGATTACAGTGGGGAAACAACTAGGGAAGTGTAGTGGACGTGCAGTACCTTGGGATGACCATTAGATGGCAGGGAGGAGTGTGAGCAAAGGACTTTACAGCAGCTTAGGGCTTTAGAAACCGTTGGTCATGGGGGGCGTGGTGACAGTTAGAGTGACAGTTTCAAGGAACCGGGAGAGTTATAAATACTGAGGGAGGGTTCCAGAAAGTTCCAGTCCCCAGGGGGAGCTCAGGTGACAGGATGACTGCGCCAGTCTGTGCGCTCTGAGGAGAATCCGACCAAGGGGACTGAGGAGAGAGAACGTCAGGGGGGTGGTCCTGACAGGAAAGGACCGCAGTTGAGACGAGGTACTGGGTGTAAGACACCGTATGTGACACGACGACTGAGCAGTAGAAGCGCTGTTGGTTAATGGGCCTAAGGCGGCCACAGTGACGGAACTGTCAGGAGCGTCGACAGTAAAGGAGGGGACGGTGTGTGCAGACACGTCTCCAGTGTACGGTGTGAGAAGCGGCTCTGGAAACGGAGGGCCGCGAGGTGTGCCGTCAGTCGGATGGCAAGTGAAGAAATAAACTTGGACCTGTTGCACCCAGAATCTGCCTCCATCGTGTCTCTGTTGTCATCTCTGCACGGTATAAAAGTAGGACCACCCCCCCCAGCTCGGCACCCCACCACCGACACTACAACTCAGTACATGAACGCATTGCAGGAGTTGCATACTGCGTTTATTAGGAAAGATGGCATTAGCATAGGCCCGACCGACATAATGCTGCAAGACCTTTTAGTGACGGGCTTGCAGGCCCTTCGGGAGCGCGCGTAGATGAACCCTCGCATGACCTTTTCTGAGATAGGAAGCAAAGCGTGCACGCGTGAACAGGAGCAGAGGGTGACAGTCCTGGTGAGGAAGCTTCGGAGCGGGGAGGTTTCCATCAATGCAATCACTGAACCCCAATGGGTGGAAGAATTGAGGAGAGAACTACTGAATATTAAGGGAGAACTGCCGGATGTTAAAAAGAAAACTGAGGCTACCGCAGATCGCCTGGGGCAGGGAAGGCACAGAACACCACCCTGATAATAGAATGCTTCGTCATCAGAGACCCCTCGTTTGCCTTAATTGTGGCGAGAATGGACACATAGCGTGGGAGTGTACACGTCTGGGCAGAATACAACCCTGCCATCCGTTAAACTAGAGGGCTTTGAGTCAGGGGGACGCCACCCGGAGCCAGAACAGACACGGAGGAGTAGTGGAAGACCCGCAAACCTAGTGTCAACATGCCCTCTGGTTTGGGCTGAATTTGATGGTCGTGCAGTGCGGTGCCTGGTGGTCACGGACTCACCTGTGACAACGATGCCAGAAGCCTATTTCCGACGACATTTTCCAGAAGCAGGACGGTCTGAGTGGGGGGGCCCAGTGATAAAGTTAATGGCTGCCAACCAACTACCCATTCTGGTCGCAAGAGTGGTGTGGGTGCAGATCTCCATTTGTGGAAAGGATCTGGATGAAAGGGTGTGGTGCTAACCCAGGGAGAAGTGGGTAGCGGACACACAGTCACCCCTGGAATGAACGTCTTAAAGGAATTCTGAAGCCTCTTGATCAACGAACCTTCTAAAGAGACTTTGAAGCAGTGGAGTTCACACACCCCTCAGAGGAGAGTATTCCAGCAGTTAGTACATGTAGCTCAAGCTCAAGAAGCTTATCGTGACGGAGGAGTATTAAGAAAAGTGATTGTTCCCGCCTCTTCCAAACTCATTCTGCCACCCGGGCAAACAGTACTCACTCTACCCGTCCAGGCTCGTATCCCCCTGGAGGGAGTTGAGATTCAGATTGAGCCTTCTGGGGTTCTTGGTAGCATGTACGCTAGCCATTGTGCGTAATGGGACAGTACTTGTACTCTGCGTCAATATGGAGGACCAGGGCATCACAAATCTGTCCTAGAAGCGAAGTAGCCCGGATTGTGGGCATGCCTGAAGAGATAATACCACCGACATATATGTGCTTTACATATTTTTGAATATGGCTACATAGGTTGAAAAATGTCCTTTGTCCTTCAAGTTCAAGTTCAACTTATTTCCACCAGTTATACATTCTCTATCACTAGTTTATTACTTGTAGGATCGCTACTACCAAAAGGTGGCGCTGTAGAGTAAAAGTCCTCTTTCTCTCTGAAGAGGCAATTTGCATAGTTTATTTCTAACACAAAATGTCATTTGTTTTGAGAAAAGCATCCAGCCCTTTATAAAATGGGGATACAGTATCTGCCATTACTACTTCTTGCTGTAGGTCATTTGACTTTCTGACTACTCTAACGGTATGTGCACACATTGCAGATTAGTCTGCAGAATTTTCTGCACAAAATTCGCATCTCTTGGCAGAAAACGCAGGTGAAAACGCTTGTGGATTTCTTGCGGAATAGATACGGATTTCCTGCGGATTCTAATACGTTTTTGGTGTTTGTATTTGTTAGGTGGTATTAGATCTGTGAGAGAGAGATATGTGCCAGACTGGAAAATGCTGCTGCGGATCCACAAAAAGAATTGACATGCTGCATAAAAAAAATCTGCTCGGATTTTTCCACAGCATGTGCACAGCAATTCTTCATTTACCATAGACTAACATTGCCTGTGCACTACACTGCCGATTTGATGCAAATCCGCGCGGCAAAAAACGCGAATCCGCTTCAAAATCCGCAATGTGTGCACATGCCCTAACTGTAAAGAATCCTTTCCTACTTTGATGCCGGAATCACCTTTCCTATACATGTAATAAATGTGCCCTGGTCCTTTGTAAAGTCCATGAAGGAATAGGTTGTGTGCCAGAACTTTGTATTGACCACACATATCTTTATACTTATAAATTAGATCACCACTGTGGCATCTTTTTCTAAGCTAAAGAAGCCCAACTGGCCACAACTGCCATTTATGGAGCCGTTTTACCCCCTATGCCATATCCATACATTTGCATCTGATATAGGACACATAAGGACCCTGAGGGGTCGGTTCGAGCTGCGGGGAATCAGTAGACGTACAAGGCCGTAACATGTTACGGTGCACAACACGAGTGAGAGGCGCGTTGTTTCCTTCAGATTGTATTTCGTACACAGGCCCGTCGGGGCTTATCCAGCGCAACACTCGGTACGGGTTCACCTCCCATCGTGGCTCTAACTTGATTTGGGGACATTGATCAAGTATGAGTACCCGTTCCCCAGTCTGGAAGTCAATGGGTGGGGGCAGCGCTCCCCCCGGATGTTCTAGATCTTGGAGCTTTGTGTGGACGATCCGGTGGAGGATCTGCAGTCGGTGCAGGTGGTTTCGGACCCACAAGGATACTCCGACCCAAGGTTGTGGTTCCTCCAGGTTTAACTCCACTTCCGTAATTCCTTTGCCTTCCCGTCCAAACAGCAATGAGTAGGGGGTGTAACCAGTCACTCGGTGCACCCGGTTATTATATACCCACACAAGCTCAAGGACATACTCAGGCCAGCGGGCCTTGCGGTCGCTCTCTAGGGTGCGCAGCATCTGGATTACTGTTCGGTTGAATCGTTCGCAGGCTTCGTTTCCCTGCGGGTGGTACGGTGTAGTCCGAGATTTATCGATACCGTAGAGATGATGTAGCTCTTCCATGAATCTTCCTAGGAAACACGCTCCTTGGTCCGAATGTATTCGTTGCGGACAGCCATACTCTTGGATGACGTTTTTACAAATCGCGTAGGGGGCCGACTCCACTGTTTGGTCTCGGGAGGGGGTGACCACGGTGAACTTGGTGAAATGATCCACCATAACGAGACAATGTTCACACCTCTGATAGGCAGGACTTATGGTCAGATAGTCCACCGTGAGGAGCTCCAGGGAGGCTGATGTTACAATAGTCTTCACCGGGGCTCGTTGCGCGGGGGGTTTAGCGAGCTCGCACGGGCGGCAGGTTCGGCAAACTTCTTCCACAGCAGCGTGCAAGCGTGGATGGTACACTATCTGCTGCAACCATTGTGAAGTCTTTTGAGCACCAAAGTGGGCCCCCTTTTTATGGGCTTCCCAGGCCAGTTGGATGAGATGGGCTCCTGGCACGAGCACCTGCCATATTGTAGCTGACGTTGTTCGCGACACGACTTTTCGATTTAAAAGTCCCTTTTTGATGATTAGCCTTTCCCACTGGCGCAACATCAGCAACATATCCTGGGTCAAAGTCTGTCTCTGTGAGCCAGTGGGCAATTTACCGGTGGCCACCCATCGGCGCAGGAGTCCAACTTCTCTATCTTCCTGTTGCTGCTGAATCCATTTGTCACGTGTTTGCCCCAGTATTCCTCCTAGGAGTCCCGGATGAGGCGCATCTTGCGCATCGGCTGTAAGCGCGGCGGTGGTGAAGGCAAACGGCATCTCTTCTGCTTCTAATTTGTCGTCTCGATTCCTCCCTGGGGCGGTGTGTCGGATTCAGGAGAGCGCGTCGGCGTGCACGTTTTCAGCTCCCCGTTTGTAGATGATCATATAGTTGAATTTGGCCATCCGAGCCACCCACCGCTGCTCTAGGGCCCCCAGTTTGGCATTCTCCAAGTGGGCTAACGGGTTGTTATCAGTCCGCACCACTACTTCGGAGCCCGCCAGGTACTCTTCGAATCACTCCGTCATTGCCCACACTACCGCGAGGAGCTCGAGCTTAAAGGAGCTGTAATTGTCCGGGTTGCGTTCTGAGTCGTGCAGCGACTGGCTACCATAGGCGATCACTTTCTCCCGGCCATCCTGCACCTGTGACAACACAGCTCCTAGTCCCTGGAGGCTCCCGTCGGTATGCAAGATGAACGGTTGCGAAAAATCCGCATACGCCAATACCGGGGTGTCCGAGAGTTTAGCTTTGAGGTCCTGAAACGCATCCTCTTGCGGTTGTTGCCACTGGATCTTCCGTCCATTCGCCCCGGCGGGAGTCCCCTTCAGCAGGTTTTGCAGGGCTCGGGCTCGGCGTGCAAAATTCTTCCCGAACCAATGGTAATAGCCGGCCATCCCCAAGAAGGCCCGCACGTCTTTCACCGTTTCGGGGGAAGGCCACCCCTGGATGGCAGCGACCTTTTCCAGGGATGGTCTGACACCTTCCGCCGAGACGGTATGCCCCAGATCTTAGATCTGGGTGCGGAACAGGTGGCATTTCTGGGGCTTTACCTTTAACCCGTACTTCTGCAGCCGGCCGAGCACCTGCCCCAACCGCCGCAGGTGGTCCTCGAATGTGGCGAAATAGATGATAATATTGTCCAGGTATAGCAACATGGCTTCAAAGTTGAGGTCTCCCAGACACCGCTCCATCAACCGCTGGAAGGTTCCTGGGGCATTGGCCAGCCCAAACGGCATCCGATTAAACTCGAACAGTCCCATGGGGAGGATAAATGCCGTCTTGGAACTGTCTTCCTCCGACATCCGCACCTGCCAGTACCCACTGGCCAGGTCTAGAGTTGAAAAGTACGTCGCGTTCCCCAAGGTGGACAGAGACTCTTCTATGCGGGGCAGTGGATACGAATCCTTGATGGTGCAGGCGTTCAACTTCCGATAATCCACGCAAAAACGCAGAGTGTCATCTTTTTTGCAAACCAGGACAATAGGGGCCGCCCAAGGGCTCTTGCTTTCTCGTATGACCCCCTTCCGAAGCATTTGGGCTAATAGCGTTTTCACTTCCTGGTATAGCTGCGGTGGCATTTGCCAATATCGCTCCCGGATGGGGGCCGCTCCTGCCGTAGGAATCCCATGCGTGATGGCCGTGGTACATCTGAAGTCATCCTCGTGGCTGGCGAAGACACTGTAATATTGTCCAAGAAGTGTCTCTACGTGGAGAAGCTAGGCTGGTGCTAGGCCAGAAAGTTCGACCCGCATTCTCTCCAGGATGGCTCAACCTTTCTCTTGGGCCGAGGATGCGGCAGTCTGTTGGGTTCGTACCGTTACTGCCCAGGGATCTTCGGGCTGCACCTTCAACTGGACCGCGGGGTCTGGCAGCATCTCCTCCAATGGCCTTACTAGTTTGGCCATTTCGACCCGGGGCTTCAGGGCGATATCTTGGTCTTCCAGGTTGACACAACGCACCTGGACGGTCCCTTCCTGCACCATTGCCAGAGAGCGGGCCACCAGGATGCCAGGGTGCAGGCGCTCCGAGTAACATGGTTCCACCTGCACCTTCACACCCTCCAGTGGCATCAGGGCTCGGATCGGCAGAGCTACCACCGTCTGCCCTGGAGGAAGCACGAGCGGGGGGGCCGCCGACGCGATGACCTTGCCCATCGCCTCACCCTCCTGGCACTCCTGGAGCACTCGCGCCTCCCGCACCAACCGCTGGAAGACCTGCCCTTGGGCCGTGCGAGAATCCCACTGACTTAGGGTCTCCTGCGTGGGATCGTTGAGTAGATTGCCGAACTCCCGCAGTATGTTCATGCCCAAGATGATTGGATGATGGTCGTTAGTCTCTCCTTGGGTTAGGACCACTCCCCGGCGGCCGAGGGATTTACCACACAATGTCATCTGGAGCCACACCACTCCGGCGACAGGTACCGGCAATTGGTTTGCGGCCACTAGTCGTATCATGGGCCCCCGCCGGGGCCTCGCCGCTTCCGGGAAATGCTGCCGGAAGTAAGCTGCTGGCATTGTCGTTACTTGCGACCCCATATCCACTAGGCACCGTACAGCACTGTATTGTAAGGGTTCCAATGGATTGTAATGAATAAGAAAATGCTCACACAAGAATTGAATTTACTAAATTGATTTACTATATAAATGATAACATTAAAATATAAAACTATAAATACATATGCATTAATCAGAAACAGGCATTATTCGTACATTACATTTTTCAGATAGTCTCATCTCAGTGTCCTCTCTGGTCTGTCACATCGCTTTCTCTGTGTCTCTCTCCCTCTCTGCTCCTCTACCCTCCTTTTATCCCCCCAAAAGCATCCAAATGTGTCTTAGTTGAAAAGCTTTGATCTATCCTTGAATGCTAATGATAAAGTCCCCTGACCAGATAACATCCTTGGGAAATGTTTACACACCCAATCTAATTATGGCAACGAAGGTCCTTTGTTGGTAGATAAGTGTAAGCCAGTTATTTGCTCTGCTTGGACAATTTGACCATCTGGTTGAAACAAGTTTCAATTACCTTCTAGGAAGGTTCAAAGAGCTGAATATATATATATATATACAGTGGGGAAAAAAAGTATTTAGTCAGTCAGCAATAGTGCAAGTTCCACCACTTAAAAAGATGAGAGGCGTCTGTAATTTACATCATAGGTAGACCTCAACTATGGGAGACAAACTGAGAAAAAAAAATCCAGAAAATCACATTGTCTGTTTTTTTTTCATTTTATTTGCATATTATGGTGGAAAATAAGTATTTGGTCAGAAACAAAATTTCATCTCAATACTTTGTGATATATCCTTTGTTGGCAATGACAGAGGTCAAACGTTTTCTGTAAGTCTTCACAAGGTTGCCACACACTGTTGTTGGTATGTTGGCCCATTCCTCCATGCAGATCTCCTCTAGAGCAGTGATGTTTTTGGCTTTTCGCTTGGCAACACGGACTTTCAAATCCCTCCAAAGGTTTTCTATAGGGTTGAGATCTGGAGACTGGCTAGGCCACTCCAGGACCATGAAATGCTTCTTACGAAGCCACTCCTTCGTTGCCCTGGCGGTGTGCTTTGGATCATTGTCATGTTGAAAGACCCAGCCACGTTTCATCTTCAATGCCCTTGCTGATGGAAGGAGGTTTGCACTCAAAATCTCACGATACATGGCCCCATTCATTCTTTCATGTACCCGGATCAGTCGTCCTGGCCCCTTTGCAGAGAAACAGCCCCAAAGCATGATGTTTCCACCACCATGCTTTACAGTAGGTATGGTGTTTGATGGATGCAACTCAGTATTCTTTTTCCTCCAAACATGACAAGTTGTGTTTCTACCAAACAGTTCCAGTTTGGTTTCATCAGACCATAGGACATTCTCCCAAAACTCCTCTGGATCATCCAAATGCTCTCTAGCAAACTTCAGACGGGCCCGGACATGTACAGGCTTAAGCAGTGGGACTCGTCTGGCACTGCAGGATCTGAGTCCATGGTGGCATAGTGTGTTACTTATGGTAGGCCTTGTTACATTGGTCCCAGCTCTCTGCAGTTCATTCACTAGGTCCCCCCGCGTGGTTCTGGGATTGTTGCTCACCGTTCTTGTGATCATTCTGACCCCACGGGGTGGGATTTTGCATGGAGCACCAGATCGAGGGAGATTATCAGTGGTCTTGTTTGTCTTCCATTTTCTAATTATTGCTCCCACAGTTGATTTCTTCACTCCAAGCTGGTTGGCTATTGCAGATTCAGTCTTCCCAGCCTGGTGCAGGGCTACAATTTTGTTTCTGGTGTCCTTTGACAGCTCTTTGGTCTTCACCATAGTGGAGTTTGGAGTCAGACTGTTTGAGGGTGTGCACAGGTGTCTTTTTATACTGATAACAAGTTTAAACAGGTGCCATTACTACAGGTAATGAGTGGAGGAAAGAGGAGACTCTTAAAGAAGAAGTTACAGGTCTGTGAGAGCCAGAAATCTTGATTGCTTGTTTCTGACCAAATACTTATTTTCCACCATAATATGCAAATAAAATGAAAAAAAAACAGACAATGTGATTTTCTGGATTTTTTTTTCTCAGTTTGTCTCCCATAGTTGAGGTCTATCTATGATGTAAATTACAGACGCCTCTCATCTTTTTAAGTGGTGGAACTTGCACTATTGCTGACTGACTAAATACTTTTTTTCCCCACTGTATATATATATATATACATATATATATATAGTATAACTGATTGAAGCTATATCAATAGTTGGTATTAATTAATTGGAGTGTTGAAACCATTAAAAATAAATCATAGTATACAAGCACGACCCTCGACTTCGGCCCATACCATTGGGCACTTAGCGACCAGTTCTTCGGGACTTCCACCACCCCTTGCTTCTGGCTCCGAGCGGCGTCCCCCATGCCCGGAGCCCTCTAGTTTAATGTCCGCTGGGGTGGGTATCTCCCACGCCGTAGACACTCCCGTGCGAAGTGGCCCAGTTCTCCACACTCATAACACTGGGGCTGTGAGGCTCGGCCACCCCAGATATTGCGAGGCCCCCAGGGCCCAGGATTGTAGCCAGGCCGGCTGGGCGCGGGCTCCATTCTCTTCGTCACTTCAGCCAGCTCGCCCCGGATACTCTTCAGTTCTTGTCTCATTTCCTCAATCCATTGAGGCTCTTCGACAACGCATATGGAAGCCTCCATGCTCCGGGCCTTCCCCACGGGTGCCGCCATCCCCTGCTCTTGCTCTCGTACCCGGGCCTGACTCCCCATTTCGGAGAAGGCTCTGTTCCCGCAATGCCTGCTTGATTAGCGGGTCCCGGAGTCCAGTCACTAGCAGGTCGCGCAGGGTAATGTCGATGGGTTCTACCCCTATTCATAGAATCATAGAATCATAGAATTGTAGAGTTGGAAGGGACCTCCTGGGCCATCTGGTCCAACCCCCTGCTCAAAGCAGGATTCGCTAAATCATCCCAGTCAGATGTCTGTCCAGTCTCTGTTTGAAGACTTCCATTGAAGGAGAACTCACCACTTCTCGTGGCAGCTTGTTCCACTCATTGATCACTCTAACTGTCAAAAAGTTTTTTCTAATATCTAATCTGTGTCTCCTCCCATTCAGTTTCATCCCATTGCTTCTAGTCTTTCCTTGTGCAAATGAGAATAAAGTTGATCCTTCTACAATGTGACAGCCCTTTAGATATTTGTAGACAGCTATTAAGTCTCCTCTCAGTCTTCTCTTTTGCAAACTATACAATCCCAGATCCTGCAACCTTTCCTCATAAGACAGGGTTTGCAGACCGGTCACCATTCTGGTTGCTCTTTTCTGAACTTGCTACAGTTTGTTGATGTCTTTTTTAAAATGTGGTGCCCAAAACTGGACACAATATTCCAAATGAGGTCTGACCAAAGAGGAGTAGAGGGAAATAATGACTTCACGTGATCTAGAGTGTATGCTTCTGTTAATACATCCTAGAATTGCATTTGCCTTTTTTGCTGCTGCATCACACTGTTGACTCATATTCAGTCTGTGATCTATTAGTATACCCAAGTCTTTTTCACATGTGCTGTTGCTTAGGCCTATTCCTCCCATTCTGTATATGCTTTTATCATTTTTATTGCCCAGATGTAGTACTTTGCATTTTTCCCTGTTAAAAACCATTCTGTTAGTTGCTGCCCGCTTCTCCATTTTATTTATATCTTTTTGAATCCTCTCTCTCTCTTCTCTAGTATTAACTATCTGTCCTAGCTTTGTGTCATCAGCAAATTTAATCAGTTTACCCTCAATTCCTTCATCTAAATCATTGATAAAGATGTTGAACAACACAGGGCCCAGGACAGAGCCCTGTGGTACCCCACTTGAGACATTCTTCCAACTGGATGTGCAGCCATTTACGACCACTCTTTGGGTCCGATCACTAAGCCAGTTATGAATCCACCTAACAGTTGCCTTGTAGGGATGGGCGAATCTACTCGTTAGGACTCGTTACTCTGCGAGTAGTAGGGGACTCGCAGGAGTCGGTACTCTGCGAGTTTCCAAGCGATGACTCGCACAGTAACGAGTCCAATGCAAATCAATGGCAATCCTAGTTTTTTCGGCTAAGAGCACACGTACCGGAACTCTCGCGGAAATTACCGCGAGAATTCCGGAATTCCATTCCGCGGGAAAATCGCATTTTAAATTCCCGCGATTTTCCCGCGGAAAAACTAGCATTCTGCAAGCGTAATTAGCTTGCAAAATGCTAGCGTTTTCCAAGCGATCTGTAGCATCGCTTGGAGAACTGATTGACAGGTTGGTCACACTCGTCAAACATAGTGTTTGACAAGTGTGACCAACTTTTTACTACTGAGGCCGCCTATGCAGCATCAGTAGTAAAAGATAAAATGCAAAAAAAATAAAAAATATTGTTATTCTCACCCTCCGACGTCCCGCGCAGCCTTCCCGCCTCTCCACGCATCCGTTCCCAGTAATCCTTTGCGAAAATGCCCGCGATGACATCCGTTCTCGAGGGATCGTGATGTCTCGCGGTCATTCGCGATGATGTCGCGCGAATGACCGCGAGACTTCGCGATCCCGCGAGAACGGACGCCATCGCGGGCATTTTCGCAAAGGATTACTGGGAACGGATGCGTGGAGAGGCGGGAAGGCTGCGCGGGACGTCGGAGGGTGAGAATAACAATATTTTTTATTTTTAAATTCTATTTTTTACAGGGATATGGTACCCAAAGCCCGGAGGACAGTCCGCAATTGTTCTGCTTACTTTCCGCATGGTGTGCACAGCCACATGCGGGAAGTAAGCGGAACAAAAAAAATGGCAGCACAGGAATCGCTGCAATACTCGCAACCCCATTCATTAACATTGGACTCGCTAGACTTGCAACGAATAGCGAGTTTCCGAGTCGGACTCGTTAGAGTCTAGCGATTCCGAGTATTTCAGGATTCGCCCATCCCTATTGCCTTGTCCATTCCATATTTAGTCATTTTTTCAATAAGGATTGTATGAGATACTTTGTCAAATGCTTTGCTGGAGTCAAGATATACTATATCTACAGCATTTCCTTGATCCACCCAATCAGTGATTCCGTCATAGAAGGAAATTAAGTTAGTCTGACATGACTTATTAGTTACAAACCCATGCTGACTCTGTTTAATCACTTCATTCTTATCCAGGTACTGACATACATTTTGTTTAATAATTTGTTCAAAGATCTTTCCTGGTATAGAAGTCAGACTCACCGGCCTATAGTTGCCTGGGTCCACCTTCTTCGCCTTTTTGAAGATAGGAACAATATTTGCTCTTCTCCAGTCTTCTGGGACTTCTCCTGTTCTCCAACAATTTTCAAAGATTATGGAGAGGGGTTCAAAAATTTCTTATGCTATCTCCTTCAGTACTCTGGGATGTAATTCATCTGGACCTGGAGACTTGAATTCATTTAGGTTATCTAAGTGTTTCCTCACTATCTTTCTGTTTATAGATATCCTGGATTCTTCTATTCCCTTAATAGGACAGTGAAGAACAGTTGATGTTACATTTCCTTTCTGAGAGAAAACAGATGCAAAATGGGAATGTAAAAGTTCGGCCTTCTCAACCTCCTGTCTTACCATTTCATCATTTTCATCCTGTAAAAATCCTATAGCATCTTTGACTTTTCTTTTATTTTTGACATATCCTCAAAAACCTTTATTATTGCTTTTGACATCTCTTGCAAGCCTCAATTCATTGTCAGCTTTAGATAATCTGATTTGTGCCCTGCAGGTTCTGCAGACAGCATTATATTCTTCTTTAGATATGCCTCCCTCTTTCCATTTTCTAAACATTTTTTTCTTCCTTTTTAGCATGTGCTTAAGTTCTGTGTTCATCCATCCTGGCTTCCTTAAATGCTTCCTATTCTACCCTCTTTTCGGAATTGTTAACAATTGTGCTTTGAGAATTTCATTTTTCAAGATTTCCCATCCTTCCTGGACATTTTTGTCTTTAAGGATATCCAGCCATTGGATCCCTCCAATTCTCTATCTGAATCCCTTAAAATCTGCCTTTCTGAAATCTAACCTTGACGTCTGAGTCTTCACAGGTCTTCCTCCTCTAGTTATCCAAAATTCTAAAATAGCATGGTCGCTACCTCCTAGGGTCCCAGCCACTTTTACCTCCTCAACCATTTCCTCCCTGTTTATAAGGATTAGATCCAAGGTAGCAGTTCCCCTTGTTTTCTCCCCTACCTTTTGGAAGATAAAGTTGTCCTTCCTCTGTGTATAGCTCCTTGAGGGCGTTCTTATACTGGGTGATGGTCTCCCCCTCCCCCTGCATCCGACTGAACAACCGGGTTCTCAACTCCCCCACGTCTGTTGGATCCCCGTGGGTCTCTTCCAGGATCTGCAAGACCCTGGCAAAGGTGTTGCGGCGTCCCAGGGGTCTCAACATCACTGACTTCCGGGCTTCCCCATCTAGCACCATAAGGGCCACCTCAGCCTCTAAATCGGGGATCATGGGGTGCATGCGGAAAAGGCCCCGCATACGCTCTATCCAGCTCTACAAAAGCGTATCGGAGCCAGAGAACCAGGACAAGTTACTTAGCATAGCCCCCAGGGAGATGCTGGAGCTGGAGCCCCCATTAACAGCAGCACCCGCGGCCCCACTCTGATCGGGCGCACCGCCGTCTGCATCCTGCCGACTGCGCCAAATGTGGTACTAGCAGGTACGCAAGATGCAGTGACGAGTCTCGAGTCAGTTTGGTGCTTTTATAATAACGTTTATAGGACTAAAGGGGACTTTCCTCAGTCTCAACCTGTTCAACCAAAGGGGGTAACAAGGGTTGCCCTCACAGGGGGTCAATACAGGTCACACAAACAGAGGAGAACACGACTACGTCCGGCGAGAGCCGGTCACTATAGGGCCACGGTATGGCCGACTACAGGTCCTTAATTATATAGTCAACTTAGCCATCCTGATGTCCCTCGGCATTCTGGACGGTGGTTCTTTGGCGGAGCAGCCGCAGGGCCCAGCTGCTGAAGAGTTGGCGTAGTCTTTGAGCGTTCCGCCGCTCCTGTGGCGCTGGGGCACCTCCGACCCTGGAGGAGTCCTTGGACGAGTAGGCCGCAGCTTCTGGATGGGGGCAAGCGGCAGCGATGCGGGGTGGCAGGTGACAGGCCACCTGTGCAGCTAGCCGCTGCAACGGGGACTCCGTGGTTAGCAGAGGCTCAGCCCTCCCGGCGGACCGGAGCGAGACAGTGGTGGCCGCCGATGGCACTGGACTTGCTGGGGCCACTGGTGAGAGCAGGGCGGCTGCGGGTGGTGGGGAACAGGCCACAGCCGTGGGCTGGAGCAGGACGGCAAAGGCTGCGGGCGACCGCAGGTAGGCCGCAGCCACGGGCTGTGGTGAGACGGCAGTGGCCGCGGGCTGGAGCGGGGCAGCAAGTCTTGGGCGGTCGTCTCGGCGCCGTCCCTCTGAAGTCCTCAATGAGCATCTTCCCTGGCACTAGTAAGTCGCTCTAGCTCTCAGTCGCTTCCACGGTCTCCTGCTGCCTCTGTCCCGGTCTGCTGACTCATTGTGATTGGCGCTCCCTGCCCCTTTTATACTGGCCCCTCCCCTAGCCCATCTGTCTATCTCAACGGTCCATCCCCGTACTCTGTCCCCCGGGAATAATTTCCCCCGGAACCTAGATGTCGGCTCCCTTGGTTCCGGCCCGGACTCTCGATGGGGGCCGTTCCTCCCACACGGTCACCGCGGTAACAAGGAGTAACGCTTGTATTCAGAATGATCAGACTCTATTGGTCATCAATGCGCATGTGCTGGAAAAACAATATAAGCATAGATACTTGTTATTTCACCGGAGGTGAAAGGCGGTGATCTCATATGCACGTATTAGAGCCACAGCATAGTGAGACATGTTGAAAGCACAATAATGCCCAGAAATCAATTGTTAAAAACTGAGCTTAATGCGCATACGGTAAGAGGACAAAGAAAAAGAGGTGATATTACACACGTCAAGTGCAAAAAATCTTGGTACCATCACTTCTTTTACTACATTATATTTTGATAGTGGTGTCCAGTATATTTGCACATCACTGATTGTGTAAGCGGATTTATGCATTCACTTGTTTGATAATAAATAATTATAAAAGCTAATTATAAAAGTGCTTAAAGCTTATAGATATTTAAAAATGGT
The DNA here is from genome assembly GCF_039654945.1 of Dendrobates tinctorius. Lineage (NCBI taxonomy): Eukaryota > Metazoa > Chordata > Amphibia > Anura > Dendrobatidae > Dendrobates > Dendrobates tinctorius. Next base: position 3,360,098 of record NW_027361872.1, read on the forward strand.
TTTATATGTATTAGACCACCGCTTTAGGAGGCACATGCCACTTAAAGAATTCGGCACATCTTATCAGAGACATGTGCTTCTGTGTAGCATAAGAAACATTGGCACTCTTCCTGATTTTGTAGGGTGGATGTAGTCACACCCCATCCCACCCTGGTTCCTTCCATGTCTGCCCATTTTTGTGGAGCAGTTCAATATAGCATGAAAATGCTAAAAGTCACAAACTTTTTGTGCAACTTTGTGTTGCACGAAAAGTTGCAACTTTTTAAAGTGTTTAGCACCAGAAAAATGGGGATATAATCTTTGCTTTATTGGCCTCATAGTGCATAAAAGTTGGCAACGCTCTGATAACTCAATAACTATGTAATCCAAATCTCCTACAGTATAAATATCAGCACGAAATCTGTGTACCGGGAGCTTTATGATATGGGTTTTTATGACCAGGCAACAGCAGGTAAGCCTTGCATCACCAAGCCCAATAGCAAGCTTTGAATGGAGTGGTGTAAAACAAGTCACCACTGGAGTGAATGTGTTTAGTGGAGTGGTAAATCATGCTTCTCTGTTTGACAGACTGATGAAGCAGTCTGGGTTTGGCAAATGCTAAGAGACTGTTACCCCCTAAGGTCATTGGCATTGTGCCAGCTGTGTTTGGTGAAGGAGGGATAGTGCTATGTGATGTTTCTCAGCGGTTGGCCTAGGCCCCTTAGTTCTGATAAAGGGAAATCGTAATACTTCAGCACATGGCCGCCATCAGGGCATGACAGCCCTTACAGGTGTATGGGGCCTGGTGATTAGGGGGGCTCGGCAGTGCCCGAGCATGCTGGCAGCCCGGTCCGCGCTTGGTCCCCAGGTCCTCCCCCCTACATTTTGTTCAGCCTCAGCCTGCCCTGGCTCCTCCGTTTTTACATGACAAGTCATGATGATGATGACCCAGCGCAGCGCCTGCCGTCCCTCCTCCCCCCGATGCACCATGGTCCAGTGCCGCTCCCTCACGTGACGTCACACGATGCTCTGTTCCACTTCTTCAATCAGAGCAGAGCAGTGTGCGCGTGCCACGTGGTGTGGGACTAGGAGCAGCTGCGCCGGTGGCAGAAGACAGTGGACGGCGAGACAGCGCGAGCAGGTAAGTATTCTTTTCTGTCAGTCTGTCTCTCTCCCTCCCCGTGGAGGCCGCGCTGGTGATTGGGGTCTGGGGGAGCCAAGGGCCCAGCTCATGATGGGGGTCTGGGGGGAGCCAGGGGCCCGGCTGATGATGGGGTCTGGGGGAGCCAGGGGCCCGGCTGAGGATGGGGGTCTGGGGAAGCCAGGGGCCTGGCTAATGATGGGGGTCTGGAGGAGCCAGGGGCCTGGCTGATGATGCGGGTCTGGGGGAGCCAAGGGCCCAGCTGATGATGTTGGTCTGGGGGAGCAAGGGGCTCGGCTGATGAAGGGGGTCTGGGGGAGCCAGGGGCTCGGCTCATGATGGGGGTCTGGGGGAGCCAGGGGCCTGGCTAATGATGGGGGTCTGGAGGAGCCAGGGGCCTGGCTGATGAGGGGGGTCTGGGGGAGCCAAGGGCCCAGCTGATGATGTTGGTCTGGGGGAGCCAGGGGCCTGACTGATGATGGGCGTCTGGGGGAGCCAGGGACCCGGCTAATGATGGGGGTCTGGAGGACCAGGGGCCCGGCAGATGATGGGGGTCTGAGGGAGCCAGGGACCCGGCTGATGATGGGGGTCTGGGGGAGCCAGGGGCCCGGCTGATGATGGGGTGAGCCAGGACCAGAGGCTGATGATGGGGGAGCCAGCCAGGGCTAGGGGCTGATGATGGGGTGAGTCAGGGGCTGATGATGGGGTGAGCCAGGGCCCAGGGGGACAAATCTCCAGCATCCATGATTGGTAGGCACATTGTTGACTGATTCCACAGTCTCCACCTGCAGCTCAGCCTGTAGTCCTATCCTTTTAGTCAGCACAGACTGTGCTGACAGTACCAGCATGTTGACTGTCTCCACCGGCAGCTTAGCCTGTAGTCCTATTCTTTTAGTCAGCACAGACAGTGCTGACCGGTACCAGCATGTTGACTGTCCCAACCTGCAGCTCAGCCTGTAGTCCTATCCTTTTAGTGAGCACAGACTGTGCTGACCGGTACCAGCATGTTGACTGTCTCCACCTGCAGCTCAGCCCGTAGTCCTATCCTTTTAGTCAGCACAGGCACAGACTGTGCTGCACAGTACCAGCATGTTGACTGTCTCCACCTGCAGCTTTTAGTCAGCACAGACTGTGTTGACCAGTTGTGACGTTTTTTAGGTACAAGCTACGTCAGAGAGTGGACCCTCTGGATCGCGGATCCGGAGCCCCTGGGCCGAGCACACCAGGTGAAGACCGACCCCTATACAGGGATCGTTTGGGGCAGGAACACAGAGGACGGAGGCGCGACAGCCGGGACCGAGAGGGACGGCTCAACGGACAAATAAGGACTAGGGAGAAGGAAGGCTCTGAAGAGGGCCAAGGACTGGCAAAAGAATGTTTCAAAGCCAGGAAGGCGTCTTCAGCTTCGGGGGTCCAGCTGTTGGGCTTCGTTCCCTTACGGGTCAAGGCCGTGATGGGTTTGGTAACTGTAGAAAAATGAGGCACAAATTGTCGGTAATAGTTAGCGAACCCAAGGAACCGCTGGATGGCCTTTAACCCCACTGGACGAGGCCACTTGAGTACCGCACTGAGTTTTTCAGGATCCATTTTCAGACCGGAATCGGTGACGATATATCCCAAGAAGGGCAATGACGTCTGCTCAAAAAGGCATTTTTCAATCTTGGTGTAGAGTCGATTCTCTCGAAGGCGATGCAAGACAAAGCGCATGCTCTTGCGATGGGAGGACAGATCAGGCGAGAAAACGAGAATATCGTCTAGATACACCACCACACAGGAATAGAGTAGATCCCGGAACACCTCGTTAATGAATTCTTGAAATACAGCTGGCGCGTTGCAAAGACCAAACGGCATGACCAAGTATTCATAATGCCCGTCACGAGTATTGAAGGCCGTTTTCCACTCATCCCCTGCTCGGATCCGGATCAGATTATAAGCTCCCCGCAGGTCCAACTTCGTGAAGATCCGAGCCCCTCTCAGCCGGTCAAAAAGTTCTGGAATCAGCGGAAGAGGATACTGGTTTTTAACGGTGATATTGTTTAGGCCCCGGTAATCTATGCAAGGTCGCAGTGATCCATCCTTTTTCCGGACGAAGAAAAAGCCCGCGCCCGCAGGGGAAGAGGACTTCCGGATAAACCCCTTGGTCAGGTTTTCTTGTATGTATTCCGTCATGGCCGTGGTCTCAGCTGGGGAAAGAGGATACATTCTTCCCCTGGGAGGAACAGCTCCAGGAATCAGGTCGATAGGGCAATCATAGGCCCAATGTGGTGGCAGAGAATCCGCTTCCTTCTTGCAGAACACATCGGCGTACGCGTGATATGGAACAGGAAGGCCCGGGAGATCGGCTGGCCTAGGCAGGAAATGGGGACGAACAAGGGTCCGCAAACAGTGTGCATGACAGGCGTGCCCTCAACTCAAGATCTCCACTGAGCGCCAGTCGACAACTGGCTCATGCCGCCTGAGCCAGGGTAACCCTAAGAGAACGGCGTGGGACAACTGAGGCAGGACATAAAAGGCAATCTTCTCGAGGTGAAGAGCACCAGTTTGCAGGTCAACTTCAGTGGTAACCGTGGTGATGAGTTCAGGCAGAGGTTTGCCATTGACGGAGATGATTGCTCGTGGGATCCTTAGGATGACCACGGGAATCTGGAGTTTGTCAACCTCTTCCTGGCGGATGAAGTTACCCGCTGCGCCCGAGTCCACATACGCCTCCACAGATGCACGCCCTCGACCTGTAATAAGCAGAGCTGAAAGGGTAAGTGGGAGAGAGGAGGTATGATCACCTATGAGGCCCCCTCTTACCTGGCCTAGGTGGATGCGTTTCCCGGTTTCTCGGGACAGGTGCGTACGAAGTGGTTGGCTCCACCGCAGTACAAACAGAGACCATTAGTCATCCTCTCCCTGCGCCGTTGTTCGGACAGCTTGACACGATCTACCTGCATAGGCTTGGGAGCAGAGTTAGTAGAGGGTGCAACAGAGCGCGGAATGGGGGCTTGATACAACCTAAAGGGCCTTCTCTCCCTAGCTGACTCTCTGGCACGTTTCAGAAAACGCAGATCAATACGCGTAGCCAGAGAGATGAGATCTTCCAGGGTGGTTGGAGTGTCACACCCGGCAAGCTCGTCCTTGATTTTACTAGAAAGACCTCTCCAAAAGGCACCTACAAGGGCTTCATTGTTCCACCCCAGCTCCGAGGACAAAGTCCGAAAGCGGATGGCGTATTGCCCTACCATGAAAGATCCCTGGCGAAGGTTAAAGAGGGCCTCCGTAGAAGAAGTGAGGCGCCCGGATTCATCAAATACCCTGCGAAATGTTTCCAAAAAACTCTGGATAAGAGTAACCACCGGGTCGTCCCTCTCCCACAACGGATTCACCCAAGCCAGCGCCTCTCCCTCGAGATGGGAAACAATAAAGGCCACCTTAGCGCGGTCCGTGGGATATTGTTGGGGCAGAAGCTCAAAGTGCAGTCTGCACTGGTTTAGAAAACCCCTACACAACTTCGGGTCCCCACTATACCTGGGGGGCTTTCCCAGGCGTGGGGGAGGAGATGAGATAGCGTCCCGGGCTTGGGTAGAAGCGGCCGCGGAGGACTGTAGTGCAAGCAGTCTGTCATCCACGGACGCCATATACCCCAAAATGTGAGACTGAGCGTCGCGCTGCTGCGCGAGCTCTTGCTGGAGGCTGGCTAAGAGAGGGGCATGCCCAGGGTCAGTGGTCTGCAGGGCGGAAAGCCGGGTGTCCATGGATTTCATGAAGGACATAATCCGGGTCTGATTCTCCCTTAGAAAAAGCAGTTCCTTCTGAGTGGCAGCCGCGGCACCGGCGGTGTCCATGGCCTGATGATACTGTGACGTTTTTTAGGTACAAGCTACGTCAGAGAGTGGACCCTCTGGATCGCGGATCCGGAGCCCCTGGGCCGAGCACACCAGGTGAAGAACGACCCCTATACAGGGATCGTTTGGGGCAGGACCACAGAGGACCGAGGCGCGACAGCCGGGACCGAGAGGGACGGCTCAACGGACAAATAAGGACTAGGGAGAAGGAAGGCACTGAAGAGGGCCAAGGACTGGAGGAGACTGGGGAAGTATGCACAGACAAGGCGTGAGAGAGACACAAAGGACGGCAAGGAACAGAGGCAGGACAGGCTGCGGACAGGGGGAATGTACAACACAGAACACGGCAGGAGAGCTGAGCCTGGAGAGGCTGAAGACAAGAGAATGTACAACACGGAGGAAAGCAGGAACTACAGGGTATTGTAGCGGCCAGAAGGTGCAGGAGGACTACACGATCATCAGGCGCCCTCCTCATAGCGAGGGCGCCTGAAGTCTCCAAGCACCCGGAAGTGCGTCCCCCTACCCTGCCCCTCAGCGACGCCCACTGCTGGAGGGAGAGAGCGGGAGGGCGCACGTGCGTGACTGAGAGCAGATGCCTGGAGCCGCAGCGGGGAGGAACGCAGAGCGGGCGCGCGCGTGGACGGGGGCGCGCAGGTGAGGGGACGCTGCGGCGTGCGCCGCCGCTGAAGGGGCATCGGCGGGCACAGCCGCCGATGTCACACAAGTACCAGCTTGTTGACTGACTCCACCTGCAGCTCAGCCTGTAGTCCTATCCTTTTAGTCATCACAGACTGTGCTGCACAGTACCAGCATGCTGCTGACTGTCTCAACCTGCAGCTCAGCCGTTGTCCTATCCTTTTAGTCAGTACAGACTGTGCTTCACAGTACCAGCATGTTAACTGTCTCCACCTGCAGCTCAGCTCGTAGTCCTACTCAGGACAAATTGCAAAACAACTGTTAGGGTCCAATTTCTCATGTTACACTTGGGAAAATAAAACATTGGGGGTGAAAAGATCATTTTTGTGAAAAAAAATAAGATTTTTTATTTTTATGGCTCTACATTATAAACTTCTGTCAAGAACTTGGGGGTTCAAAGTGCTCACCACACATCTAAATAAGTTCCTTAAGGGGTCTAATTTACCGTAGCGTTTACTGACCGTGGGAACATACCCTAAAGAGTTTTTGGAATTATTACTGTATAAAAGTTAGTCCTCAGTGGTTGATACCCTTTAATGGCTAACTGAAAAGATGGTAACACATTGCAAGCTTTCGAGACTACTCAGGTCTCTTCATCAGGCATTGACTAATACAAAATCTGAAGAGTCACATATTTATACACAACACAGCACAGAAAAAATGCAATAGATAAGACAAGTGACGTGAAGCAGAACTATCATTATGGGAGAGGGAAAAACATAAATATTGGACCAGTTCATAGATAAGGAGTCTGGATGTTTTATTGTCCTCTGATTGGGGTCTCCTAATGTGTTGTGATGCCCCCACAAGGTCTTAGGAGAAAATTCCTTATTTGATGTAAAAAGACATAAATCCATGCAACACATTAATTCCAGCATTGAGTGTCAAAGGTCATCATGAACTTGTACACCCAGACTCTTCTCTCTCTCTGGGATGTGAAGTTACTTTTCAATACCAGTAATTTCATATCCATGTTGTTGTGATCAGGCATACAAAAATGTTTTGCCACACGTAGATCCATTCTTTTTTCTCTTATTGTGTGACGATGAGAATTCATCCTTATTCTAAGCTTTTGCCCTGTCTCCCCCATATACAGACCCCCAGTTGTATAAAAGTATAGTAAAGTAAAGTTAGTAATCTAAATAAATGGGGTGATCAGCCCTTTACTCTTGACTCCTATTTTATTTATTATTGTTTTTTTACATAATCACTTAGTTACGTTTTGAGGTGAATTTATGTTCTATAATTTATAGGTTTTTAATAAATACCAATAAAGAATTTTTTGTAGTGTATAATCAGTGATTATAAATGCAGTAATATACACTTTCCATTTATTTGGTGGGCAGGCTGAGGCGTCAGCGGTGGACAAGCTGAGACCACCATTAGATTCTTCTTGACTGGGTGGTGGGCGCGGCGGCAACACCGGCTGTATGAGTAAGTAACAAGTCCATGTATTCATTTGTCCACCATTTCAGTACGTGATTGTAATTATATATACATTGCTATTGGATTCGATTTTGGAAGGTTTGCGTGGTGGAGGAGGAGCTAGGGTAGAAGTAGAACTAGGGGTGGAGCCTGGGCAGAATCTCAAGGGGGACCCCATAAATTTTGCCAGAATGGGGCCCCGAAATTCCAAGTGGCAGCCCTGCTTCAGCATAATAAGACATTTTAGACAATTGTATGCTGCTATATTTATTAGAACAGTTTGGGGAGCGCTCTTTTCTGTGCCCAGTGCACAAAGCAAAGTACACAATATATTGTGAGGCTGAGTAGAAGTCAATGGCACAGGGAGCATTTCACTGGTAGAGGGAAGAATGGATTCAATGAAATTTCAACCAATTCTTGATGCAAACATAATACCAGCTGTAAAAAAGCTGAAGGTGAAGAGAAGATGGCTTCTCAAATGAATAAAGATCATAAAAACACGTCAAAATCCACAAAAAACTATCTGAAAAGGCTCAAGCTGAAGGTTTTACAATGGCACTCAGAGTACCCTGATCAGAATTTCATTGAAAATCTGTGGTGTGAGGCAGTGACCCCGTTACAGCTAGGGGGCGCTGTATGTTTTTCTCAGGATATGCATGGAGTCGTATTGAGGCCATGTGAGTGCATGGCAGTCACAGGAGTAACTGTGATGGTGAGACGGTGACTGGCATCATTGTGGACGGCTGGTATGTGTCGCAGAGACGGAGGATGTCCTCTGCGCTGTAAGCCCGAAATGTTGTTGTTCTTGGACCTGTAGTCCCACAAGTGTTTGTTTAGTTTTAAGGGGGGCCTACAGGGTTAGTCATTGAGCTGGGCGGAACTTGATAACCACACACACCTCCCACTTATAGGGAGTGGCTACAGTGATATAATGTGATTGAGGTCTGGTCACATGGTCTGTGATGTAAGGTCCTGGAAGAACTGTGTGTTGGAATGTCCTGACTTCCTGAAGAGCACATGGTGAGGCCGTGGACCTGGATGGTCGCTGTGTTTTAAGGTCATATGGATGGACTGGATTCCTGACACCACAGGGTGAGACCATGTACTGACAGAATTGGTGACGGCACTGCGTGGGGGAAGGTACCATCCTTCTGAGGGTCTGGAACGGTCGGGTGGCCTGGTGAGCAAGGCATTGTCCGGGACGATGATCCCAGTTAGGCAGTTTCCCTGGGAACCAGGACTGAAAGGAGGTCAGTGTATGGAGCGGAGATCCGGGAACCTCGAACAAAAGGGGTTACTATGAACTGTGCGGTCACCCACGGTAACTGGACGAAGTGAGGTCCAGATTGATTAGGGACTGCTATTTAATGTCGGGTAATGTTCTGTGAATAGAGACATTGATACAGTGCATGGACACCCCGGGAACTAGTCAGAGGAGGACTGGCGGGTGTAGTGTCTGTCAAATGAAGGAAGCCGTGTACTATGGTGACGTATGTGTTGTATAAACAGTGGTTTACGAGTGGATAATAATCTGCATGGACTGTTAATGAAGAAAATCGTTCCTATGTAACTGAATCCCATTGCCAAGCGAATGTCCCCCAACACATGCAGTAAGCACTGCCTTACAGCGGTTAGATCTCAAAATAGCAGTGCATGCAAGATGACCTAGGAATCTCACAGAACTGGATGAATTTTTCAAGGAAGAATGGAGGAAAATCCCTCAAACACGAATTCATAAAAAAGAGTTTACAAGTTGTAATTATTTATTTCAAAAGGGGGTCCTACTAGGTACTAACCATGTAGGGTGTGCAAACTTTTGCAATGGCCCATTTTCCTTTTTGTAATTTTTAAAATTTAAAATCTGAAATGTGGCATCTTTAACTTTTGCCCTTTAGAGATCATTTCATCTTCAACTTGCTTAAATGTGCACAATAACAGTAATTTTGACTAGGTGTACCCAAACCTTTACATGCGACTGTATATACCGGAAAAAACTTCTGCAACATGTCTAGAGAATTTCATGCCAACATTACATATGGTATAGGAAATCTCTTAACTCTAGCCTGAACTCTTTTTGTAAAAATATATGCTTCCCATAAGCCCTAATAAAATGGCTTAATTGAAAAGTTTTAGGCCTCGTTCAGACTTTTGTGTTAGTTCAGCCTAGCAATCAATCATGGGGAGACAACTCGTACTCCAGCTCATTGTGTGTAGATGTTCCTGACTAAAGAAATACTTTTAGAAAGAAATAAGTTTTTGGTTTAGAAGTATCATGGCAATGCCCAATTACATCAGTAAGAAGAAAACACGGGGGTAAGAAATATAAAATTGAGTTGGGTGAATTAGGTGAAAGGTAAGGACATGGGTGGGTAAAACAAAGAGATGTGGGGGATAAAAAGGAAAAGAAAACAATATAAGGAGACGTGTAACTCATAATGAAGGTGAAGCAATATCTAGAGATTACTGGAGAATATGTACCTGAAGTCACCAGTAGATGGAGCCAAAACTTCCCTGTAGTACCCAGTAAAGAAGACTGGAACTTTCCTTCTGGCTTTAGAAGTTTTTGTAAGGTGCACAGGTCAAAGGGTGTGGCCTGAGGAACCATTTGTGAGAGGAATTACAGCAACTGGTGGAGACAGCAGGCCACACCGGCAATGTTGGAGAACTGGTGAGAGACTGTGACTGCTCCTGGAAGACAACAGCCAGGCCAAGAGACTCGGTACCGAAAGAGACAGGACAGCAGGAATCCGGTTTCCCCATAAAGAGCACCTGGGCAAGCTGCAGAGCAGGACAAGAGGACAGCACCCTCAGAGGCCATATCCGGAGGCCCGGTGTCCATCACCTGTGACTGTAAGTAGTCAGAGACTGATTGCTTTATTGCCTTATTCAGAACCAATCCAGCTTCAGAGACTTCTTCAACCTTATACTTGCTATTTTCCTTATTGCCTATGCTTGTGCAAAGTGTTATTGAAATATAATCCAACCTCAATGTCATTGTTGCCTATCCACCGGCATCTCACAGACAATAGGATGGAAGCATAAAACTATTGGAGATTGCAAGGATTAAATGTTAAGGTTTTTGGCAGATTTGGGATTTTGTTCTCCAGCTAGTCTTTTAGGTCTTTTATATATCCCACATGGGGAAATTCTAAATTTAAGCAGGGATAATCTCCTTATCTAGACAACAATCCAAATTTGGTATTTGTTTACTGTTTTTTCACAAGGATGTGGATTTTTTTTATAAAAACCTTTTATTAGGTTATTTCTATATATAACATTTTCTTAATTATTTTTTATGTGGTATAAATGTATTTCATACTTTATACTTTTTTTCTAGTGTTGAGGGTATATTGTATGCACTAATTGCTTTTTATTCCCGCAGTGGTTTAAAATTTTTTTCTGTCTCTATATTTTTTGAAGGGTTGCGTTGTTTTTTTTTCCGGATTTTTCGCGCCCCTGATTCATCTACTTGCGGTTTAGCCGGCACTTATGCGGTTATATACCGGTGACTTTCAAGTGCCAGGAGGAACGTTGGAGCCCCGGCCACTCCTATGGCAACTAGATCGCGCGGCGTTTACCGGATGTGACGTCTGATCCATACCGGATATGACGTCCACAGCGTTACCTTCATTGTTCAATGAAAACACATAAAGAAAAAAAGTATATGCACACAAATAGGGATCACCACAAGGATATGATAATCAAAAAGTATCAATTTTATTAATGGACACAACAAACAGACACTTTGTTTAAAAACAATTAAAATGTCTGAACAACCAGACACTGATAACAAAACAAAGACAATGGGTCCTGACCTTGAGAAAGACACATCACTGTGTCGATACGCGTGGGTTTGGGGGTCCCATGTAACCTACCCGGTAGCTTGTTCATCCTCAGAAACCAGGTGATATCATGCTAGGGAAAGGGACTTGTTAATGTATGTTTATTTATGTTGGCAACATGATAAGTATTCAATTTTCTATTCATGGCATATGTAGAATCTCTATGTAACCATAGTAGTTATTGATAATATGGTTTTTTTGATCCAAGGTCATGATTGTCATTACAATTGATTTGATAGACCCTAGGTCATGGTAACTAGCAGATACCTGGCATTATACTGAATGGTTGGCCTTGGGACCCATAGTATTTAACTATTTATCAAAATGACCCATTGTCTTTGTTTTGTTATCAGAGTCTGGTTGTTCAGACTTTTTAATTGTTTTTAAACAAAGTGTCTGTTTGTTGTGTCCATTAATAAAATTGATACTTTTTGATTATCATATCCTTGTGGTGATCCCTATTTGTGTGCATATACTTTTTTTCTTTATGTGTTTTCATGTCAATCCATTTATATGCACTAGGTGATCCCACCTAAATTGACATTGTGGATGGTGCCCGTTTATTTTATATCTTGTCAGACCTTCATTGTTCAAGTAGCGTTCTTAGATACGAGGTGACGTACCATCGGGACTTCAATGCGCATGCGCCTAACATTCTGCTCCGGTTAGAGGCCATTCATTTATTTAGTAATGACAGGTTCTCTCTAACTAATCAATCAATATATCGCCACCCACTCCGCATTGTGCATCCAATGAACTTGCTTTGGCACAGACTATTACTATCTATTCAATTAGGTCTCCTGCTTACTATTGGTTCTTATTTACTTATTTACCCTATCTGGCCAGTATCCCACCACCCCTTGGACGAAGCATTTCATTGCGAAACGTGCGTCGGGTGTGGTGGGTTCCACAGGAGTGCACTCTAGGTAACTATGATTTTCTATGTTTATACACGCTGTCACTTTTGATATATATATATATATATATATATATATATATTTATTTATACCTTTTGTATCTGTGTTGGGGCTCTTATGCTGTTGTGATATTTATGTTAATTTGTTTGCCATCTTGGACACATTGCTCTTTGCAAGTTTATTTTTTAGCATATTTATGCTTTTACTTCATACTACGTGTCCTAGGTGGCTCACAATAGATTGTTATACATATAAATTATAATATAGTCTCACGGCATTTATGATGTTTGATTGGTAGTTCCCCCTTCTTTTCTGTGCATAGTTACATAGAACCAACATTGGTTTTTATTGATATGTGCATTCTATACATTTGTATGACCATTAATGTACATGTGTTTTTGGTCATTTCCAGGGTTACCCACCTTTTTCTCCTGTACCTGTGGTGCCTGCCCAGTTTTTTTCATATTTTACGATATTTAATAAAGATAATTTTTAATTCACTTTGCCTTGTATGAAGCTTGTGATGTTATCAGCTAATATGTAACTTAACATATCTGATTCCTTTTTTGTATCTCTATTGTAGAGATGAGCGACTTTGCCTTTTTTAGGGTCGAGTCGGGTTTCATGAAACCCGACTTTCTCAAAAGTCGAGTCGAACGAAATCGGCCGACTTTAGGGAAAAGTCAGGGGTCCGACTGAAACAGGAAACCCAATACAAGTCAATGGGGAAGCAAAGTCGACAGGGAGTGGAGGACAGTAAACACACCTACAGTGCCCATTTTAATGGCAACAACATCAATTCTTACAAAGGTACTGTCACACTTAGCGATGCACCAGCGATCCCGACCACCGATATGATGCTGTCAGGATCGCTGGTGCATCGCTAAGTGGTCGCTAGTGAGCTGCCACACAGGCAGATCTCACCAGCGACATCGCAGGGGTCGGGGGTCGCTACTTACCTGTCACACTAGGCGATCCTGCGTCCTCCCGCCCGGCTCCACGCTCGTCGCTCGTCTCTCCACAGGAAGCGCCACAGGAAGCTGACGATGAGAAACGGTCCAGCCTGTTCTCGCGCAATCAGCGATAACCAGCGGGGGAGCGGGTCGTAGGTAAGTATCACACACAGCGATATCGCTAGCAATATCGCTATAACGTCACAAGTTATAGCGATATTGCTAGAGATATCGCTTAGTGTGACAGGCCCTTTACTTAAGCTTGTCAACCTTAATTTACTTTATAATAATAGTTATGCATTGAAAACTGGGGTTTATTTGGATAAAGTTGTGGGGGGGTAGGGCTGGCTCCAGGTTTTTCGTGTGCCCCGGGCCAAAGAGTGTCAGTGCGCTCCTTTAACACATACCACAATTCATGATGCTCTGATACAGCACAGAAATATAGGTATAGTACAATGAAAAATACTTCACTTCTTACATGACATGAGTGATATCTATTTTAAATTCTACAATAGCTCAAAAACCGGACAGTATATTACTCCATACAGTATTTAGAATGCTCCAGTATATGATGGGCCTCATGGCTCATGCTTCAGTGTATAATGGGCCCCATATATCATTCTCCAGTGTATAGTGCTCTGCAAAAATAGCTCCCAACCTTTACAAAAATTAAATACCTCTCCTCACTGGGCACTGCTCTATTCTGGACTCCTCAGCATCGCCAACTTCCATCTCTCTGCTCTTGGACTGTTTAGGCAGAGGGCGTACAGACATGATGTCATCGCGCTCTCTGACCTGAATGTCACTGTCAGGAAACGCGGAAGACGTCACGGCGGAGGAGCAGGGAGAGGTAAGTATTGCAAGAGCTGTGTCCCTGAGCAAGCAGGGGGGGGCCCACTCGTGGGCGACGGCACTGGCACAGGGCCCCTCATAGTACGCCGGTGTGACCCCCACCATCAGAGACACTTTATTGCACTATGAGGGGCCCTGTGGCAGTGCCGTCGCCAAAGAGTGGGCCAACCCACCTGTTCAGGGCAACTGCACTTGCCCGGGTGCGCCAGGTGGTGAGCCCGGCCATGGGGGGGGCAGCCCAGTTAGGGAGGTTGAAAAAATGGCATATGTTGATGTGTAGGCTGGATATTCAGCAGCTGCAAATGGAGGAATTGGAGAAGTACAAGGAAGAGGACAAAAGCGAGCCATTTTTCTGGCAACCTATGTGTCATCAGGGAAGGTGGGACAAAATCCTTTGAAACTCATGCATGGTTCATTTTAAAGAAGGTTAGATCATCAACATTTTGGGTCGACAGACAGGTCCTTTTTTCTGTCAAGATTGATCCAGCAGCACTGAAGACTCTTTCAGATAGCACACTACCAGCAGGGCAAGCGAGCTCCTGTAAGGCATATTGTGCCAATTCAGGCCAGGTGTCCAGTTTACAGGCCCAATAGTCAAAGGGGAATGACCTGTGAGGGAGAACATCAATATGGGAGGAGAAGTAGATTTTAACCATAGTTGACAACTGCTGTCTCCTGTCACTTGCAATCGATTCAGTATTACCAGTTGTGTAAGCGGTACTTGATAAATCAGTCCACAACATGGTCATGAAACCCGTCTCCAACGCCACTTCGGCTGTGTGCACCACGAACACCTCTTCCATTTGGCCCACTACAGCTCATGGGAGAACCAGCACCGCTGCTGTGTGCTGGGAATGCCTCTAACAAACGGTTTACTAGAGTTGCTTGTTTGTTAGCCAATATTAGCTCTACGTTCTCCTGTGGCATGATGTTCTGTAATTTGCCTTTATAGCATGGATCGAGGATACTGGCCAACCAGTAGTCGTCATCCTTCATCATTTTGGCAATGCGGGGGTCCCTTTTTAGGATCCGCAAGGCATGATAACACATGTGGGCCAATGTTCCAGGTGTCAATGATGCACTGCCAGTGGTGGGTGACTGAGCACTTTCTGGCAAATCCACATCCCTCAAGTCCCGCAGAAACCCTGTACCTAACCTTAGCATGCCAACATTTTCTCTTGCCCCATGAAAAGCATCCTCCTCCCCAAAATAATCATCCCCCTCATCCTCCTATTCTGCCTCCACCTCATCCAGGTCAGTTGCCCTCACTGACAATGGCTGACTGTCATCAAAGCTTCCCTCATCCTCTTCCTCATCCTCTGCTGCAGACACCTGATTCTTAATGTGCGTCAAAGTTTGCATGAGCAGATGCAAAAGTGGGATGCTCATGCTTATGGCGTCGTCAGCGCTTACCAGCTGTGTGCATTCCTCAAAACACTGAGGACTTTACAGTGGTCTTTCAGCTTTGACCACTGCACACCCGACAACTCCATGTCTGCCCTCAAACTGCCTGCCCGTGTATCCTCCCACAAATACATTACAGCCTGCCTCTGTTTGCACAGCCTCTCAACCATGTGCATGGTGGAGTTCCACCTTGTTGCAACGTCTATGATTAGGTGGTGTTTGGGAAGGTGGAGCAGGGCTGTTAACTCCGGATAATTATTTAAGAAGCACTGCACCACCAGGTTCAAGGTGAGTCAAGCAAGGTATGCGTATGAGTTTTGCAAGGGCTATGGCCGCCACAAAATTCCGACCGTTATCACTGACTACCTTGCCGGGCTCAAGATGTAGACTGCCCAGTCATGACTCGGTTTCTTGCTGCAAGTAGTCGGCCAGTCCCTCTGCGGTGTGTCTGTTGTCGCCCAAAGACATCATCTTTAAAACTGCCTGCTGCCGCTTACCACTAGCTGTTCGATAGTGGGACACTTCGTGTGAAACACTGGCATCTGCGGATGGAGTGGTCGTGAAACTGCGCTCTGTCGACGAGCTTTCGCTTCTGGAGGAGGAGGGTCAAACGCCTACAGCGAACTGTTTCCTATACCGTGGACTAGGCAGCACTGTTCCACTGCCGCTGTCCTCTGTGGAGCCTGCATCCACCACATTAACCCAGTGCGCAGTGATGGACACGTAACGGCCCTGGCCATGCCTACTGGCCCATGCATCTGTTGTGAGGTGCACCTTTCCACTCACTGATTGTTTGAGTGCATGGACAATGCAGTCTTTCACATGCAGGTGGAGGGCAGGGATGGCTTTTTGAGAAAAGTGGCGACTGGGTAGGTCATAGCATGGGACTGCATAGTCCATGAGGTCTCTGAATGCAGCGCTTTCAACCAAACGGAAGGGCATCATCTCTAACGAGATCAGTTTGGCAATGTAGGCGTTAAAAAGCCAGTGTATGCGGATGAGAGGATGAGTACTTTCTTGTCCTACTCAAAGCATCTGGTATGGTGAGCTGAACTTGAGAGGTGCATATGGGGGAACTAGCGGTGGACATGACGGACTGAGAGGGGGTTGGTGATGGTGGTGGTGGTGGTGGTGGTGATGGCCTAGATTCAGTCTTATGTTGCAAAAACATTGTGATTCCCTGACTGCTTTGGCCTTATGACGACACTTCAACATTTCTTTCTGGTGGTGTGCTAACCGGTGGGCTTACAGTGAGGGAAGTGATGTTGCGTTGCTGCCTACCTTCAGTCGGAACAGGTGCACATGTGATACCTGAGGTATTGTACTCCGTCCACGCTTGCAAGTGCATGGTGTTTAAATGTCTAAGCATGCAACTGGTATTCAAATTTCTGAGATTTTTCCCTCGGCTAAAGGTCCTTCCGCACTTCTTACAGATAACCTTTGCCTCATCAGTAGGATTTTGGTAAAAAAAGTGCCACACTGCACTCTTCCTACTATGGTACAACTTTTCAGGGATTACACGCTGTGCTAATTTGACCGTCTGGCCAAGTTGTCCTGCAACTTTTCGTCTTTTTAACACGTTTTTGGACTGATAGGGGCCTGCAAGATAACACCAGCTGCGATGTCGGTACCTGCTATAGATGCTCCTCCTCTTCTGAGTTATTGCCAGCGGCACCCTCTTCCCCCCCCTGGATGCCAATCCGGGTCAATAACTGGGCCATCCATCCCCACCTCTTCAATTTCATGTGCACCTTCCTCTGTGTCAGCGTGTAAGGTGGTATAGTATGCGGGAAGGGGCACCTGAGTTTTATCAGGGTCAGAATCTGGCTCTGTAGACTGGGAGCGCAATGTAGTGCTCTGGGTCAATGTACCAGCAGAATCATCTAGCAGTGGCTGTGCATCAGTGCACTCCATGTCAGATTCATCTTGGACTGGGGAATTCAGGATTTGACTTGTAACCCAGGCATTGTATATGAAAAGAGCTCCATGGAGTAATCTGAAGTGTGGGCTGCCGCATCCTTCACTTTTGGTGGGGATGAAGGGAACAAGGAAAGGTGTTGTTCCTGACCAGAAACCTGCACTGACGACTCAGTGCTTGCAGTTTTTGAAACTTCAGAAGAGAGCCAAAACCTTTTCCTGAAGCTCCGGCTTTAAAAGCGTTTTAACTACTCCCACAAAAGGCAACCTTCCAGGCCTTCTGGAGCCAGACGATGACGCAGGCTCAACACCTCCAGCCTGAGCTGCTATAGTGCTTTGTGCATAACCAGCAGATGCACCATCACCACCATCAGTAACAGCTGCTTCCCCCCGCCCACGTCCGCGGACTCTTCCACCATACTTCCTCATGTTTGGGAAAATGTAACAAAATTCACAGCAGATATATGGTACTGTATGAGGAGCGTACAGCTGTATAAAGTGTAGGGAAAAATGTAAATCTCTGTGTATATTTCCTTAGTCACAGTTGCTCTCCCAGGATGTATTTGACCATAATCCAACCAGCAGATATATGGTACTGTATCAGAAGCGGACAGCCCTATACGGTGTATGGAAATATGGAAATGTCCGCATATGTTTTAATGGACTCACACACACACGCTGTCTCTGTATAGATTTTACCACAATGCAAACAGCCGATATACGCTACTGTTTGAGAAGCGGACAGCTCTATATGGTGTATGTATGGAAAAATTTAAATCTCCATCTTTTTTTTTTACAGAGTCTCAAACACAGATAGCATGTATTTGTCTGTGATACCAGCCGGTACATGGTAGTGTGTGAGGAGCGTACACCTCTATACGGTGTGTGAAAAAAAGAACACTCAGTAACTGTGCAGAAAAAAAGAAAAGCAGGAGTGCTTTGAAAAAAGCAGTCTGCACAGCAGTGTGCACACAGCAATGCAGCTATCAGGTAGCCTTATAAGGCAGCCTAATAACCACCAGCGCTGCTGCACAAAAAAAAAATTCTCCCCTCCCCTGTCACTGCACACTAACTGTCCAGTGACAATCGCTATCAGCAGAAGCATAGATTTTTAGTTCTTTCCTGCCTAACATTCTCCCTACTGATAAGCAGCAACCTCTCCCTATGCTGAGATCGGCAGAAGTAAAATGGCAAATGCGACTTTGGCTCTCGGGTCGACGACCTCATGGCCGACTTCATGCTATGGTCGGGTTTCGCTCGGCGAAACCCGACTTTGGCGAAAGTCGGCGATTTTTGAATCTGACCGACCCGTTTCGCTCAACTCTACTCTATTGTTTAAAGACCTAATAAACAAAGATTGAAAAAAGGAGATCCGGTTGGGGAGTATCACTGAAGACCAGACTACTTCTGCACTTTTCCCCTCGCTGCTGCAATTGGTTGATGGATTTCTCCCTTTTCAGTTTTTGAATTTCCACAAAAATTTAAAATAACCAATAAATTTCATTCAACTTCACAACTGTGTCCCACTTTTTGTTGATTCTTTACCAAAAATTTACATTTGGTATCTTTATGTTTGAAGCATGATATGTGGAAAAAGGTTGAAAAGTTCCAGGGGGCCGAATACTTTCACAAGGCACTGTATATAGCATACTAATAGCTAATCAGATGGTCCGAAGATAAACTGCTAGGTGCATATAGAGCCGAGAAGAGCATGGAAGAAGCAGAACGCGAAACGCGTGTCGGGGTGCCACGGCTCACTAGAGGTACAGAGTATTTCACCCAGCTGTCATAATCATTCATTAATTGTTGCTCGTGATACACTTCTCTCTGCATACTTTTTTAGTGGCATTTATCATTTTGTATTTTGAGTAACTCACCTTCGAGTATACCAAATCTTTTATGGAAACTAGCTGTCTTACTTAGATATGAGTTATATATAGATGATTTTGCCCCATTACTATCATGCATCTTATCCGCGGCTAGGAAGGGTTAAACTACGGCTGACTAGGGCAATTTAGCTGGTGGCCCATTATGTGATAACTGAAGAGAACTAAATATTTTTTACCCTTCATTTTTGTCCTCTACTACTCCTTCTTTTAGTCATTTTCACTAATGTTTTTGGTTATTGAATTAAAAGCTCAGTTTTAGGGGTTATTTTTGGTGCTTCTGGTGTTACTACTGATTATATAATCCCATTGATTAGTCCTGAGGTCTGTTTTTGATAAGTATGGCTGGGTTTCTGTCGGGACCCATTGACACAAATAAATGGCTGGATGATGCAAGAGAGGTCTTTTTTGAAGTAGAATCTGACTCTCTGTCTGCTTCGGGCTCTTCTCTCAAAACACTCTTTTCTGAATTATTGGAGGCATTTAAAGAGAATATTAAGTCTTGGTGGGAGGTACAATCACTGGAAAATTATATCAAACAAAAGATTGTCCCACGTGGTCTAAGGATACCTCTAATACCTGCTCCAAGGTGTAGGACTCCATCTCTACTTGCAAGGTGGGAGGAGGAGGTAACTGCATCATCTGTACGGTTAATGCAGATATTATTGGATGAAGAGAAAATAACTTTAGAGAGGACTTCATTGAGGGTGAAGGAATTGACTGAGCCAACCCTCAAATTGAAAACAGCTGATGATTTCGTAACAAGGGAAGAAAATCTTAAGAATACTGTTGAGAAATACCAACTTTTTATTAAAGAGAGGAAGCATAAACGATTTGTTAGGGACTCAGCAGAGTTCAGGGAAAAACGAGCATACCCTGCCCTTACCCCGAGGGGTATTCCTGGTGACATCTCATCTCAGATATTGAATCCTCAGACGCTGAAGGAGGTCCTAAATTATATACCTCTAGGCCATACTTTAGAAACAAGGGACGAGGACGTAGGGGTAATTTAAAAAGATGGCAGGATATCGAGCGTTATTCTGTGAGGACTTTTCCCAAAAAGCAAGAAACAAATTCTGCAGCGAGTATAAATTCCTCCTCCTCCTCAGCCTGCTCCTCAGCCTCTTTTTTAGAAACCAGGGGCCTAGCACCATACAAACTATGGGAGCAGACAAACAATCAAAAATGAGGGCTCTGGTTGAAGGGGACAATGGCAATCAGATAATTAATTTGTCCTCATACAATTTGTCAGATATAGAAAAGAGGGTTCTTGAGCGGGGGTTATCCTTTGTTCCTACGACCAGGTTTGACCCATTTGTATGGGTTAAGGATATTAATTTATTTACACGAAAACTTAAGTGGAAAAAATGTTTTGCTCTGAATGATAAAAACAAATGTCAACAACTTGGGATAACAGAGGAGGAACTTCCTGATGTAATGCTTCTAGCTGATTTGTCTGAGGAAGGACAGAGAGATATTGGGGTGGGCCCTTTTTCTGATTTGAAACCAAAAAGCAAAAAGATGCCACCAATTGGTGATACTGGGAGTATTGACATTTTTCAACAGCTTGTCTCGGCAGAGATCTGTAAGATTGACTCCAAGAGAGATAGGGTCCCACCTAATCTCTCCTTCCGTGAGAGAAAGGCTTTGGAGGAACTTGGTGATAATGACCGGATTGTATTGAAGCCCTCTGATAAAGGGGGTAACACTGTTATCCTCAACAGAGATGAATATATTCAAATGTGTATGAGGATTCTCTCTGACAAATCAACGTATGAGCTGCTCAGGAGTGATCCGACAAAGGAGTATAGTCTGAAATTGTCAGCATTGCTCAAAAAGGCATTAGATTCGAAGTTGATCTCAAAGAATGAGTTCAACTTCTTATTACCCAAGTGGCCAGTTACAGCTACGTTTTACTCCCTGCCTAAGATTCATAAGGGGTTCGATCCCCTTAAGGGTAGACCAATCGTTTCGGGGATCGATGCCCTTTGTCAGAACTCCAGCAGGTATTTGGATCAATTGTTGAGACCATTTGTGCTATCCCTCCCTTCATATTTGAGAGATACTATGGACCTTCTTAATAAACTTGAAGGAATCACAGTGGACCCAGGTACGATACTGGCCTCCATTGATGTTGAGGCTTTGTATAGCAGCATTGGCCATAAAGAAGGTCTAAGAGCTGTTGAACACTTTCTCAAGGGGAGGGGTATCAATTTTGGAGCACACAACAATTTCCTGCTGGAACTTCTTCAATTTGTATTGTGTCACAATTTCTTCCTATTTAATGGGAGGTACTACCACCAACTCAGGGGCACAGCGATGGGGAGCCCTTGTGCCCCTACTTATGCTAATTTGCTCCTGGGCTGGTGGGAGGACACTAAGGTCTTTGTGGACGAGGATGTCGTCTGGTACCCTAAGATATTATTCTGGGGTCGGTACATTGATGACATCCTCGTCCTCTGGGCGGGGTGTGGAGAATCATTCAGATCCTTTGTTGATACCCTTAATAATAATGAGTTGGGTCTTTTCTTCACCCTTGAGGTCGGTGGAGATCAGATCACATTCCTGGATGTTATTATTTCTATTTCTCCAGATGGTTTGCTCAAAACCAACCTGCACCGAAAACCAACCTCGACTAACAGTCTCTTGAGGTGGGAAAGTCATCATCCCCCCTCTTAAACGAGGTATACCAAGGGGTCAGTTCCTCAGAGTTCGGAGGAACTGCTCTGATTGGAATGACTTTGAAATGCAGTCGAGTGATTTATGGAGGAGGTTTAGGAGCAGGGGATATCCAACAAGGGTGATTGAACCAGCCTATAAGCACGCTAAACAAGTAAGCAGGATGTCATTGTTGACTCCGAGGGCAAGAGAGGACTCTAATACAATTACTATATTAATAGGGACCTTCGATGACCAATCTGGTAAAGTTATGAACATTCTGGAGAAGTATTGGCCTATCCTGAAAATGGATAATAACATATGTGATTGTATCACTCAGGGTCCATCAGTTACATTTAGGAAGGGTAGGTCAATAAGGGATCGGGTGGTAGGTAGCCATTTGGAGCCTCAGAAAAGAGAAGAAACGTGGCTGCGGAATAGAGCAACAGGTACTTTTAAGTGTGGACACTGCAGCTTCTGCAAATATATCTGTGTATCCCATACTTTTTGCAGTGCCTATACAAAGAGGATTTATGAAATGAAAAGCTTTGCAAATTGCAAAACCACTGGAGTTGTATATCTGTGTACTTGTACCTGCCCCCTTGACTATGTTGGCAAAACAAAGCGTGAATTACGTGTCCGCATAGGTAAACATTTGGGGGATATTAGACATAAAAAGGATACCCCTTTAGCCCGGCATGTCAATATGGTACATGGAGGTGATGATAAACATATTAATTTTCGTGTTATAGAGAGAGTGCAGCCCGCAGTCAGACAGGGAGATTAGGATAATAGAATCCTACAGCGTGAGACACACTGGATTTTTTGGCTTGAATCACAGAGCCCAAAAGGCCTTAATGAACAGCTAAATTTTAGTAGTTATCTATAATCAGTGTGTTTCACATTTTCCCAGCCAGCTCTTTATAGTGTGTTTGATAATTTGGTCGGTATATTTTTACTATTGGTATTTTTTCATTTCCTTTTTCTTTTCTTTTTTCTATTTATTTTACTTAGGGATACATTTATTCCACTCCATGCCATTGAGGACGGTTTTCATTTATTTTTTTGAAGTTCTAGGTGCTCTGAACAATGAAGCTGTTGAATTTATGTGGATGGTTACGTGCGCATGTTATTTTTTAACTAGTTACACTCTTTTTAGACTATAAGATCGTCCGCATATTATTTGCGCGATATGGCATTTCCATTGAGAAGGATGTATCACTCTATTTAATCATTTTGCTTCAGGCACTAGTTTGTGAATTCCTGTTTCCATCAGTGCTCTTTAGTAAGGTGCGCGGCGTCTATGTCATTCAGGTGGCTGCTTCACGGCATGTTTGAGTACTGTCCGTCCTCAATATGATCCCTTCCGGTTTAGACCAAGATGGTGGTGACCGGAAGTGGGCGTTCTATATCGGCGCGGAATCTTTAAACAATGGCGGTGAACGCGCTTAGAGTAAAGCCGCACACTGTATTGCTCTTTCGGCCAGGGGTAATGAGACCCCACTTTTTGACCCCTGATGAACCCTCAGCGGACTAAGAGGGGGAAACGCGTCGGGTTTCCATATGCATCAAGTGGCTGATAAGTATAATGTTGTACATTATTTTTGGCAGATCCCTCTGTGGTACTATCTATTCAGATTTAATCTACTGAGCAATTATGCTCTGTTGGTCTAGAATCTGTATGCATTGCTACTTGAATATCGGTGTACCACATTGTATAATCTGAGATGAATATGGTAGCCTCATTTTTTCATTTATTTTTATACATGATTTTTGCTAGGTAGCACATTTTGGTGTGTTTTGTTCTACGCACTAATATTGGATTTGAACTGAATATTGTATTCCTGTGAATTAGGGTGATTTTTACCCTCACTTGCAAGGTAACGGCCGCCGTATGTGCTACATAGGCTGCTTTTTTACTGCCTTTAATGTACAATTTTTGTACTATTTTCCAACGTTTGTCCGGGGCTCCGGACAAATAAATCAGTATATGTGCTTCTCATTGAATTTTCTTGTAGCCGTTTTTTAATAATTTTGCTATTTGGTAATTGGGTCTGCCATTTGCAGCTTATTAGCATTTTTGTGACTACAGATAAGTCCTTCTCTAAGCTGCCTGATATTAACCCCATCTATCATTTTTTTGACTCCGAGATAAGTTCCTTTTGGGGGTTTTTTACCATCAGAAATACTACGAGATAAGTTCATAGCAATTTAGTATTATCTATGAGACCATTTATGTCTCTTTATATATTTTTTTCGGTATTATAAGTGTGTGTGTGTTTCTTTTTTGTGTCCCTTTTTGTATATGTAGGGAGACGTAGGGGCCATTAGGGATACCGACGTTGAGCGGGGGCGCCATATCGTCTACAACTAGGGTGCCAACCTCCGCGGCTAGGAAGGGTTAAACTAGAGCTGACTAGGGCAATTTAGCTGGTGGCCCATTATGTGATAACTGAAGAGAACTAAATATTTTTTACCCTTCATTTTTGTCCTCTACTACTCCTTCTTTTAGTCATTTTCACTAATGTTTTTAGTTATTGAATTAAAAGCTAAATTTTAGGGGTTATTTTTGGTGCTTCTGGTGTTACATCTTATGTAATATATCAAGCACTATTTAAGTTTTTGTCCTTATTGAAGCCGCTTTTTCTCGGCTCTATATGCACCTAGCACTTTATCTTTGGACCAACTGATTAGCTATTAGTATACTATATATATGCACTTTTTTCAGTAGCTGGACTATATGCCTAACATTTTTATACTCAATCAGGTCCTCTGTGTTTCTCCTAGTGACTGTTCTTTTGCATTTTCTGTCCCCATTTTTTTATCTTATTGATGTACTAATTTTGAAAATGAATTTCAATAAAAATCATTTGTAATTTTATGGTATTATAGCTTCCAGATTCTCTTTTTGTGATAGTATGATTTTTTATTTGTACGGCTGTACGTTATAAACTTCTGTGAAGCCCTTGGGGGTTCAAAGTTATCATCACATATCTAGATAAGTTCCTTGGGGGGGTCTAGTTTCCAAAATGGTGTCACTTGTGGGGGGTTTCCACTGTTTAGGTACATCAGGGGCTCTCCAAACGTGACATGGCGTCCGATCTCAATTCCAGCCAATTTTGCGTTGAAAAAGTAAAACGGCGCTCCTTCCTTTCCAAACTCTGCCATGCGCCGAAACAGTGGTTCCCCTCCACATATTAGGTATCAGCATACTCAGGACAAGTTGCACAATAATTTTTGCAGTCAAATTTCTCCTGTTACCCTTGGGAAAGTAAAAATAAAATTGGACCTGAAGTAATTTTTTGGTGAAAAAAAGTTAAATGTTCATTTTTTTTTTAACATTCAAAAAATTCCTGTGAAACACCTGAAGGGTTAATAAACTTCTTGAATGTGATTTTGAGTACCTTGAGGGGTGCAGTTTTTAGAATGGTGTCACTTTTGGGGTTTTTTCTATCATATAGACCCTTCAAAGTGACTTCAAATGTGATGTGGTCCCTAAAAAAAATGATGTTGTAAAAATGAGAAATCGCTGGTCAACTTTTAACCCTTATAACTTCCTTACAACTAAAAATTTTGATTCCAAAATTATGGTGATGTAAAATAAACATGTGGGAAATGTTACTTATTAAGTTTTTTGTGTGCCAATATCTCTGTGATTTAAGAGCATAAAAATTCAAAGTTGGAAAATTGCGAAATTTTCTAATTTTTCGCCAAATTTCCGTTTTTCTCCACAAATAAATGCACGTTATATGAATTAAATTTTACCACTATCATGAAGACAATACATCATGAGAAAATCAATGTCAGAATCACCGGGATCCATGGAAGCGTTCCAGAGTTATTACCTCATAAAGGGAGACTGGTCAGAATTGTAAAAATTGGCCAAGTCAATAACGTGCAAACCACCCTTGGGAGTAAAGGAGTTAAAGACCTAATAAACAAAGATTGAAAAAAAGGAGATCCAGTTGGGGAGTATCACTGAAGACCAGACTACTTCTGCACTTTTCCCCTCGCTGCTGCAATTGGTTGTTGGATTTCTCCCTATGTACACACAGTACGGGGACCTCTTGGTCACCAGTGACGGTAATGAGGGAATGTCAGCCACAGGATCTAGCTGTAGTTCCCAGGTGGCTCTTTAACCCATTAATGACATTTGACATAACCTTTCCTGAATCACATCTCTAATCCTACTCCCTCATGCTTGCCCTATGCAGTATGTAGTATATATACAAGAGAAGGCGGCCACATGGCAATGTTCAAAATGGTTCCACATTATGGTGCCAGATTTTGCAACTATGGACAAAATACCTACCATTGTTACACTCCATGGACCAATTGTGGGGAGGAGGACCCCCATACAGTGATTGGGCTGGAACCAGGGGGACCGCCATCAGGGTTGTTGAAGAAACCACATCAGGGGGATTACAAAGGGAGACATGCGACTGAAGTTGTCAGGGCAACAGGGGGCGGGGCGAGGGTAAAAGGAGCAGGGGACGCGCTGAGGTGGCAGTTGGCAGAGAGCCTGACAGGAGAGAGGAAGCCGTGCGGCAGAGAGAGGACTGTGGCAACTGACGGTGTGGAAAAGAGAGACAGGCAGGAGACTGAAAAAGGGAAATTTGAGACTGACCGAAGGTTGACGCGTAAGAGACTCTCCCCGGGAGTTTCCCCCCGCAAAGATTCAGATAAAGTGACGGCCGCTGATTCCCTCCGTGGTGTGACAGGACCGGGATCTCAGGCGACCGCTGCGACGACACAGCAATCCGGTACAGTGGCCAGGACACTGCCCCCCTGTCTTCTCCCACAGCTGCGGCCCCGTCATCACCGACCTCAGGGGACGTCACCTCGCTATAAGCGGCCGCAGAGCCCGTCCCGGTTACTGAGGGGACACTGAGCAGAATTTGTTAACGTTTATGTCTTTTTTTTTTAAACTGCGTCATGACCTGGCTGGGGAACGAGCGCCTCTAAACGGACGCCTGGGAGATTGACCCCCTGAACAGTTTCTTCAGGGCCTGTTGTGCCCCCACCGTGCCAGCCTCTTCAGGGCCCGTTGTGCCCCACCGACCCCATTTCTTCAGGGCCTGTTGTGCCCCACCGTGCCAGCTTCTTCAGGGCCCGTTGTGCCCCACCGACCCCATTTCTTCAGGGCCCGTTGCGCCCCACCGCCCAGTTTCTTCAGGGCCTGTTGTGCCCCATCGTTCCGGTTTCTTCAGGGCCTGTTGTGCCCCATCGTTCCGGTTACTACAGGGCCCGTTGCGCCCCACCGTCCAGTTTCTTAAGGGCCTGCTGCGCCCCATCGTTCTGGTCTCTTCGGGGCTGGACAAGCACAAGTCCTTCCGGGAAGTCGTGGATTACAAGGCAGCCACATCTGCAACCCCTGAGTGGTCGTGAACTCGAGCGACGCCCGGAAGGCTAAGTGTATTATAGAGAAAATAAGGACCCTTTTTGTTTTTTTAATGTTGTTTTACGAGTCCCTGCGAGGACAAATAAGTGTTTCCCGTTTTGTCTGATTTAATCAGTTTTAGCCCTTGCGGCTTTAAAACTTATAAAAGTTTATTTCACCCCACATTCAGTCTCGTGTCTCGTCACTGCATCCTGTGAGCCTGCTCGAACCCTACACAATTCCTCACTCATATTTGCAGTTTCTCTAGAGAGGTGACTCCCGTGCAAGTTGTTGCGACCTAGTAGCAAAGAAGATCAGGCACAGTAGGACTACATCTCTTCTTACAGGCATTTAATACATCTATTTTCTTCTTTTATATGACAACAAAACATCTCTATGTGCAATCCCACTTTCAGCTATCTAGTTGCAGAGCCAGCAGTGCACGTCTCTTCTTTTCCTGTGATGAATGTCTGCTCTCTGGTTTGGCTGCTTTGGGTTGCCAGTGCATCGGATAACAGTACATCACTTTTGACTAGGGATGAGTGGACCCGTGAATATCCGGGTTCTTCGAAGCTTAAAAAATAGTTCAGATCTGGTGTGAGAACGGTAACCGAACTTGACCCTGAACGCGCACTTCATTCAAGTCAATAGGGGGGCCGAAGATCCAGCGGTTCCTATGCTGTCATCTGTATGCCGCACCTGGATCAAAGAAGACCAAGAAATATTATACAGTTATGCAGGTGCTCACCTGTAGTGGTTGTACAACTCAGGAACAACACTGGTTGAAGTTAGATGTATATTCCTTTTATCTGCTGCTCCACCCACTGGATCCTATTGAGATCGCGACTCCACATACGGCAATCAGATTAGTTCCATGGATCAACGCCCTATCAAGGAATCTAGTATATATACCCTGCAACATTATACTTTTCAAGAAAGGCATCCAGGAATCACTCATTACAACATCATACGGCAGAGAGTTCCATAGTCTCACTGCTCTTACAGTAAAGAATCCGCGTCTGTGAGCATGCTTAAACCTTCTTTCCTCCAGACGTAGAGGATGCCCCCTTGTCCCCATCACAGGTCTAAGAGTAAAAAGATCATTAGAAAGGTCTTTGTACTGTCCCCTTATATATTTATACACTGTAATAAGATCACCCCTAAGCCTTCCTTTTTCCAAACTAAATTACCCCAAGTGTAATAACCTGTCTTGGTATTGCAGACCCCCCAGTTCCCTAATAACCTTGGTCGCTCTTCTCTGCACCCGCTTCAGTTCAGCTATGTCTTTCTTATACACCGGAGACCAGAACTGTACACAGTATTCTAAAGGGGGTTTTACACATAGCGATATCTCTAGCAATATCACTAAAGCATCAGCGATTTTGTGACGCAGCAGCGATATTGCTAGCGATATCGCTACATGTGATACTTACCTCCGACCGGCTCCCCCGCTGGCTATCGCTGATCGCGCGAGATCGGCCTGGTCCATTTCTCGTCGTCGGCTTCCTGCTGGCGCCGACGAGCGAGCCATGGACGCGGGCGGAAGACGGTCACCCTCGCCGCGTCTGAAAGGTAAGCGCGACCGCCGCTGCGTCGCTGTGAGATCTGCCTGTTTGGCAGCTCACTAGCGACCATTTAGCGATGCACCTGCGATCCTGACCGGGTCGTATCGTGGTCGGGATCGCTGGTGCATCGCTAAATGTAAAGGGGCCTTAAGTATGGTCACACTAGTGACTTGTATAGAGGTAAGAGCCAAAGCAGGCTTTATCTGCTCAGAAGACTGAGAGCCTTCGGAGTTAGGGGGGCACTCCTTGCATCCTTCTTCAACTCTGTTGTGGCATCAGTCATCGTCTTTGGTGTGGCGTGCTGGAGTAGTGGTATATCAACCAGGGATAGGAATAGGCTGGACAAACTGATTAGAAGGGCCAGCTCTGTCCTGGGATGCCCCCTTGACCCAGTTCAGGAAGTAGGTGACAGGAGGATACTGGCCAAGGTGAGCTACATGGTGCAGAATGATTCCCATCCCATGCATGAGACCGTGACACAGATGTGCAGTACTGTCAGTGACCGCCTCCTTCATCCTAAATGTGAGAGGGAGCGCTATCGAAAGTCCTTCCTTCCTGCTGCAGTTAGGCTGTATAACCAGCACTGTCCAAAACGGAGAACGACCCAAACAGTGAACTGATAGATCCAAAGTTGTGAAAGTCCGGTTACATTTTTTTTTTCCCCGTATATGTACCTACCTACTGTCAATGTAATGCCTTTATGCATCTGTATCTATACTTGTTCCTGCCTTGCTGCTGTAATGCTCTGAATTTCCCCATGGTGGGACGATTAAAGGATTATCTTATCTTATCTTATCTTAATATTATGTTCTCCTCATGAGCATCTATGCCTCTTTTAATGCATCCCATTATTTTATTTGCGTTTGCAGCAGCTGCCTGATACTTGCTACCAAATGTGAGTTTGTCGTCCACCCATACACCCAGGTCTTTTTCAATGACAGTTTTGACCAGAATTTTACAATTAAGCACATAATTATACATCTTATTTCTTCTGCCCAAGTGCATGACCTTACATTTATCCCCATTAACCCCTTTGTGACATTTGACGTACTATACCGTCCATTTGCCCTGGGCCTTAATGCCCATGGACGGTATAGTACGTCAGGTGCCATCAGCCCGGCTCACGGGGGGAGTGCGGCTGATTGCGGCCGGGTGTAAGCTGATTCTCACAGCTGACACCAGGCATGAAGTGCCAGGAACGGTTGGAAAATTCTTCTCTGGGGAGTATGCGGGCTCCACTGCTTCAGAGATACATCAGAGGGTTCATTGATGAGGAAGCTCCCGAACTCCTTTAACACATTCATTCCCAGGGTGATGACATATCTGTTACTTACTTCTCCAAGAGTCAGCACCACACCCTTCCGTCCCAGATCTTTGCCGTAGATGGTTATCTGCATCCACACCACTCCTGCAACCGGAATGGGCAACTGATTGGCAGCTGTCAACTTTATCACCGGACCCCACTCAGGCAGCATTGCTTCAGGAAAATGTCACTGGAAGTAGGTTTCAGGCACCTGAAAGCCCGTATCCATCAGACAAGCTCGACCGTCCATTTCGGCCCAGACAAGATGGCATGTTGAGACTAAATTTGTGGGACTTCTAATACTCCTTTGTGACTGTTCAGGTCCCGGGTGGCATCCCGCAGGCTCGGAGCCCTCTAGTTTAACGGACGGCGTTATTGAGGCCTACCCCGTCGTGGGCACTCCCAAGCCAAATGCCCAATCTCTTCATAGTTAAAACAGGTGAGGGGTCTCTGTCGACAGAGCATCCTTGATTCACAACAGAGATCTGGATCATCTGTGCCCCCTGGCAGATTCGAGGTACCTCCTGACTTCTTTTTCACATCGGCCAGCTCCCCTCTAATATCTTGGAGTTCCTTCCGCAATTCGTCCACCCATTGTGGCTCAGTGATCATGTTTACGGATACCTCTCTGCTCTGGACCTTCCCTACTGGGACTGTCACCCCCTGCTCTTGTTTACATGTACGTGCATCGCTTCCTATTTCAGAAATGGTCATGCGAAGGTTCACCCGCAAGCGCTCCTGCAGAGCCTGTTTCGTCAGTACGTCTCGTAAGCCTGTCACCAATTGGTCTCGCAGCAGTACGTCAGTAGGGCCTATGCCTATGCCGTCTTTCCTAGTGACAGCAGTATGTAACTCCTGGAGGGCATTCATGTACTGAGTCACAGTCTCCCCCTCCCTTTGCATACGGCTAAATAGATGCATCCTCAACTCCCCTACATCCGTGGGGTCCCCATGGGTCTTCTCCAAAATTTGAAGCACCTTTAAATGTGTCTCACTCTCTGGGGGGTTCGTAGCATAACCAAATCTCTGGACTCCCCATCTAAAGCCATTATGGCCACTTCAGCTTCCAATGCAGGGGTCATTGGATGCATTCTCATCATCCTGCTAATGTGTTCAGTCCAGCTCCATTACATAGTGTTGGTCCGCGTAAACTTAGGGAGATTGTTCAATATTGCCCCCAGAGAAATTCTGGACCTTGGGCCGACCCCAACTGCTTGATCTGCCGCCCCCATGCTGTTAGACTGCATCCTGCCGTCTACGCCAAGTGTGAGATATAGCAGGAACGAGGGATGCAGGGACGAGCAGGAGGCAGAGCAAGAGTTAACGGGTTTATTACAGGGGATACTCCACGCAGGGAGACTATACGGGGGTTATAAAGGATAATACGCAGTATAGTAACAGAAAAAGAAATAATGTTCATATACAGTGCCTTGCGAAAGTATTCGGCCCCCTGGAACTTTTCAACCTTTTCTCACATTATGCTACAAACATAAAGATACCAAATGTAAATTTTTGGTGAAGAATCAACAACAAGTGGAACACAATTATGAAGTTGAACGAAATTTATTGGTTGTTTAAAATTTTTGTGAAAAGTCAAAAACTGAAAAGTGGGGCATGCAATATTATTCAGCCCCTTTACTTTCAGTGCAGCAAACTCACTCCAGAAGTTCATTGTGGATCTCTGAATGATCCAATGTTGTCCTAAATGACTAATGATGATAAATATAATCCACCTGTGTGTAATCAAGTCTCCGAATAAATGCACCTGCTCTGTGATAGTCTCAGGGTTCTGTTTGAAGCAAACAGAGCATCATGAAGACCAAGGAACACAACAGGCAGGTCCGTGATACTGTTGTGGAGAAGTTTAAAGCCGGGTTTGGATACAAAATGATTTCCAAAACTTTAAACATCCCAAGCAGCACTGTGCAAGCGATCATATTGAAATGGAACCAAGACCCGGCCGTCCCTCTAAACTTTCATCTCAAACAAGTAGAAGACTGATCAGAGATGCAGCCAAGAGGCCCATGATCACTCTGGATGAACTGCAGAGATCTACAGCGGAGGTGGGACAGTCTGTCCATAGGACAACAATCAGTTGTACACTGCACACATCTGGCCTTTACGGAAGAATGGCAAGAAGAAAGCCATTTCTCAAAGATATCCATAAAAAGTGTTTAAAGTTTGCAACAAGCCACCTGGGAGATACACCAAACATGTGGAAGAAGGTGCTCTGGTCAGATGAATCCAAATACAGCTTTTTGGCAACAATGCCAAACGATACGTTTGGCGTAAAGGCAACACAGCTCAACACCCTGAACACACCATCCCCGCTGTCAAACATGGTGGTGGCAGCATCATGGTGTGGCCCTGCTTTTCTTCAGCAGGGACAGGGAAGATGGTTAAAATTGATGGGAAGATGGATGGAGCCAAATACAGGACCATTCTTGAAGAAAACCTGTTGGAGTCTGCAAAAGACCTGTGACCTGGATGGAGATTTGTCTTCCAAAAAGACAATGATCCCAAACATAAAGCAAAATCTACAGTGGAATGGTTCACAACGTATCCAGGTGTTAGAATGGCCAAGTCAAAGTCCAGACCTGAATCCAATCGAGAATCTGTGGAAAGAGCTGAAAACTGCTGTTCACAAACGATCTCCATCAAACCTCACTGAGCTCGAGCTGTTTGCCAAGGAAGAATGGGCAAGAATTTCAGTCTCTCAATGTACAAAACTGATAGAGACATACACCAAGTGACTTGCAGCTGTAATCGCAGCAAAAGGTGGCGCAACAAAGTATTAAGTTAAAGGGGCCGAATAATATTGCATGCCCCACTTTTCAGTTTTTGACTTTCCACAAAAATTTAAAATAACCAATAAATTTCATTCAACTTCACAATTGTGTTCCACTTGTTGTTGATTCTTCACCAAAAATTTACATTTGGTATCTTTATGTTTGAAGCATGATACGTGGGAAAAGGTTGAAAAGTTCCAGTGGGCTGAATACTTTCGCAAGGCACTGTAACAGGTGAGCTTATCAGTCTGATTAGGGGTGAACCTAGCCTCACTGCTGCGTGAGGCGTCCTGCAAAACGACACCCTCCCACCCCGTACTCACTGTATGGTTTCAGTTGTAGAAATCAACATCTGGCCTTAACAATGAAAATAGTTCAACAAACCCTCTTGCCACGTAAAACTTCAAGGTCTTGGACAATAGAAAAACTATACAAAAGACACAAATGAATGCAGCAATAAAAACAAGTGCTGCACATATTATAAAGTCTTACGCCGGTTACACACTAGTGTTTGTGTCCGCACCGATCTATTCACACACAGTACAGGGTGTGCCATTTATATGGATACACCTAAATAAAATGGGAATGGTTGGTGATATCAACTTCCTGTTTGTGGCACATTAGTATATGGGAGGGTGAAGACTTTTTAAGATGAGTGGTGAACATGGCGGCCATTTTGAAATTGGCCATTTTGGATCCAACTTTATTTTTTCCAATGGGAAGAGGGTCATGTGACACATAAAACTTATTGAGAATTTCACAAGAAAAACAATGGTGGGCTTGGTTTTAACGTAACTTTATTCTTTCATTAGTTATTTACAAATAAATTTATGACCCCTTATAAAATGTGTTCAAAGTGCTTCCCATTGTGTTGGATTGTCAATGCAACCCTCTTCTCCCACTCTTGACACACTGATAGCAACATCGCAGAAGAAATGCTAGTCTAAGGGGGTCAGATTCCTTGTTGGAAGGCTTGGACCTGACACCCATAATGTGGTGGTGCACCATCTTGCTGGAAAAACTCAGGGAATGTGCCATCTTGAGAAGTTTTTCCCCTCCCATATACTAATGTGCCACAAACAGGAAGTTGATATCACCAACCATTCCCATCTTATTTAGGTGTATCCATATAAATGGCCCACCCTGTACTGTGTGTGAACAGATCGGCTACATGTTATACTGTACAGGAAATCTCTGCTGCAGAGCGTCATGTGTGATTGGCTGCATACATGTTATACTGTATATCTAGAACTCGGCTGCACAGCAATAAATATACACACAGAGACACCGCTCTGCAGCAGAGCTTTTACATACAGTATAACATATAGCCGATCTATTCCCATACATATAGCTAGCTCTGCAGGGAAGCGATTTTATAACCAGATTCATTACATAGCATAAACCCATGCACAGAGTCACCGATCTGCAGCAGAGCTTTTCCGTGGCCAGCAGTACACACAGGCAGCTTTAGAGATGTGCCTGCCATGGGCAACACATGTCACACACAGCTCTGCCGCAGTCTGCTGACACACGCCGGGCTCTGCACACAGCGCTCTGTTATTCCAAAGGGGGGCGGTCCTCGAGGTCCCAAATTGTAACCACCTCAGGTTCCAGTCCTATAATAATAAACTTGGCCTCCAGGTTGAGTCCTGCCTCTAGCCGCTAGGCACCAGCTCAGAGACACTAAGAGACTCGCCCGGCCACTATCCGTCATGAATTCCCAGTGATCCAACATTTCCACGTAATCCATCCAAGGGGGAGTCCAGGACCTAAGAGATCCCCCCTCCAAGCCGCCAATTACTATCACCACCTCGAGAACCACCTCCCCCACGCCACCCACACAAATGTTCTGAACCCTCAAACATTTGTGTCCCGCCACACCTTCAAGCCTTTTTTGATGCCTTCTTGTACCGCTAGGCACCACAAGTCCAAACCAACCGCGTTCAGATGAACCCCATCATTTCTCAAAAATGTCCTTCTCCCGATTCTAAATCAATGTGACGCACCACAATTGCCCCATTCCTCACCATAAAACGGAACACAGCCCTATTTACTTTGATCCTGGCTTTATTAACACCGCGTGCCGACCTTGCCCCAAACCACACATTCCTGGGCACGATGTCCGACCAAATTACAAGCAGTTTGGGAAACATGGACCAAAGTCTTAACATATCAAATTTAATGTCGCTAATTAAATCCCTGCATGAACATTTTCCCAGGTCGTTCCCACCCAAATGTATCACTAACAAGTCAGGAGTCCGGTCCAGACGAGCAAATTTGTGAAATTCCGGTAGCAATTGACGCCACACCATTCCCCGTTTACCAATCCACCTCAGGATTGCCAAAGTCCTTGGCACGTCCAGCTGCCTCCCTTCTGGATGAACATCCGCCCTCAATGCGGCCCAAAAGACGAAGGAGTGACCCATAATCCACGTGAGCAGCTGTCCCGACTCTGAAAGAAAAATTCAAATATCACAACCTAACAAGCTTAACCCATGTAAACAAGTTCACAAACCATATCATAGATGGGCGAACATATGAGCGAAATCTCACCGACTCCCACCGCCTAATCCTCTTAACCATGTCATCACCTAACCCTCTCCTAGAAGCTTCAGTAGCTGCCCCGATCCGAAACGAATGTCCACAATAATCCTTGGCTGAAATACTCCCTCGTTCCAGACAGCACCTAAATACAGCTATGAATTGGAAACGTGATAATACCGAGCCGTCCTCGTGCACTAACAACGGCTCTATTTCTAACCCCCGCCCCTGTAAAAATTGCCTCATACAACGCAAAGGGTATAGGGGGAACCATGCACTTCGAAAAGCACCACCTTACAACCCTTTCCTTCCACATCTGTTTTAGAAGATCTCAGAAATATCTCCAGCCTATCGCCATATACATCAACGTCCTGTCTAAGCAACCCTCCTGTACGGGATCTGGAAGCACTGATCAGCTCCCCCAACCAAAAAGACCCAAAAAAGGCTAGCAAAAAAGCCACTTTAAACAGAACTACTTCGCTATGAGAATAATAAACATCAGCCAATTGCTCGCCCAGTACCAAAAGTACCTCGTAAGACACAGGACGTCTCCCATCGGACACCTTCCACCCTTTACGCCAACCTTTCACCACCTGAAGTACCAAAAAGGACTTCATCAAGTCCCGTAATCCATGGAATTTAAAGCCAAAGGCCAACCCTGACAAGAAGTTATTTAATTTTGGGACCGACCAACCCGATTTCCAATTGTGTCCTAATAACAACAGCAATTTGCTCTCATCTTCTAAGCTCACTCCAAGTCGAGACTTCCATTCCTCCCAAATACCCCAAGACCTCGAAAAGTGAGCCCATGTTCCAGCTGCCAAAGATCTGGATAACAAATCTCTTACTGCCCCAACAGAAGGTTCCATAATTCTTCCGGGCACGCCAGCCCCCTGGATTCTGCCAGAGGCGCCAACTCCTGAACTTGGTCCCACTGCAAACAAGAAAGAGCTTCAAGAATGCAGTAATTCACTTTCGGCCTAACCTCTGCCGTAACCCATAAATTGAAACTCAGGCCCACCCATACTATATCTGAAGAACTCTTACCAAAACTTGATCAGGTGACGACAGCGAATTTATGGCTCTCATCGCCCCTAATGACTCACAACCAAAGCAAATCTTCTTATTCTGAACACTCCTTCCCCACAACGATAGCGCCACAGCGATTGGGAAAATGTCACAGAGAACCTGATTGGCCGACCAACCCTTTTCAACCCAACTCGCTGGCCATTGCGCCACCAGCCACATGCCTTGAAAAAACAAACTGAAACCCCTCTATCCCGCTGTACCAACCAAAATGCCCAAAGACTCTGCAGACACCACCGGTGCAATCTAGATCGATTTCCCATTGTACGACTCCAAGAAAAGCGACCAAACTTTCAAATCTTCCTTCAACTCCTTCTTCAGCCTGATAAAGTGTGAAGGAATCGTAACTCCCATTGTAGCTAGAGACAACCTGCTGCAAAACGGTCTCCCCATCAGCATAATCCAACAAGCAAAGTTTAATTTTCCTAACAGAGATTGGACCTCTCTCAAAGTCACTTTCTTCAGACCGCAAACTCAACTCACTACAGCTCTCACGTCCAGCAATTTATCCTCAGGAATTCTGCATTCCATAGTGACCGTGTCAATTTCAATACCAAGAAAACTCAGTGACGTAACTGGGCCTACCGTTTTTTTGGACGCCAAAGGGACCCCGAACTTTTTGGCCACACAAAATGATCTTTTCACCCCAATTTTTATTTTCCCAAGGGTAACAGGACCCTAAAAGTTATTGTGTAATTTGTCCTGAGTACGCTGATACCCCACATGTGGGGGTAAACCACTATTTGTGCGCATGGCAGAGCTCGGAAGGGAAGCAGCGCCATTTGACGTTTTTGGCTGGAATTGAGATCGGACATCATGTCACGATTGGAAAACCCCTGATGTACCAAAACAGTGGAAACCCCCCACACACGGATTTTACCGCTGCGGAATCACTTCACGGTAAAATTCGCAGCATGCTCATTCTTTGTGCGGAATCGTGGCGATTCCGCACCCATAGGATTGCATTGAAACTCTCATTTTGCGCATGTGGCTATGCCCACCATGCGTAAAATGAGCGCTCAATGTGCGGATGGTACCCACGGTCTGGAGGAGAGGAGACTGTCCTCCAGGCCCTGAGTACCATAATCCTGTAAAAAATAGAATAAAAATTAGTCATATTCTCACCTTCCGATGGCCCCGGGACTCTTTCCCGCCTCTCACAATGCACCCGACACCTTCCGGTCTCAGTAAAGTGACCAAACTTTCAAATCGTCCTTCAACTCCTTCTTCAGCCTGATAAAGTGTGAAGGAACCGTTACTCCCATTGTAGCTAGAGACAACCTCCTGCAAAACGGTCTCCCTATCGACATAATCCGACAAGCAAAGTTTAATTTGCCTAACAGAGATTGGACCTCTCTCAAAGTCACTTTCTTCAGACCGCAAACTCGACTCACTACAGCTTTCATGTCCAACAATTTATCCTCAGGAATTCTGCATTCCATAGCGACCGTGTCAATTTCAATACCAAGAAAACTCAGTGACGTAACTGGGCCTACCGTTTTTTCGGACGCCAAAGGGACCCCGAACTTTTTGGCCACACCCTCCATTGTATGGAGCAAAACAGAACAATCAAGAGACCGCGCTGGACCAACAAACAGAAAATCATCTAAGTAGTGAATACACGAATTAAGACCAGACACATCTTTGACTGTCCACTCCAGAAACGTGCTGAACGTAGGAACATGACAACGAACACCCCATCGGCAAACAACGATCAACAAAAAACCCCATTCCAAACACACCCCAACAAAGGCATGCTGCCTGGATTAACCGGCAACAGGCAGAACGCCGCCTCAATGTCTGCCTTTGCTAACAGCGCCCCCTGACCACATTCCCTAACCAAAGCCATAGCCGCATCAAAAGACGTGTACAAGACCGAACACAACTGGGGATCAATCCCATCATTAACTGACAAACCCTTTTGAAATGAGAGGTGATGTATCAGCCTGATTTTATTTGGCTCTTTTTTTGGTACTACACCCAAAGGTGAAACCCTGAGATTATCCATTGGAACCGATAAAAATGATCCGGCCATTCTGCCTAAAGCCAACTCCTAATTCAATTTTTCGGTGAACACATCTGGAAACTGTTTGGCCGATTTCAAATTCTTGGTTGATAACCTCACCTCGACATCTACAAAAGGAATCCTAAAAGCGTCCCGTAAAAGATCAGCTGCTTCCCTATCCGGGTACCTATTTAGAAACCGCTCCATCTCTGCTAGCCAAATTGGCGTCACCCCTTTTTTCAGTTCCGTCTGCACCTTTCTGTTTCCCTGCTCTATAACATTTTGAGGACCCATGATTGCCGCTACAGGAGGCACATTCAGATATGTTCTGAAATCCGGGTTTTTAGTTTTCTGGTACTACACCATCAGGACATGCATGCATCACCAGAACCACCATCAGTAGAGGAATACATCACCAGAACCATTATCGGAACAGAAATATGGGTCGCCCTCATCCCAGGGCTGTGGGGTACTCGGCACCGGGCCGGTGTCAGGGGGATGTGTCACAGCAGCGGTGACCCAGTCCGTGACCCTGGGCGCCCAATATCAATGGCAGATGATGTTTGTAATGGGAAATTTATATGGAAAGTTCGTGACGCCACCCGTGGTGTTTGGCAAGTAAGATGGTTAGCCAACGCTGCTTGCAGATCCACTGGGACTGATGGTGCGATGCAGCAAAGATGGTGTAGCTCCCCACAGGTGAAGCTATAGTCCCTGGGCAGTGTAGGTGCAATGGATGAGGAGAGGCGCAGACGGGTATAGATGTTGGTACCCAGATGTAGCGGAGTTGAAGGTGTTACTGACGAATGAATGGAGGACACCAGAGCTTGCAGTTTCAAAGCTTTACTCACAGTTCGTAGTGCACACAGGTGCCCGCTTCAGTACCGTGTCCTCCGGGGCAGAGGCCCAGCCAACCTCCAGGCGAGATAGGACTCTCCCTGCCAGCACCCCGCCAACATGTGCCTTTCTTAAACGACTCCTCTATTGCACCTTTTAGTGTAAAGAACTACAGTACCGTGGTTCCCTGAAGTTCCTCCTGTCCGATGTTCCTAACAACTCTACTTGTATGACAGACAGCTGTAGCCTGCTTCGGGGACTCTCTTCTCCTGAATCCCGGCTCTCTATTCGTTTGCTGTTGTGTCCCAAGCCTTTGATGGGAGTAGTGCATTTACAGCCAACTACTCCACCGGTGTCTGCTGCAGAACCATAAGTGTCCATACAACCTCGGGGACCGGGCCCCAGCCTTGCGCTGACAACCTATAGGCAGGGTTCCTATCCAAGCCACTCCTCCTCTCTGTTCTCTCTCCTCTTCGTTCCGTACTTGTCTTTCTCTCTCTTATGGAAATGCAGGTTACAGTTTTACGTCTCTCCTTCTCTTTCCTTTCCCGTGCCAGCTGGCTCAGATCACTGAGGCAGCTGCAGCACTCCTTCTTCTATTCCTTTCCTTGGGAGCTCTCCACTAAGACCAGTCCACAGCCTCTCCTGACTGACTGTCTTTCCTCCGCCTGACCTCCCGGCAGGCTGACCTCCTGTCAGCCTGCTCTCTCCAGTCATACTGACTGAACGAACTGGACTGACTGACCTCTAAATCCTATCTTTCCCCTTCTTTTATACTAACTCCACCCACCTCCCAGCACATCTCGTGTTATGAAGCAAGGATCCACGAAAGGTGCTCTGCTACCCACTAAGCATTGAGCTGCAATCTGGTCCTCTGCTGAACTATCCTGTGTGTGGGATGCAGGTGTTGGAGTGTGGCAAGGAGTTCCCACCTTACCTGGATGGTGGGGCACTACACCTTAGGAGAAGGTGCAGTACCTCTGTGGCGACTGAGCCTCAGGGGCGCCACAAATACACCACCAGCACCACTAGCAATACATGAATGCAGTCCCACAGCTACCACCAATATATGCATTACATGAATTGTAATGTCAGGTCATCCCCTAGCATACCCAATTGCAGATGGTACAGGAACCACAGTAGAGTGAGGCCGTACTGGGAGGCCACAGGCCATAAAAGGGAGGACAGTATGACGGGGTTGAGAGGGACTAGAGGATACTTGTTAAGAGGGACAGTTTAGTAAGGGTTAAGGATTTTGAATGTGGATATCTGATAGGGCTGAGGGTTAGAAGGTGGGGGTTAAGGGGAATAAATAAAAGGGGGTAGACATTTTATAGGGCAACCATTTTAGGTTCCCATATCACAGAGAACACAAGCTCCCACCCACCCGCCCTTGAGAGTGGCTTTGATATGCAGTTAATTCATATTAATCTCATCCTTGTTAGTACTAACGTTTATGTATCACTTGTCATAGCAGCGTGGTGTGGGGGAGGTGGTCCTCGAGGTTGGTGGTGATAGTAATTGGCGGCTTGGAGGTGGGGAATCTCTAAAGGCCCCTTTACATTTAGCGATGCACCAGCGATCCCGACCAGTGATATGACCCGGTCAGGATCGCTGTTGCATCGCTAAATGATCGCTAGTGAGCTTCCACACAGGAAGATCTCACAGCGATGCAGCAGCGATACAGCGGACGATACTTACCTTTCAGACGCGGCGATCCTGACGTCCTCTGTCCACGTCCACGTGTAGCTCGTCGGCGCCAGCAGGAAGCCCAGCAGGAAGCGCCCGACGAGAAATGGAGCTGCGCGATCTCGCGCGATCAGCGACAGACAGCGGGGGAGCCGGTCGGAGGTAAGCATCACACATAGCGATATCGCTAGCGATATCACTGCTGCGTCACCAAATCGGTGATGCTTTAGCAATATTGCTAGCGATATCGCTATGTGTAAAACCCCCTTAAGGACCTGGACTCCCCCTTGGGTGGATTACGTGGAAATGTTGGATCACTAGGAATTCATGACGGATAGTGGCCGGGCGAGTCTCGTAGTGTCTCTGAGCTGATGCCTAGTGGCTAGAGGAAGGACTCAATCTGGAGGCCAAGTTTATTATTATAGGACTGGAACCTGAGGCGGTTACAATTTGGGGCCTCAAGGACTGCCCCCCTTTGGAATAACGTTTAAATAAACTGTTATGTTAAATGTTTTAATAAATGGCAGCTGTGGCCAATTTATCCAAATACAGTGTTGAGAAATTTTTGTGGCGGTCTATGGTATTTAATTTTGGGAAGTTATGGGCTGAGGGTAGCTTTGTGAAAGAGGGGGTTAAAAAACCCAACAGGAATCTCGAATACCCAACCGTCATGAATAGATGCAAGCAGTAGCATTTTTAAATATTTTCTGTTTTAGGACCTTTATTTCTCATC
Organism: Dendrobates tinctorius; assembly: GCF_039654945.1. Classification (NCBI taxonomy): domain Eukaryota; kingdom Metazoa; phylum Chordata; class Amphibia; order Anura; family Dendrobatidae; genus Dendrobates; species Dendrobates tinctorius. The sequence continues at coordinate 3,401,526 of NW_027361872.1, forward strand.
AGATTAGTGCATGTTTCAGTCTTGAAACTCTCACCCTTCACTCAAAATACTGTACCTCTTAAAAGTGCACAGCTAGGGAGACTGCCTATGACTTTCTACTGCGTCTTTGCATGTGCACTCTTGTCTCATGAGATGCGCACTTCTAAGAGTTCTTTTGAGTAATTGTTAGCAGTCTCAAGACCGGGTCCTACACTGATAGGCTCAAAATTAAAGGGCATAAAGCATATAACAAAGTTCCCAAAAGTTTAGTTACTTTCTAATTTGCATTTACACTGGGCGATAATCGAGAATCAAATATTGGTCTATCGAAACAGACTGTCAATCAGCTGATGCGTGAGCAAAATGTTTGTTTATCAGTGAAATGATTTTTAGGCTTGCTTAAATATCGATACTCTTGGCAGCATACCATCCTATATAAACATGTGCTGCCAAGAACAATGCTTTTCTTTGCATACAGATTGATCATGGTAATGATTGTTCTGTGCCCATGAAAGTGCGGTTCGCCTATCTAAACAGGTTATGAAATAAATGCTGAATGGCTTCATGTGGTCTTTTATAAGTTGTGATTCGCCAGTGTAAATTCACCCTGAGCCCTCCACATTGCATTACTCTCCATAATGAAGCCTCCATGTTGCTCTTTCTCCATGTAATGTCTGTTTAAGGGGTTGGAGGTTTTACCCCTTTAAACCCTCATGTTATTATACATGTATATATTTGTACTGCTGTTTTGTAATTCCATGTTACATGTGTAAACTCCATGTTATTGCACTATGTATATTGCAGGGTCAGTGTAGTCTGGGTTGTGGCCATTAGATGAGGGCATAGAGGTCACCACTGTAGAGTTAGTAATATGAGTTAACCATAGGAGGAGTTAGTTGGGGAATAGCCGGGAAGGTCTTCCTGTCTTTAGTCAGTTGGGGGACTGACCCCTCTGTACTCAGGTGGGCTATATGACCGAGCTGCCTAACTACCCTGAAACGTTAAAGAGTACTCCCAGCCATCTACCAGAGAACTTACAGAAGACGAAGGTACAGCAGAACCTGCAGTAGAGAGGAAAAGAAGGAAGTAGAGGAAGATTGAAGGTCACCGTAAAAGTGTACGGGCAGGTCACTCCAGTATGTGGTGGATAGCCTCGTGGGCTGGATCTCTGTTGTCTGAGGAGAAGCAGATGGGAGAATGCTCTACCGTTGTGACGTTCCACCGGGAGGACACTGAGGGGTCGTCTGAGACACTCCGTCCCACGGAAACAATTATTAACGCAAGGAACAGTGAAGGGAAAGATGAAGTAATGTGCCGTCTTTACTGTGAAGAAAATGCTGGATACTACGTGGAAGTATTGTGTCCTGAAGTAAATAAATATATTTAGTTAAGAGTTGCCCTGGACTGTGTCTCTATTCTTTAGGATCCAGGACATCAGCCACGACTACCGCCCGGCCGACCTTTACATCTGCAACACATCCACCTCTCACACTGAGCCCCCCCATGCTGCCATTTCTCCAAACTGAGCCCTCTATGGGTCTCCTCCACACTGGGCTCCCCACATTGCCCCTTCTCCATGCTGAGCCCATCACAATGCTTCCCTCTCCATTCTGAGCCCTCCACACTTCCCCACTCTCTATACTAAGCCCCACATACTGCTCTACACTCTACACTGAGTCCATCACGCTGCCACACTCTCTATACTGAGTCCACAGGCTGCCCCTTCTCCATGTTGAGCTCACCAAGCAGCATCCTTTCCATTTTGAATCATCATGCTGCTCCTTCCCCATATTGAGCCCCTCACACTGCCTCTTTCCTATACTGAGCCCTCACATTGCCCAACTCTCCTTATTGAGCTCCTATGCTGCCACTTTTGATACTGAACACCCATGCTGCCCCTTTTCCATATTGAGCCCGCCAAGTAGCGCCCTCTCCATTCTGAGCCTCTGACACTTCCGCTCCTACAAGCTGAGCCCCCACACTTTCTAACTCTCCATACTGAGCCACCTTTGCTTCCTCTTCTCCATACTGAACCCTCCCCACAGTGCTCCCAACACAGTCACTCATCCATTTTGTCTCTTCCACTCTCCCTGTTTCTGTAAGTGCACCTAATATTTGAAAAAGGTAACAGTCTATGATGGCCCAAATGCAAGTTTAAGGCATGAATAGTTAAAATACAAATAACAAAAGACTGTCCGTCACTTCCAAACAGAAGGCTAGTGTGTGCAGGTGCAAACTAAGAGTAGCCATCTCTATACAGGACAAACAAATAAAGTTACAATCTGTATTTCTATATCATGAGAACATGAAATATATGAAATTTTGAATTGCATTACTGCTCTAAATAATAAGAAAAAGTGGAAATGTCTAGCACATAATCTGGCCAATTCATGTGTGCCCAGCAGCTTACGACACGGCAAAAACAGGTGTGGCAGGAATCAGGCCCGGGTGTGGCTACGGAACTTGAACTCAGCTTCCCCAAAATGTGATAAACCACAGTTACTTTATGATTTAAGGGGGGTTAATCACTTTTTCACACAGGGCCCTGTAGGTTTGGATTTCTCTTTCCCCTTAATAATAAAAAAATTCAATTAAAAACTGAATCTTGTGTTTACTTTTGTTATCTTTGTCTCATACTTACATTTGTTTGTTGATTTGAAACATTTAAGTGTGACAAACATGCAAAAGAATAGGAAACCAGGAGGGTGGCAAACACTTTTTCACACCACTGTATATGAAATTTGAATTGTATTACTGCTTATGATGGTAAGAAAAAATGGACATGCATAGCACATAATTTGGCCAATTCATGCATGCCCAGCAGCCAACGACAAGGCGATCTCTGGTTGCTGGGAAGCTATCTAATGTGAATTCTGTACTAGGCTCAAGCATGAATTTATGGGTAGGTAGGTCTCTGATGCAATTAAAATGGCCACAGGCTGGTGGGAGGAGTGCTCGGTCTGACAGCCAATATACAAATAACAAAAGACTTACAGTCATTTGCAAACAGAACGGTAGTGTGTACAGGTGCAAACTAAAAGCAGCCGTCTCTATACATAACAAAGTTTAACTCTGTAGTGCTATAGACTGTAAACATGAAATATATGAAATTTGAATATCATTACTGTTCTAGATATTAAGAAAAAATGGAGATGCTTAACACATCTTTTGGCAAATTCATGCGTGCCCACTGCCCAGTACCCAACGACAAGGTGATCCCTGGTTGCTGGGAACCTATCTAATGTGAATCCTGTCCTAGGCTGTAGGTCCCTGATGCAATTAAAACTGCCACAGGTTGGTGGGTGGAATGCTTGGTCAGGGAGCCAATATACAAATCAGTCAGTCTTTTGTTATTTGTACATTGGCTTAATGGTAATAAATGGCCTGGAAAGATAATAACTTCTTTTTACTAAAATATCTCATTAGATAAAATAAATTCCTTTTGTAATTATTCGGAACTTTGTTGTAAGATTATATTATGGTTTTACTCTTACTTTTCTCACTTACCAAGCAGCAGAAATGTTGTCAGGAAGATTCTGCAGCTCACTAATCTGAAGTTCCTGAGGATGGCCGCTGGATACAGGTGAATAAAGTAAGGATATCAAGAATACATATCTGTTTTGTTTTTATTTGGTGTTGGGGTGAGAAAAGAGATTGTATTGCTATATAAGGGTTTAGTTATAGAATATATCCGAGGTTAACCATCTTTTCTTTTTTTTTTTTGCTTTATTTTACATGTTATGAAATGTTCTCAACACACTCTTCCTCCTCTACTGCAGTAGGACAATGGTTGGTATAACTCTGATCTTCTGGGTTTTATGAGGACTCTGGCAGATAGCAGTTCTCTATTAGGATGAACGCTCACAGGAGTTTTAGGCATAATCTCTGCTTGGAGAAGTCACGTCGTACATAGCCTTCGGAAAAATATGCCGGACTGTGAGCAGGATCTTTTTTTTCGGAAGAAGAGGTGCTTCCATGGTCGTATTCTGTGAATGTGGATAACAGGAATAACTTGTTAAAATAATAATAAACTTATTGTATGTAGTAAGGACATTATAACTGGATATGATCATGTTTTGCACTTCCATGTTGACAAAGGTATTACAGAAAAATATAAATAAAATAATATTTCCTTTACTCACTTTTTAATTTTATTACTAGTTATAATCTTAACCTGCTGTGAGCAGATATGGCAATGTTTCTATAGGATATGTGGTTCCTGACATGTACTGGACACTGACTATTGTATAAATGTTGTGACCATCATTACTAAATAATAAAGAACATGTATACTTACATTTGGTAACCTGAACACCAATGGGAGTTCGTCCCATGAGCATGCTCAGATGCAGGAGTAGAGGACTTAGCCTCTGGAGAGAGTTGCCGCAAGGCAATCTCCTCTGTAGTCTCCTCTACAGCAGATGCAGAGCAGGAGACTGCAGAATGTGAGGATCTAGATTTCAGCAAAGGAGAGGCAGAAATCTGACTCCTAACACTCCCTGAGATGTGGATGGAGTAGGATCTCAAAGAGATGGACAATCCTCATCTTAGGTGGTATTTTGCATGAGAAGACTGCCGCCACATTTACGGCAAAATGCTTTCGTTCCACTGATTTTTGTGAAACGCCCAACTCTATGGAGACAGAAAAAACAATGATTAGCAGACAAGAAAGGGCAGAATTATTAATTATTAGAGGAAGGGCATGGATTATTTGTGGAAAATTAGATCTCAGTCTTCAGTGATCTCCTGATCTCATAATATTAGTTGCATTCGTTTAGCTTATTTATAATTATATCAAAATAAAATATCTCCTTACCTATATTCACACCATGCACACACGTAGTTGTACGTGTAGTTGATGTTATATGTGTGATCTATGGTCACTGGTGGCAATTCAGGGTGGACACATTCAACCAATTTAGTGTACGATACCCAGAGAGGACCATGACAATCGTCTTGTACTCCGTGAAGGTGCCAGCAGGCGGCATGGCACATTTCATGCACTAATATGTCTCTAACGCGATCTAAAGGTAGAAAATATACAATTATTATAAGTTATAAAGGTACTTTACATGACAAGTGCCAATGCACTAGGCCATATTAAAGCTAGGCTCAAGAGACATTTGTCCCGGAGCTTTGGAGATTTCACCAATAGGACTTGAAAGCTTTTCTGATTCATCATCCCATTAATTTCTAGTTATATCCAATGCAGTTGCTATTTATGTGTATTTTATACATTATTCACCTCCAGATCTCCCACACTAAAGGAAAAAGGGGTCCTTGATGGCTTTTCAATGATCCTATCCAGTGAAGAATTTATAGCCAGGCATGTGTGTGTTTTTCTGGTTTGCAAGCTATGAAAGTTGCAGTAACTTCAGTCTGGCCCAAACAACCTGTTACTTCTATCAAAATGTCATAATTTTGGCAAATAATTGTCATATCAAACTTACCTGCGGAGTCACACACTTTTTCCGACAGTTCAATTGTGGAGTATAGTTTGCCATTCTCAAATTTGTTAGCACAGAATCCAGCTGTTGCCCTCAGTCTTTTATTCCACTTTATATCTATTTTAGACTCAAGAAGCTAAAGATGAGAAATGAAGAAATAAAATACGTTGTATCTGTAATTCAATGACAAACAGCGGAAAATACAGTCCCTTCTAGGACACTACAATAAGGAGGTATAACTTAAGACTACTGGACCTAAAGACTTCCTTAGGCACCAGGGTCCGGGGGTGACTGCTACCTCCACACCTCTATAACTCTGCATTTACACAGAGGCATAACAAAGGTTATCGATGATTTATTACATAGAAGTTTACATAAAGAGTTACAGATACCATAATATAGGTGATTGATGTACAATCTGGGGGATTATAATATTTACCTTTTTTTTCTCATTATAAGAAGCACAATTTTCCCCCAAATTTGGCAGGAAAATGGGTGTGCGTCTTATAATTCGAATATACCTTACTGGCCACGGTGGAGCAGGGTCCTAAGGTTGCTGCTGGAGGAAGCAAGTGTGACGCGTTGCTGCAGGCCTCAGGCTGGAATGAGGGGGTGTTTGGAGGTGCGACACTGCGGGTGTATGGTGGTGCGGGGGCTCCGCTGACATTTTGTGAAAGCCCGGGACCCCCGCACTTCCATGGTTTACATTGTGGTGGACTCTGGGAAATTGGCTGCCAGAGGCAGTGCATGTACATCTGCAGTGTCGCACATCCGAACACCGCTTTCTCCCAGTCTGGGGTCCGCAGCATCACCCCACTCCTACCTCCGCTAGCAGCAAACCTGGGATCCCGCTTCACTGCAGCCACCAACCCCCGGTAAGAAATAAGACACATGGATTGTAAGAAGCACCACCATTTTATTAAAAGAAAGTTTTTTTTTCCTCTTTTTCCTCCTCAAAATTTGGGGTGCGTCTTATAATCCGGTACGTCTTATAAACCGCAAGATACGGTACCTTGTTCTGAAACGCAGTACTGTTGTAAAGTTTGAAGAGCCGCGTCACCAACTCATGTTTGGTATTCTGGAAGTCCATCACATATGGAGATGTTGGGGATGTAATTTTCTCTATGAAGCAGCCTTGGATGTAACAACTAGGACTGGCAGGAACAGAAGATCATATATGAAGTATTTGGTTATATTTCAGAACATACAGAACATTTACTTGTTCATTCCTTTCCCCTACAATTTAGAAGGGATTTCCCATTTAAGGATTAGGCCACCCCAATGGTAGACGATCAGGGGCACATATATAATAGGAGCAGCCAGCAATTGGCTATGAGTCCGGGCAGGTGGAGGAATCAGCATTGAAATAAATCTCCCATAAATGCCAATGCAAGAACCCAATATCATCTCTATGTGAGTGGCAGTATAAGGATTCTCTGAGTGCCAGGAATTACACAGGGAGGAGAGGGGCGATTATCTAAACCCTGACATGGATTGGGGGTGCAAACAATCAAAGACATGTGAGAATGCTGGATTTTGTGAACTGAGATGATGGCTGAGGTTGTCCACCAGTAGGGGGCTCCACTTCTTAGTTTATAGCATATCTTATAACTTTATATAACTTACTGCTTGTATGCGATGGATCTCTCCAGATATCCAGATGATTCTGTACCTGGAAGAAAACATGGAGCAGTGAAAATTTTGCGTAATTTTTACATTAGGGCCGCTATGTAATATTCTTATAGAGATTAGCAAAATCTACAATTAATTTTGTGCAATCAGTTTCCACAATCAGTGATGGTTTAGGGAGCCATGTCATCCGCTGGTGTAGGTCCACTGTGTTTTATCAAGAACAAAGTCAGCGCAGCCGTCTACTAGGACATTTTAGAGCACTTCATGCTTCCCTCTGCCGACAAGCTTTTTGATAGTCAAAATTTAATTCTCCATCAGGACTTGGCACCTGTCCACAATGCCAAATATACCAATACCTGGTTTATTCCCATAGGCGTGGAGCGCATATTCATTACTTTAATGAGCGGTACCTAAGAAGATGGTAGCCCTGTTTTTCTTATACTGGAGAAACTGCTTTAGTGTCAGATTGGTTAGGCTGTACTTACCAATAGGTTTATTACTAGTCTCTTTATCTTCATCATTTCTCCTGGATTTATCCTTTTTCAGATGTCTTTAAAATAGTAAAATATAAAGTATATTGTGAATTTCAAAGTAGCATATTTTTATTCTGCAGAATGAAATATAGTCTCATATGTTTCTTCATTCATTTTGTCTCTTACATTCTGTAGAAACATTGGCAATAAGGAAAATTTTGGTAATTATCAACAATTTTTTATGTACATGAAAGTTCAATATGTGTGGATCGCACTGGATTGTAAGGTTATATGAAGATTAGACATGAGTGGATTTGTTTGAGTGGAACAGAATTGTGCTCATATTTACAAAACTAGGAATTTTAGAGAACACAGATTTTTTGTAAATCACTCCACGTGAATAAAGCAAAGTGGAAGCTAGCGGCAGCCGCCAGCTTGTAGAACAGTAGAGCGCTGGCAGAAAGTTTAGCTCTCCTCTCTGACTGACTCCTTCTGCTTTATCCTCGATGGCCAGTTTTCCACACTACCATTGTACCGCACCTCTGGCCAAGTGTTCCCTTTGTATTGGAACTTTGGCTACAAGCGGGCCCCGAAAGATCTCTGCTCATGCAAGTCCTAGCCAAGAGTCAACACTGGGCTGGAGTTGCGGGCAGAGAGCAGTGGGGGCTTCCGGAGAGGGGCTTGGTGATGTATGAACTTTATTTTATTAACTCTTATTTTCTTACATCCTCCATTTATTATGATCTGGTACTGGGAAGACCCCAGGGCATAATAGGGAACAATCAATTTGTGAAGAATAATTTTGATGTGAATCGAATCTCTAAATAAAATCTGCATGATTTGGCAGAATTTTGTCAGAGCCTCTCATCTGTAATAAAGATGTAATTTTTTTTACAGACTCCAATGTACAATATAAATCATCTTTTACAATACTTACCTACGTATGGTGTTACAGATGACACCACTGAATGTTCCAAGGAGGAATATGATGATGGTGAAAACTACAATATAAGTGATGACTTTATTCCAAGGGATCAATTGAGGAAGAATCCCATCCACTGAAAAAGAAGAAAGAATATATATATTATATATACAATAACTTGTCTGTAATACACTATGGCATTATTATCAAAGCAGTCCTATAAAGGGAATCTGTCACCAGGCTTTTGAAATATTAGGCCTGTTTCACACTTCAGTTTTTCACAATCAGTCAAGATCCGCCGATTTGCCAAAAAAACGGATCCGCCATTTTTATTTGCGGATCCATTTTTTTCCCCATTGACTTTCATTATCGGCGGATTTTGACTGATGATCGTCTGTTGCGTCCGTATTTGTGCGGATTTGCCAAAATTGTGGCGTCCGCTGAGATCACCGAACGGACCATGCAACGTTTTTTTGCTGCCCGGATCCGCATTTTCCCCTTTTAACCCTGAATCAAGTGTCGCTGCTGGATGAAAATTTTCTCTCTCTCTCTCCTTACCGCTCCAGCGAGATCACGCCCGCGACATGACAGCTGCTCCCGCGAGATCACGCCCGCAACATGACAGCTGCTCCCATGAGATCATGCCCGTGACATGACAGCAGCTCCCACGAGATCACGCCCGCAACATGACAGCTGCTCCCGCGAGATCACGCCCGCGACATCACTCCTGCTCCCACGAGTTCCCACCGTGCCCGCGACATCCCGATGACAGCTCCCACGTCAGCATGCCCGCTCCCGAAGAACACTACATCGCCTGTATTTTTTTTTCTTTTTTCCCAGGCGCGGTTCCTTTAAATTTTCACCTTCGCCGGATCCGTCCATCTGCCGATCCGATGACACACGTTCCTGTCAGTCCACCTGCGGATCCGTTTTCCGCTATTTTGGCGGATTTAGACTGACCAGGAAAATGGATGTGTGAAACAGGCCTTATCTGAGAGAGCCATAATGTAGAAGCATAGCCCATTATAATAGCAATGTGTCAATTACTGGACTATTTCAACAGAATCACTGTTTTACCAGCAATTGATTATCACTACAGGACAACTGGTCTTGTGCCTCCTAGTCCAACCAGGCTTCCAGCGCTGATTAGCCACTTTCTGTCAATATATAATGTAAATACAAAGCTGTGGCAGGGTTATACACAGCTGAAAAACTGAGCTCTGCTCAATCTGCAGCAGAGAAAACTGTGACTCTAGTATATATTCTGTTGGACTGTAGGACCCGGCAAGACGATTAAAAATATGGGACTTTAAAATTATGTCTCAGGGATGATGCCATATTAATATACAGGGTGGGCCATTTATATAGATACACCTAAATAAAATGGGAATGGTTGGTGATATCAACTTTCTGTTTGTGGCACATTAGTATATGGGAGGGGGGAAACTTTTAAAGATGGGAGATGACCATGGCGGCAATTTTGAAGTCGGCCATTTTTGATCCAACTTTATTTTTTACAATGGGAAGAGGGTCATGTAACACATCAAACTTATTGAGAATTTCACAAGAAATACAATGGTGTTCTTGGTTTTAACGTAACTTTATTCTTTGAGTTATTTACAAGTTTATGACCACTTAGAAAATGTGTTCAAAGTGCTGCCCATTGTGTTGGATTGTCAATGCAACACTCTTCTCCCACTCTTGACACACTGATAGCAACACCGCAGAAGAAATGCTAGTCTAAGGGGGTCAGATTCCTTGTAGGAATGCTCTGACCTGACATCCATAATGTGGTGGTGCACCCTCTTGCTGGAAAAACTCAGGGCACGTGCCATCTTCAGTGCATAAAAAGGGCAATACATCATCATGTAGCAATGGCCCCACTATCTTTGTACCCCATATACCACACCATACCATCAATTATGGGTGTCAGGTCCGAGCATTCCTATATGAACAGATTCCTGGAGAGTGGATTGGTCATCGTGGGCCAGTTGAATGGCTACCAAGGTCTCCCGATCTGACCCCCTTAGACTTTTATATTTGGAGTTATCTGAAGGCAATTGTCTATGCTGTGAAGATACGAGATGTGCAGCATCTGAAACAAGGGATACTGGAAGCCTGTGCAAGCATTTCTTCTGCAGTGTTGCTATCAGTGTTGTTATGAATGAGTCACCGGAGGAGGAGAAAATAAAAATACAAGCTAAGTCCAGAAAACCGGAGAGGTTGGTAGCTATCGGATTGCAGACCCCTGATCCTATACACCACAACTAACAGTAGCCGTGGGGGGTTCCTATGGTGCCCTAGACCCCTCGTCACAGCCGGAGAACTACATAAGCCTAAAGAAGGAAAGGGGAAATCTAAACTGCCCCAGAGCAGACCCCAAAGCAATAGACAGCCCCCAACATGTATTGTCGGTGAAATACACATGAAGACACAAACACAGACAGAAAGACAGGCTGAGCAAATGATGGGGCCCAACTAACTAGATAGGACAGGACAGAAAAGATGCTGGCTGCAATCCGCAAAAAACCCTACCAAAAATGTCCCAACCGTCTGATAGGGAAAAAGGCCCTGAAGTCACTAGACTTCAAAATCACTGTATCAGCACTCAGGTATATTCTGAAAACAGAGCAAAGAGATCAACTGATCAGAGACAAAAATGGAATTCAGTCTGTCCCAACCAGGACAGGCTGAATACAAACACTAAGGAAACCAGACAAAATCTCATGGAATAATAGCAGGGCAAAAACTTAGCTTTTAGTAGATAGGAACGAAACTGGATGCAAGAGCTCAGAGCAGAAAGGATCACCAGCAGCCCTGCAGGGCGTCGGCTGCCTTATATCCACTCAGAAATTCCAGATGTCCAATCACACTCCGCCTGTTCAGATGACAGGTTCTTCCCATCCCAATCAATTTCACTACCTCTCTTCACTAGCAGAGGGAGTTCATCAGACATCAAAGGTGAAGGGGAGAGTAAACTCACAACACAGTGTGTCAAGAGTGGGAGAAGAGGGTTGCATTACATTACAATATAACACAATGTGCAGCACTTTGAACACATTTTAAAAGTGGTCATAAACTTGTAAATAACTCATGAAAGAATGAAGTTATGTTAAAACCAAGTGCATCATTGTTTTTATTGTGAAATTCTCAATAAGTTTGATGTGCCACATGACCCTCTCCTCACTGGAAAATATAAAGTTAGATCCAAAATAGCCGACTTCAAAATGGCCACCATGGTCACCTCCCATCCTGAAAAGTTTCCCCCCTCCCATATACTAATGTGCCACAAACAGGAAGTTGATATCACCAACCATTCCCATTTTATTTAGGTGTATCCATATAAATAGCCCACCCTGTATAATACATATTTGTGTCCTGGTGAAAAATTTTGACCTGGGCCCCACCTGCATATTTGTCAGATGTATGGTCCCTTGTAGCATTCCAGATCCTGTGAAGACATACATGTTTGCCCCCTCATGTACAGTGTTTTATCCTGTAAAAAAGTCCCCAATTCTGGCCCTTCATATAATCATATAATAATATCACTTATCCTGCACCCTTCCTGTAATAATGTCCCCATCCTAACCAATTTCTGTAATAATGTTCCCCATCCTGAACCTCATTCAGTATTAATATCCACCATCTTGATATAAAGTCTTTATCCTTGGCCCCTTCCTGGTATAATGTCTTCCTTTCCTGGTATAATGTCCTCAATCCTGGACCTCTTCCAGGTATAATGTCCTCCATCCTGGGCTCTTTCTTGGTATAATGTTTCCCTTTCCTGGTATAATGTCCTCAATCCTTTGCCTCTTCCTGGTATAATGTCGTCCATCCTTGGCCCTTTCCTGGTATAATGTCTCTCTTTCCTGGTATAATGTCCTCAATCCTTTGCCTCTTTCTGGTATATTGTTCTCCATCTTGGGCCCTTTCCTGGTATGATGTCTCTCTCCTAGTATAATGTCCTCAATCCTTTGCCTCTTCCTGGTATAATGTCATCCATCCTGGGCCTTTTCCTGGTATAATGTGTCCCTTTCCTGGTATAATGTCCTCAATCCTCTGCCTCTCCCTGATATGATGTCGTCCATTCTGGGCCCTTTCCTTGTATAATATCTCCCTTTCCTGGTAAACAGTAATGTCCTCAATCCTTTGCCTCTTCCTGGTATAATGTTCTTCATCCTTGGCCCTTTCCTGGTATAATGCCCGCCATTCTGGGCTCCTTCCAGTAATATATATCCCCCATCCCGGTATATTTTTCCAGTAATAATGTCCATGTTCTAGAGCTCTTCTCTAACAAAAGTAAAAAAAAGAAATGATTCTATTCAAATTCACCCATTCCCACTACTTGTGACATCTTCTTCCATAGCCGGAGCAGAAGCCGGCAGCTGACTTTAGCGCACAAGTGACGGGAAGCGCATGACATCACTAGCATGCGCGACTCGGCGAATATTTGTGCCCCAGTGAATTTCAGCTCAATGTATGTCTGCAGGGCCCACCTACCCAGGCCTGGTCGCACTCACTGTGACCTCGATCGTTGTGCCCCTGCATCTATCCTTCTATATCCAGGCATGTAAACATAGCAAAAGGGCCTGTGTGTCTAGAGGATAAAAGTTTAAAAGACATCTGGGGGCTTTTCCATAAATAGATAATATTACTAGATCTCTGCGCTAGATTACTGGAGAAGAGGGGTTGATCCAGGGGTGTACTCTAACTGCAGTATTTATTAGGAAGGAACATTGTCTACAGAATATAGGGTTGACTTCAAATTTAACACTGACAGATAATAGATAACCTATCCACGTAACTATGTGACTTACATCCATAATCCTTAGGTCCTTTGCACTGTTTGTGGAGAAAACAGTTGTCCTGTCCAATTATGCAGACTCTGGTTCTAGAAACCACCCTGGTACCAATGCCTAAAAGAAATGAGACATCAATTAGTTGTAGGAAAACTCTGTAGGAACTTTTCTCAATGTATCAGTGTAATTCTCGGTAGTCTTCAAGTGGAGGAGAACATCAGATGTCTCCAGCTACTAATATATACATTATTCACTGCACCTAACTTACTTATCCAGACCTAGGACCATTTCTTATGAGTAACTCTAGGACTGCACAGATCACAATTATAGGAAAGCCCAACAAGTTGGGCAAATTAGTCCCGTTAGTCATAAAACTGTATAATTTCCCCAGTGGTAATGATGGAATCACACGACTGAAGATCACAGTCCATTATTCCTTACAAGAAGATCTACATTTACTCTTATAATTAGTGCGAGAGCCTAGAATAGGGAATACAGGATGGGAGAGGGTAACACATGAAGACTCCTCCACGAAATGTATCATGTGACCTATTAACAATCTCAGCCACTCAATAGAAGTTACATAGCACCAAAGATCTCTGCTGACAAAATGAGAGGTGACATGTATTTCCTATACCTCCCTTCTGTTATATGTAGAAGTTATTGTATGCAGCCCGGATTATTACACCTCTATGTCTTATCTGTATTTTATTTGACTAAGTGCATGAATCAGTCATGGCTGTATATTTAGCATTAGGAACTTCAAGATCTTTGACGTACATGTACGTCAAAGGTCGTGTCCTTGCCTTTGATTCGGTCTGCATGCCGAGTCTGCATGTTTCCTGGCAGTTAATGGGTGATTCATGTGACTTTAACAATCACGGGTGGAATGGAGCTCCACCTGTGGATGTTAACCTGTTTAACGCTGCTATGAATCTCTGACAGCGACATTTAACACTTGTCACGGGGGGATAATATCACAAGCTGAACGGCATGCCTGTGACATGACTGCATGGCACCAATGGTTGCCATGACAGCCGAGGGTCTGCTGAAGATTCAGTGCTTGTCATGAGCGTGGTGGCTCAGTGGTTAGCACTGCAGCCTTGTAGTGCTGGAGTCCTGGGTTCAAATCCCACCAAGGACATCTGCAAGGAGTTTGTGTGTTCTCCCTGGGTTTGTGTGGGTTTCCTCCGGGCTCTCTGGTTTCCTCTCACATTTCAAAGACATACTGATAGGAAATTTAGATTGTGGTCCCCATCAGGGACAGCAATGGCAGCGTGTGCAAAACTGTAAAGCGCTATGAAATACGTTAGCATTATATAAAATAAAGAGTATTATTATTATGAGGATCCTCTTGTGGAAGGCAGCCTGTAGCTGGCGTTCATAGGAGAGTGTGGTTTTTACTATACTAAGGCCTGTTTCACACATATGCTATTTTCATCAGTTGCAATCCGCGAAAATGGCGGGACACGGATCCGCAACTGTTTTGAAAGCAACGTGTGCTACCGGACCGTTGCTTTGACGGATCCGGGGAAGGCAGAAATTTAAAGGAACCCGTGCCCGGGGAGGAGAGAGAGAGAGAAAGGTTCAGTGTCTGTCCTGTCATGTCTGCGGACGCCAAAATTTTGGCTGATCCGTAAAAAAACGGATCCAACGGTTGACCATCCGTCAAAATCTGCCGATAATGCAAGTCAATGGGAAAAAAAACGGATCCGCCAAGAAAAATGGCGGATCCGTTTTTTTTTGCAAAACGGCGGATTTTGACTGATGGTGACAGACAGATGTGTGAAAGAGGCTTTAGCAGTGTTTTTGCACTGCTATGCATAGCACAATCAACCAGACAATTGCAGCTTCAAGTCTCTAAAGGGGACTATTGCATACAGTAAAAAGACAAAAAAAAAGGTACACTTAAAACATTTTTTAAAATACACATTTGTTTCCTCTGCATTTGTAAAAGTTCGATCTATCAAAATCTAAAATAAATTTATCTGATCAGTAAACAGCATAATCAGAAAAAAAAAAATCGAAATCGCCAGAATAACATTTTTTGGCAGCCGCAACAATGCAATAAAAAAAGGCGATCAAAACATTGAATCTACCCCAACATGTTATCAGTAAAAATGTCAACTCAGGGCACAAAAAATAAGCCTTCACCCAACCTCATGGGGTAAACCTCATATTGGGTGACTATTAGGAAAAGTACTTACCTGCTCGGATCGTATGTTTGGTCCAGGGAATATGGCGGCAGATGTTGATAGGCGCGCCGTCCACAGATGCTAATAGCAAACTCACGATTATAAGAAATCTAAAGAGCATTTTAGCGTGGAGAAATATCGCTGAGTGTGTAACACTCGGTGAGTCTTTTCAGACAAAGCCTCTTCCTGCAGTGTCACTCCGTATAACCACACATTCCGTGATGTCACAATGGAGATCTCTGTGTGACATCAAGAGGTGCGGGACACAGTGATGTCACAATGCGTCACATAAATCCAACTACTAAACATGGAGCAGCTCCATCAATCTATGTATGATTAATATAATATTAATGTATAAGGACCAAGCCGCATTACAGGATATTATGAATGTATGGGGGCCACATAGAGACATTATTCATGTGTTGGGGCACATGGAGACATTGCTACTACTGGGCCACATAGGGTGGCAATATTAACTCATGGTGAACACATGGGGGGACAGTTTTACCAGATGAGTGACACATTGGCGCCAATATTAATGTATGGGGGCAGCATAGGGGGACATTATTACTATATGGGGGCCACATAGGAGGACATAATTAATATATTAGGGGCACATAGAGGGACATTATTATTTCTTTAATTAATTTAATAGTTTCCTGCATGTGGTAGTATTGGTACACTGTGCGCAAAACTATTAAAGTGGTTTTCCGGGACTTTAACACTGATGGGATATGCTTAGGATAAGTCATCAATGTCTGATCGTTGAGGGTGCGTCACCTGGCACCTCCGCTGATCAGCTGTTCCTTGTGTCCGTTATGCAGCCAAGGGCTAATATTTCTCCTTGCGGAGCGTATTAAGCATGCCAAGATGAGGAGGCTATTAAGCCGAAATGTTCCTCTGGGAAATATGCAAATTGTGTCTTCAGAGAGCTAGATGACTAGAATTCTAGTGCCATTTATAGGAAGTAGCAATCCTAAAAAGTCAGTGTCGACCCTTTGGAAGCTGCAGAGCACAGCTCTCTCAACTACATAGTGGCCGCGGTCGAGTTTTGCACATCCACCAGCAATTCAAGGACAGATGTGCAGTACCCATCCATGGCCATTTTTCCAGCAACAGAGCACTGTGCTCCGAAATGAGTACCATAGTTCCAGTTGCCAAGCTGTAATGTGACTAAAAGTATGCAACAGGCATACAACCAGCCACATTCCAACTAGATGCACACAGCCGCACTTAATTTACTTGTATTGAGCACCAAAACAAGACGGAGGGCACCATCATATACATGGATCGACTTGTAGCATGTCAGAACGTTACTAAATTATACAAAACAACAGAAACATGCAAAACAACAGGAATCACCATAAAAAATGTAAATACTTTATTGGTATACTGTACACAGAACTACACAGAATAATTTAAAAACATTTAAAAAGTCAAAAAGACACATATGATTGCAATGGGGCTGTGACTTGCATTTCCCTCTCTACCACAAGAAATAAAAATGGAAATATTAATGCCTCTTGCCCAGAGATTTGTGAAAATAACACTATGATCAGCACAAAGTATAAAGACTGTATGTACTCTATAAGCTCAACAAAGTAGTACACCCCTCATAAACTAAAATATTCCACATTTTTCGTTTTATAAGATGTTCCGTATTGTAAGATGCACCCCTACTTTTAGGAGAAAAATAGGATTTTTTTTAATAAAATGGTGGTGATATTTATAATCCATGCGTCTTATTGCTTACAAGGGGTGGTGGCTGCGTTGAAGTGAGGTCCCAGGGTCACTGCTGAAGGAGGCAGAAGTGGGGTGATGCTGCCGGCCGCAAGCTGGGATGAGGGGGTGTTCCGATTTGCGGCACGCCGCTGCGGGTGTCTGGTGCTGCGGGAGTGTCCGGCGGTGCTACCTGGTGCTGCTGTGGGTGTCTCCGGTGCTCCTGCGGGTGCCCAGCGGTGCTGTGGAGGCGTCCGGCATTGTGGGGGTGTCTGGCGGTACTGCCCCATGATGCTGCGGGGGGCACTGCTGACATTTTGTGAAAGGCTAGAGCCTCACGCAGTTACATGGTTTCCTCCTGTGTGGTGGACTCTGGGAAAATGGCCGCTAGGGGGCGGCGCATGCGCAGATGGAGATCTCTGCACCAAAATCTTGGGAGATGAGATCTCGGAAGGGATAGCTAGTAATAGAGAAGAGACAGAGAGGATTCAAAAAGATGTAAATAAATTGGAGCAGTGGGCAGCAACCAATAGAATGGTTTTTAACAAGGAAAAATGCAAAGTACTACATCTGGGCCATAAAAATGAAAAAGCATATACAGAATGGGAGGAATAGGACTAAGCAACAGCACATGTGAAAAAGACTTGAGTATACATATAGATCATAAACTGAACATGAGTAAACAGTGTCATGCAGCAGCAAAAAAGGCAAATGCAATACTGGGATGTATTAACAGAAGCATACAGTGTAGATCACGTGACGTCATTATTGCCCTCTACTCTTCTTTGGTCAGACCTCATCTGGAATACTGTGTCCAGTTTTGAGCACCACATTCTGAAAAAGACATCAACAAACTAGAGCAAGTCCAGAGAAGAGCGAAAAGAATGGTGACCGGTCTGCAAACCATGTCCTATGAGGAACGGGTACAGGATTTGTGAATGTTTAGTTTGCAAAAAAGAAGACTGGGATTAGACTTAATAGATGTCTACAAATATCTCAAGGGCTGTCACATTGTAGAAGGATTATCTTTATTCTCATTTGCACAAAGAAAGACTAGAAGCAATGGGATGAAACTGAATGGGAGGAGACAGATTAGATATTAGGAAAAACTTTTTGACAGGGTGATCAATGAGTTGAACAGGCTGCCACGAGAGGTGGTGAGTTCTCCTTCCATGGAAGTCTTCAAGCAGAAGCTGGACAGACATCTGTCTGGGATGATTTAGTGAATCCTGCTTTGAGCAGGGGGTTGGACCAGATGACCCAGGAGGTCCCTTCCAACTCCACCATTCTATGATTCTATAAACAGCTTGAGATTCACCACACCAAAGTCCAGACCTCACAGGAAGAAATACTTGCGCTAGACTGGTAATAGAACAGTACTTGTAGGACACGGGCGCAGAAACACCCCTATCAGGTAATGAGGCAAGCTTTGACACAAGCGCGTGAGTGCAAGATGGTACCTCAAATCTCATACTGTGCATGCTCAGAAGCAGCAATACTATCGATGTGCCACCCCAACAGCAAGGAGACATCCAAACACATGCCACAATCACGCCTGCGTAGACCAAGTAAATACCTGCATAGTCTGTGTCGCTTTTGAATCTGATGGCATTTAAAACACACTTGGATCCAATGCTGCAACAGCATCACAAGTCACAATGCAGTCAGTGCATTCGTCAATCATTTCGCGCATACAACCATAGCTCAATATCAATTTAACGGTAAGCAGATCTCTGCTTTCGCTGTAGGAAGGTGGAACGCGCTAGTGGTGTATCTCGTGTGTCTGGGCTGCAACTGTCGGGGCTGTCACTATTGTTGCCAGGGGAAGGACTTTCTGACCGGGGCAGACCTTTGCACCTGACTGAAGTGGGCGGGTCTGAGATAAAGGGGACTGTGCGCGTGAAAATGGGGCTTTTGGCGGGGACCCAGTGTGTGCTCCAGGAGAAAGTTGACTCCCTCTCCGCTGTCCAATGCCAATCTACAGATCTCAGCCGCACCCTTCCAGCCCCTCTGCAGGCAGACCGGGTACTTCCAGAGACTGTTTCATCAATAACCTCTGACTTCAACAGCACAAACCCGTCTGTACCGCTGACAACTGCCAACACGCTGCGCAGTACTCATCATCTGGTGAGCATTGTCTGTAATAGTGAGACTGCGACCTTCACCCTGGGATTTTGTACGCCTAATGTGGAGCATCAGTCCTCCTCTCAGCCAGCAGCTTGTTCCAGGACAACAAGACCACGTGTGAGGGAGCCAGGACACTTCGCCGTTACACAGAGTCTGTGGAACACTTTCCTCCGGGATCATATCAGAGACTCCTTGCGTCAACTATGGTGCCATCGTGAGATTTTCCAGCCTCCGCCGACCTGGAACCAAAGACTGATAGGTTAGTCATTATTTGACCCTCTGTTTTTGCTCTGTCCCCGTTTGCTCTGTGTGCTTCTATGTTCTCATACCTCCTCACTCCCTGCGAGGAGTATTTACTGCTGGTATCTCTCTGCATAAAATACTCGTTAACTCTTGCTCTGCCTCCTGCTCGTCACTGCATCCCGCATTCCTGCTAGTACCTTACACTTGGTGTAGTCAGCAGGATGCAGTCCAACAGCAGGGAGGCGACAGACCAAGCAGTTGGGGGTGGCCCTAGATCCAACATCTCACAGGGGGCAATGCTGAATAATTTGCTGAAATTTATGGGAAATGGCACTATGTTGTGGAGCTGTACTGAGCGTATCAGGGGCATGATGAGGATGCACCCTATAACCCCTGCATTATGGCACTATGTTGTGGAGCTGGACTGAGCGTATCAGGGGCATGATGAGGATGCACCCTATAACCCCTGCATTAGAAGCTGAGGTGGCTCTTATGGAATTAGATGGATAAGCCAGAGACTCGGTTATGCTACGGACACCCAGGGTGCGAGACACCTTTAACGAGATGCTTCAAATTTTGGAAGAGACTCGTGGAGATGCCACAGATGTAGGGGAACTGAGGACGCCTCTCTTTAGCTACATGAAGAGGGAGGGGGAGACTGTGACTCAGTACATGAACGCATTGCAGGAGTTGCATACTGCGTTTATTAGGAAAGATGGCATTAGCATAGGCCCGACCGACATAATGCTGCAAGACCTTTTAGTGACGGGCTTGCAGGCCCTTCGGGAGCGCGTGTAGATGAACCCTCGCATGACCTTTTCTGAGATAGGAAGCAAAGCGTGCACGCGTGAACAGGAGCAGAGGGTGACAGTCCTGGTGAGGAAGCTTCGGAGCGGGGAGGTTTCCATCAATGCAATCACTGAACCCCAATGGGTGGAAGAATTGAGGAGAGAACTACTGAATATTAAGGGAGAACTGCCGGATGTTAAAAAGAAAACTGAGGCTACCGTAGATCGCCTGGGGCAGGGAAGGCACAGAACACCACCCTGATAATAGAATGCTTCGTCATCAGAGACCCCTCGTTTGCTTTAATTGTGGCGAGAATGGACACATAGCGTGGGAGTGTACACGTCTGGGCAGAATACAACCCTGCCATCCGTTAAACTAGAGGGCTTTGAGCCAGGGGGACGCCACCCGGAGCCAGAACAGACACGGAGGAGTAGTGGAAGACCCGCAAACCTAGTGTCAACATGCCCTCTGGTTTGGGCTGAATTTGATGGTCGTGCAGTGCGGTGCCTGGTGGTCACGGACTCACCTGTGACAATGATGCCAGAAGCCTATTTCCGACGACATTTTCCAGAAGCAGGACGGTCTGAGTGGGGGGGCCCAGTGATAAAGTTAATGGCTGCCAACCAACTACCCATTCTGGTCGCAAGAGTGGTGTGGGTGCAGATCTCCATTTGTGGAAAGGATCTGGATGAAAGGGTGTGGTGCTAACCCAGGGAGAAGTGGGTAGCGGACACACAGTCACCCCTGGAATGAACATCTTAAAGGAATTCTGAAGCCTCTTGATCAACGAACCTTCTAAAGAGACTTTGAAGCAGTGGAGTTCACACACCCCTCAGAGGAGAGTATTCCAGCAGTTGGTACATGTAGCTCAAGCTCAAGAAGCTTATCGTGACGGAGGAGTATTAAGAAAAGTGATTGTTCCCGCCTCTTCCAAACTCATTCTGCCACCCGAGCAAACAGTACTCACTCTACCCGTCCAGGCTCGTATCCCCCTGGAGGGAGTTGAGATTCAGATTGAGCCTTCTGGGGTTCTTGGTAGCATGTACGCTAGCCATTGTACGTAATGGGACAGTACTTGTACTCTGCGTCAATATGGAGGACCAGGGCATCACAAATCTGTCCTAGAAGCGAAGTAGCCCGGATTGTGGGCATGCCTGAAGAGATAATACCACCGACATATATGTGCTTTACATATTTTTGAATATGGCTACATAGGTAGAAAAATGTCCTTTGTCCTTCAAGTTCAAGTTCAACTTATTTCCACCAGTTATACATTCTCTATCACTAGTTTATTACTTGTAGGATCGCTACTACCAATAGGTGGCGCTGTAGAGTAAAAGTCCTCTTTCTCTCTGAAGAGGCAATTTGCATAGTTTATTTCTAACACAAAATGTCATTTGTTGTGAGAAAAGCATCCAGCCCTTTATAAAATGGGGATACAGTATCTGCCATTACTACTTCTTGCTGTAGGTCATTTGACTTTCTGACTACTCTAACGGTATGTGCACACATTGCAGATTAGTCTGCAGAATTTTCTGCACAAAATTCGCATCTCTTGGCAGAAAACGCAGGTGAAAACGCTTGTGGATTTCTTGCGGAATAGATACGGATTTCCTGCGGATTCTAATACGTTTTTGGTGTTTGTATTTGTTAGGTGGTATTGGATCTGTGAGAGAGAGATATGTGCCAGACTGGAAAATGCTGCTGCGGATCCACAAAAAGAATTGACATGCTGCATAAAAAAAAATCTGCTCGGATTTTTCCACAGCATGTGCACAGCAATTCTTCATTTACCATAGACTAACATTGCCTGTGCACTACACTGCCGATTTGATGCAAATCCGCGTGGCAAAAAATGCGAATCCGCATCAAAATCCGCAACGTGTGCACATACCCTAACTGTAAAGAATCCTTTCCTACTTTGATGCCGGAATCACCTTTCCTATACATGTAATAAATGTGCCCTGGTCCTTTGTAAAGTCCATGAAGGAATAGGTTTTGTGCCAGAACTTTGTATTGACCACACATATCTTTATACTTATAAATTAGATCACCACTGTGGCATCTTTTTCTAAGCTAAAGAAGCCCAACTGGCCACAACTGCCATTTATGGAGCCGTTTTACCCCCTATGCCATATCCATACATTTGCATCTGATATAGGACACATAAGGACCCTGAGGGGTCGGTTCGAGCTGCGGGGGATCAGTAGACGTACAAGGCCGTAACATGTTACGGTGCACAACACGAGTGAGAGGCGCGTTGTTTCCTTCAGATTGTATTTCGTACACAGGCCCGTCGGGGCTTATCCAGCGCAACACTCGGTACGGGTTCACCTCCCATCGTGGCTCTAACTTGATTTGGGGACATTGATCAAGTATGAGTACCCGTTCCCCAGTCTGGAAGTCAATGGGTGGGGGCAGCGCTCCCCCCGGATGTTCTAGATCTTGGAGCTTTGTGTGGACGATCCGGTGGAGGATCTGCAGTCGGTGCCGGTGGTTTCGGACCCACAAGGATACTCCGACCCAAGGTTGTGGTTCCTCCAGGTTTAACTCCACTTCCGTAATTCCTTTGCCTTCCCGTCCAAACAGCAATGAGTAGGGGGTGTAACCAGTCACTCGGTGCACCCGGTTATTATATACCCACACAAGCTCAAGGACATACTCAGGCCAGCGGGCCTTGCGGTCGCTCTCTAGGGTGCGCAGCATCTGGATTAGTGTTCGGTTGAATCGTTCGCAGGCTTCGTTTCCCTGCGGGTGGTACGGTGTAGTCCGAGATTTATCGATACCGTAGAGATGATGTAGCTCTTCCATGAATCTTCCTAGGAAACACGCTCCTTGGTCCGAATGTATTCGTTGCGGACAGCCGTACTCTTGGATGAAGTTTTTACAAATCGCGTAGGGGGCCGACTCCACTGTTTGGTCTCGGGAGGGGGTGACCAAGGCGAACTTGGTGAAATGATCCACCATAACGAGACAATGTACACACCTCTGATAGGCAGGACCTATGGTCAGATAGTCCACCGTGAGGAGCTCCAGGGAGGCTGATGTTACAATAGTCTTCACCGGGGCTCGTTGCGCGGGGGGTTTAGCGAGCTCGCACGGGCGGCAGGTTCGGCAAACTTCTTCCACAGCAGCGTGCAAGCGTGGATGGTACACTATCTGCTGCAACCATTGTGAAGTCTTTTGAGCACCAAAGTGGGCCCCCTTTTTATGGGCTTCCCAGGCCAGTTGGATGAGATGGGCTCCGGGCACGATCACCTGCCATATTGTAGCTGACGTTGTTCGCGACACGACTTTTCGATTTAAAAGTCCCTTTTTGATGATTAGCCTTTCCCACTGGCGCAACATCAGCAACATATCCTGGGTCAAAGTCTGTCTCTGTGAGCCAGTGGGCAATTTACCGGTGGCCACCCATCGGCGCAGGAGTCCAACTTCTCTATCTTCCTGTTGCTGCTGAATCCATTTGTCACGTGTTTGCCCCAGTATTCCTCCTAGGAGTCCCGGATGAGGCGCTTCTTGCGCATCGGCTGTAAGCGCGGCGGTGGTGAAGGCAAACGGCGTCTCTTCTGCTTCTAATTCGTCGTCTCGATTCCTCCCTGGGGCGGTGTGTCGGATTCAGGAGAGCGCGTCGGCGTGCACGTTTTCAGCTCCCCGTTTGTAGATGATCATATAGTTGAATTTGGCCATCCGAGCCACCCACCGCTGCTCTAGGGCCCCCAGTTTGGCATTCTCCAAGTGGGCTAACGGGTTGTTATCAGTCCGCACCAATACTTCGGAGCCCGCCAGGTACTCTTCGAATCGCTCCGTCATTGCCCACACTACCGCGAGGAGCTCGAGCTTAAAGGAGCTGTAATTGTCCGGGTTGCGTTCTGAGTCGTGCAGCGACCGGCTACCATAGGCGATCACTTTCTCCCGGCCATCCTGCACCTGTGACAACACAGCTCCTAGTCCCTGGAGGCTCCCGTCGGTATGCAAGATGAACGGTTGCGAAAAATCCGCATACGCCAATACCGGGGTGTCCGAGAGTGCAGCTTTGAGGTCCTGAAACGCATCCTCTTGCGGTTGCTGCCACTGGATCTTCCGTCCATTCGCCCCGGCGGGAGTCCCCTTCAGCAGGTCTTGCAGGGCTCGGGCTCGGCGTGCAAAATTCTTCCCGAACCAACGGTAGTAGCCGGCCATCCCCAAGAAGGCCCGCACATCTTTCACCGTCTCGGGGGTAGGCCACCCCTGGATGGCAGCGACCTTTTCCAGGGATGGTCTGACACCTTCCGCCGAGACGGTATGCCCCAGATCTTAGATCTGGGTGCGGAACAGGTGGCATTTCTGGGGCTTTACCTTTAACCCGTACTTCTGCAGCCGGCCGAGCACCTGCCCCAACCGCCGCAGGTGGTCCTCGAATGTGGCGAAATAGATGATAATATTGTCCAGGTATAGCAACATGGCTTCAAAGTTGAGGTCTCCCAGACACCGCTCCATCAACCGCTGGAAGGTTCCTGGGGCATTGGCCAGCCCAAACGGCATCCGATTAAACTCGAACAGTCCCATGGGGAGGATAAATGCCGTCTTGGAACTGTCTTCCTCCGACATCCGCACCTGCCAGTACCCACTGGCCAGGTCTAGAGTTGAAAAGTACGTCGCGTTCCCCAAGGTGGACAGAGACTCTTCTATGCGGGGCAGTGGATACGAATCCTTGATGGTGCAGGCGTTCAACTTCCGATAATCCACGCAAAAACGCAGAGTGCCATCTTTTTTGCGAACCAGGACAATAGGGGCCGCCCAAGGGCTCTTGCTTTCTCGTATGACCCCCTTCCGAAGCATTTGGGCTAATAGCGTTTTCACTTCCTGGTATAGCTGCGGTGGCATTTGCCAATATCGCTCCCGGATGGGGGCCGCTCCTGCCGTAGGAATCCCATGCGTGATG
Source organism: Dendrobates tinctorius (assembly GCF_039654945.1). Classification (NCBI taxonomy): domain Eukaryota; kingdom Metazoa; phylum Chordata; class Amphibia; order Anura; family Dendrobatidae; genus Dendrobates; species Dendrobates tinctorius. The sequence continues at coordinate 3,426,772 of NW_027361872.1, forward strand.
GCCGTGGTACATCCAAAGTCATCCTCGTGGCTGGCGAAGACACTGTAATATTATCCAAGAAGTGTCTCTACGTGGAGAAGCTAGGCTGGTGCTAGGCCAGAAAGTTCGGCCCGCATTCTCTCCAGGATGGCTCAACCTTTCTCTTGGGCCGAGGATGCGGCAGTCTGTTGGGTTCGTACCGTTACTGCCCAGGGATCTTTGGGCTGCACCTTCAACTGGACCGCGGGGTCTGGCAGCATCTCCTCCAATGGCCTTACTAGTTTGGCCATTTCGACCCGGGGCTTCAGGGCGATATCTTGGTCTTCCAGGTTGACACAATGCACCAGGACGGTCCCTTCCTGCACCATTGCCAGAGAGCGGGCCACCAGGATGCCAGGGTGCAGGCGCTTCGAGTAACATGGTTCCACCTGCACCTTCACACCCTCCAGTGGCATCAGGGCGCGGATCGGCAGAGCTACCACCGTCTGCCCTGGAGGAAGCACGAGCGGGGGGGCCGCTGACGCGATGACCTTGCCCAGCGCCTCACCCTCCTGGCACTCCTGGAGCACTCGCGCCTCCCGCACCATCCGCTGGAAGACCTGCCCTTGGGCCGTGCGAGAATCCCACTGACTTAGGGTCTCCTGCGTGGGATCGTTGAGGAGTAGATTGCCGAACTCCCGCAGTATGTTCATGCCCAAGATGATTGGATGATGGTCGTTAGTCTCTCCTTGGGTTAGGACCACTCCCCGGCGGCCGAGGGATTTACCACACAATGTCATCTGGAGCCACACCACTCCGGCGACAGGTACCGGCAATTGGTTTGCGGCCACTAGTCGTATCATGGGCCCCCGCCGGGGCCTCGCCGCTTCCGGGAAATGCTGCCGGAAGTAAGCTGCTGGCATTGTCGTTACTTGCGACCCCATATCCACTAGGCACCGTACAGCACTGTATTGTAAGGGTTCCAATGGATTGTAATGAATAAGAAAATGCTCACACAAGAATTGAATTTACTAAATTGATTTACTATATAAATGATAACATTAAAATATAAAACTATAAATACATATGCATTAATCAGAAACAGGCATTATTCGTACATTACATTTTTCAGATAGTCTCATCTCAGTGTCCTCTCTGGTCTGTCACATCGCTTTCTCTGTGTCTCTCTCCCTCTCTGCTCCTCTACCCTCCTTTTATCCCCACAAAAGCATCCAAATGTGTCTTAGTTGAAAAGCTTTGATCTATCCTTGAATGCTAATGAGAAAGTCCCCTGACCAGATAACATCCTTGGGAAATGTTTACACACCCAATCTAATTATGGCAACGAAGGTCCTTTGTTGGTTGATAAGTGTAAGCCAGTTATTTGCTCTGCTTGGACAATTTGACCATCTGGTTGAAACAAGTTTCAATGACCTTCTAGGAAGGTTCAAAGAGCTGAATATATATATATACAGTGGGGAAAAAAAGTATTTAGTCAGTCAGCAATAGTGCAAGTTCCACCACTTAAAAAGATGAGAGGCGTCTGTAATTTACATCATAGGTAGACCTCAACTATGGGAGACAAACTGAGAAAAAAAAATCCAGAAAATCACATTGTCTGTTTTTTTTTCATTTTATTTGCATATTATGGTGGAAAATAAGTATTTGGTCAGAAACAAAATTTCATCTCAATACTTTGTGATATATCCTTTGTTGGCAATGACAGAGGTCAAACGTTTTCTGTAAGTCTTCACAAGGTTGCCACACACTGTTGTTGGTATGTTGGCCCATTCCTCCATGCAGATCTCCTCTAGAGCAGTGATGTTTTTGGCTTTTCGCTTGGCAACACGGACTTTCAAATCCCTCCAAAGGTTTTCTATAGGGTTGAGATCTGGAGACTGGCTAGGCCACTCCAGGACCTTGAAATGCTTCTTACGAAGCCACTCCTTCGTTGCCCTGGCGGTGTGCTTTGGATCATTGTCATGTTGAAAGACCCAGCCACGTTTCATCTTCAATGCCCTTGCTGATGGAAGGAGGTTTGCACTCAAAATCTCACGATACATGGCCCCATTCATTCTTTCATGTACCCGGATCAGTCGTCCTGGCCCCTTTGCAGAGAAACAGCCCCAAAGCATGATGTTTCCACCACCATGCTTTACAGTAGGTATGGTATTTGATGGATGCAACTCAGTATTCTTTTTCCTCCAAACACGACAAGTTGTGTTTCTACCAAACAGTTCCAGTTTGGTTTCATCAGACCATAGGACATTCTCCCAAAACCCCTCTGGATCATCCAAATGCTCTCTAGCAAACTTCAGACGGGCCCGGACATGTACAGGCTTAAGCAGTGGGACTCGTCTGGCACTGCAGGATCTGAGTCCATGGTGGCATAGTGTGTTACTTATGATAGGCCTTGTTACATTGGTCCCAGCTCTCACTGCAGTTCATTCACTAGGTCCCCCCGCGTGGTTCTGGGATTGTTGCTCACCGTTCTTGTGATCATTCTGACCCCACGGGGTGGGATTTTGCGTGGAGCACCAGATCGAGGGAGATTATCAGTGGTCTTGTATGTCTTCCATTTTCTAATTTTTGCTCCCACAGTTGATTTCTTCACTCCAAGCTGGTTGGCTATTGCAGATTCAGTCTTCCCAGCCTGGTGCAGGGCTACAATTTTGTTTCTGGTGTCCTTTGACAGCTCTTTGGTCTTCACCATAGTGGAGTTTGGAGTCAGACTGTTTGAGGGTGTGCACAGGTGTCTTTTTATACTGATAACAAGTTTAAACAGGTGCCATTACTACAGGTAATGAGTGGAGGAAAGAGGAGACTCTTAAAGAAGAAGTTACAGGTCTGTGAGAGCCAGAAATCTTGATTGCTTGTTTCTGACCAAATACTTATTTTCCACCATAATATGCAAATAAAATGAAAAAAAAAACAGACAATGTGATTTTCTGGATTTTTTTTTTTTCAGTTTTTTCTCCCATAGTTGAGGTCTATCTATGATGTAAATTACAGACGCCTCTCATCTTTTTAAGTGGTGGAACTTGCACTATTGCTGACTGACTAAATACTTTTTTTCCCCACTGTATATATATATATACATATATATATATAGTATAACTGATTGAAGCTATATCAATAGTTGGTATTAATTAATTGGAGTGTTGAAACCATTAAAAATAAATCATAGTATACAAGCACGACCCTCGACTTCGGCCCATACCATGGGCACTTAGCGACCAGTTCTTCGGGACTTCCACCACCCCTTGCTTCTGGCTCCGAGCGGCGTCCCCCATGCCCGGAGCCCTCTAGTTTAATGTCCGCCGGGGTGGGTATCTCCCACGCCGTAGACACTCCCGTGCGAAGTGGCCCAGTTCTCCACACTCATAACACTGGGGCTGTGAGGCTCGGCAACCCCAGATATTGCGAGGCCCCCAGGGCCCAGGATTGTAGCCAGGCCGGCTGGGCGCGGGCTCCATTCTCTTCGTCACTTCAGCCAGCTCGCCCCGGATACTCTTCAGTTCTTGTCTCATTTCCTCAATCCATTGAGGCTCTTCGACAACGCATATGGAAGCCTCCATGCTCCGGGCCTTCCCCACGGGCGCCGCCATCCCCTGCTCTTGCTCTCGTACCCGGGCCTGACTCCCCATTTCGGAGAAGGCTCTGTTCCCGCAATGCCTGCTTGATTAGCGGGTCCCGGAGTCCAGTCACTAGCAGGTCGCGCAGGGTAATGTCGATGGGTTCTACCCCTATTCATAGAATCATAGAATCATAGAATCGTAGAGTTGGAAGGGACCTCCTGGGCCATCTGGTCCAACCCCCTGCTCAAAGCAGGATTCGCTAAATCATCCCAGTCAGATGTCTGTCCAGTCTCTGTTTGAAGACTTCCATTGAAGGAGAACTCACCACTTCTCGTGGCAGCTTGTTCCACTCATTGATCACTCTAACTGTCAAAAAGTTTTTTCTAATATCTAATCTGTGTCTCCTCCCATTCAGTTTCATCCCATTGCTTCTAGTCTTTCCTTGTGCAAATGAGAATAAAGTTGATCCTTCTACAATGTGACAGCCCTTTAGATATTTGTAGACAGCTATTAAGTCTCCTCTCAGTCTTCTCTTTTGCAAACTAAACAATCCCAGATCCTGCAACCTTTCCTCATAAGACAGGGTTTGCAGACCGGTCACCATTCTGGTTGCTCTTTTCTGAACTTGCTCCAGTTTGTTGATGTCTTTTTTAAAATGTGGTGCCCAAAACTGGACACAATATTCCAGATGAGGTCTGACCAAAGAGGAGTAGAGGGAAATAATGACTTCACGTGATCTAGACTGTATGCTTCTGTTAATACATCCTAGAATTGCATTTGCCTTTTTTTCTGCTGCATCACACTGTTGACTCATATTCAGTCTGTGATCTATTAGTATACCCAAGTCTTTTTCACATGTGCTGTTGCTTAGGCCTATTCCTCCCATTCTGTATATGCTTTTATCATTTTTATTGCCCAGATGTAGTACTTTGCATTTTTCCCTGTTAAAAACCATTCTGTTAGTTGCTGCCCGCTTCTCCATTTTATTTATATCTTTTTGAATCCTCTCTCTCTCTTCTCTAGTATTAACTATCTGTCCTAGCTTTGTGTCATCAGCAAATTTAATCAGTTTACCCTCAATTCCTTCATCTAAATCATTGATAAAGATGTTGAACAACACAGGGCCCAGGACAGAGCCCTGTGGTACCCCACTTGAGACATTCTTCCAACTGGATGTGCAGCCATTTACGACCACTCTTTGGGTCCGATCACTAAGCCAGTTATGAATCCACCTAACAGTTGCCTTGTAGGGATGGGCGAATCTACTCGTTAGGACTCGTTACTCTGCGAGTAGTAGGGGACTCGCAGGAGTCGGTACTCTGCGAGTTTCCAAGCGATTACTCGCACAGTAATGAGTCCAATGCAAATCAATGGCAATCCTAGTTTTTTCGGCTAAGTGCACACGTACCGGAACTCTCGCGGAAATTACCGCGAGAATTCCGGAATTCCATTCCGCGGGAAAATCGCATTTTAAATTCCCGCGATTTTCCCGCGGAAAAACTAGCATTTTGCAAGCGTAATTAGCTTGCAAAATGCTAGCGTTTTCCAAGCGATCTGTAGCATCGCTTGGAGAACTGATTGACAGGTTGGTCACACTCGTCAAACATAGTGTTTGACAAGTGTGACCAACTTTTTACTACTGAGGCCGCCTATGCAGCATCAGTAGTAAAAGATAAAATGCAAAAAAAATAAAAAATATTGTTATTCTCACCCTCCGACGTCCCGCGCAGCCTTCCCGCCTCTCCACGCATCCGTTCCCAGTAATCCTTTGCGAAAATGCCCGCGATGACGTCCGTTCTCGCAGGATCGCGATGTCTCGCGGTAATTCGCGATGACGTCGCGCGAATGACCGTGAGACTTTGCGATCCCGCGAGAACGGACGCCATCGCGGGCATTTTCGCAAAGGATTACTGGGAACGGATGCGTGGAGAGGCGGGAAGGCTGCGCGGGACGTCGGAGGGTGAGAATAACAATATTTTTTATTTTTAAATTCTATTTTTTACAGGGATATGGTACCCAAAGCCTGGAGGACAGTCTCCTCTCCTCCGGACCGTGGGTACCATCCGCAATTGTTCTGCTTACTTTCCGCATGGTGTGCACAGCCACATGTGGGAAGTAAGCGGAACAAAAAAAATGGCAGCACAGGAATCGCTGCAATACTCGCAACCCCATTCATTAACATTGGACTCGCTAGACTTGCAACGAATAGCGAGTTTCCAAGTCGGACTCGTTAGAGTCTAGCGATTCCGAGTATTTCAGGATTCGCCCATCCCTATTGCCTTGTCCATTCCATACTTAGTCATTTTTTCAATAAGGATTGTATGAGATACTTTGTCAAATGCTTTGCTGGAGTCAAGATATACTATATCTACAGCATTTCCTTGATCCACCCAATCAGTGATTCCGTCATAGAAGGAAATTAAGTTAGTCTGACATGACTTATTAGTTACAAACCCATGCTGACTCTGTTTAATCACTTCATTCTTATCCAGGTACTGACATACATTTTGTTTAATAATTTGTTCAAAGATCTTTCCTGGTATAGAAGTCAGACTCACCGGCCTATAGTTGCCTGGGTCCACCTTCTTCCCCTTTTTGAAGATAGGAACAACATTTGCTCTTCTCCAGTCTTCTGGGACTTCTCCTGTTCTCCAACAATTTTCAAAGATTATGGAGAGGGGTTCAAAAATTTCTTATGCTATCTCCTTCAGTACTCTGGGATGTAATTCATCTGGACCTGGAGACTTGAATTCATTTAGGTTAGCTAAGTGTTTCCTCACTATCTTTCTGTTTATAGATATCCTGGATTCTTCTATTCCCTTAATAGGACAGTGAAGAACAGTTGATGTTACATTTCCTTTCTGAGAGAAAACAGATGCAAAATGGGAATTTAAAAGTTCAGCCTTCTCAACCTCCTGTCTTACCATTTCATCATTTTCATCCTGTAAAAATCCTATAGCATCTTTGACTTTTCTTTTATTTTTGACATATCCTCAAAAACCTTTATTATTGCTTTTGACATCTCTTGCAAGCCTCAATTCATTGTCAGCTTTAGATAATCTGATTTGTGCCCTGCAGGTTCTGCAGACAGCATTATATTCTTCTTTAGATATGCCTCCCTCTTTCCATTTTCTAAACATTTTTTTCTTCCTTTTTAGCATGTGCTTAAGTTCTGTGTTCATCCATCCTGGCTTCCTTAAATGCTTCCTATTCTACCCTCTTTTCGGAATTCTTAACAATTGTGCTTTGAGAATTTCATTTTTCAAGATTTCCCATCCTTCCTGGACATTTTTGTCTTTAAGGATATCCAGCCATTGGATCCCTCCAATTCTCTTTCTGAATCCCTTAAAATCTGCCTTTCTGAAATCTAACCTTGACGTCTGAGTCTTCACAGGTCTTCCTCCTCTAGTTATCCAAAATTCTAAAATAGCATGGTCGCTACCTCCTAGGGTCCCAGCCACTTTTACCTCCTCAACCATTTCCTCCCTGTTTATAAGGATTAGATCCAAGGTAGCAGTTCCCCTTGTTTTCTCCCCTACCTTTTGGAAGATAAAGTTGTCCTTCCTCTGTGTATAGCTCCTGGAGGGCGTTCATATACTGGGTGATGGTCTCCCCCTCCCCCTGCATCCGACTGAACAACCGGGTTCTCAACTCCCCCACGTCTGTTGAATCCCCGTGGGTCTCTTCCAGGATCTGCAAGACCCTGGCAAAGGTGTTGCGGCGTCCCAGGGGTCTCAACCTCACTGACTTCCGGGCTTCCCCATCTAGCACCATAAGGGCCACCTCAGCCTCTAAATCGGGGATCATGGGGTGCATGCGGAAAAGGCCCCGCATACGCTCTATCCAGCTCTACAAAAGCGTATCGGAGTCAGAGAACCAGGACAAGTTACTTAGCATAGCCCCCAGGGAGATGCTGGAGCTGGAGCCCCCATTAACAGCAGCACTCGCGGCCCCACTCTGATCGGGCGCACCGCCGTCTGCATCCTGCCGACTACGCCAAATGTGGTACTAGCAGGTACGCAAGATGCAGTGACGAGTCACGAGTCAGTTTGGTGCTTTTATAATAACGTTTATAGGACTAAAGGGGACTTTCCTCAGTCTCAACCTGTTCAACCAAAGGGGGTAACAAGGGTTGCCCTCACAGGGGGTCAATACAGGTCACACAAACAGAGGAGAACACGACTACGTCCGGCGAGAGCCGGTCACTATAGGGCCACGGTATGGCTGACTACAGGTCCTTAATTATATAGTCAACTTAGCCATCCTGATGTCCCTCGGCATTCTGGACGGCGGTTCTTTGGCGGAGCAGCCGCAGGGCCCAGCTGCTGAAGAGTTGGCGTAGTCTTCGAGCGTTCCGCCGCTCCTGTGGCGCTGGGGCACCTCCGACCCTGGAGGAGTCCTTGGACGAGTAGGCCGCAGCTCCTGGATGGGGGCAAGCGGCAGCGATGCGGGGTGGCAGGTGACAGGCCACCTGTGCAGCTAGCCTCTGCAATGGGGACTCCGTGGTGAGCAGAGGCTCAGCCCTCCCGGCGGACCAGAGCGAGACAGTGGTGGCCGCCGATGGCACTGGACTTGCTGGGGCCACTGGTGAGAGCAGGGCGGCTGCGGGTGGTGGGGAACAGGCCACAGCTGTGGGCTGGAGCAGGACGGCAAAGGCTGCGGGCGACCGCAGGTAGGCCGCAGCCACGGGCTGTGGTGAGACGGCAGTGGCCGCGGGCTGGAGCGGGGCAGCAAGTCTTGGGCGGTCGTCTCGGCGCCGTCCCTCTGAAGTCCTCAATGAGCATCTTCCCTGGCACTGGTAAGTCGCTCTAGCTCTCAGTTGCATCCACGGTCTCCTGCTGCCTCTGTCCCGGTCTGCTGACTCATTGTGACTGGCGCTCCCTGCCCCTTTTATACTGGCCCCTCCCCTAGCCCATCTGTCTATCTCAACGGTCCATCCCCGAACTCTGTCCCCCGGGAATAATTTCCCCCGGAACCTAGATGTCGGCTCCCTTGGTTCCGGCCCGGACTCTCGATGGGGGCCGTTCCTCCCACACGGTCACCGCGGTAACAAGGAGTAACGCTTGTATTCAGAATGATCAGACTCTATTGGTCATCAATGCGCATGTGCTGGAAAAACAATATAAGCATAGATACTTGTTATTTCACCGGAGGTGAAAGGCGGTGATCTCATATGCACGTATTAGAGCCACAGCATAGTGAGACATGTTGAAAGCACAATAATGCCCAGAAATCAATTGTTAAAAACTGAGCTTAATGCGCATACGGTAAGAGGACAAAGAAAAAGAGGTGATATTACACATGTCAAGTGCAAAAAATCTTGGTACCATCACTTCTTTTACTACATTATATTTTGATAGTGGTGTCCAGTATATTTGCACATCACTGATTGTGTAAGCGGATTTATGCATTCACTTGTTTGATAATAAATAATTATAAAAGCTAATTATAAAAGTGCTTAAAGCTTATAGATATTTAAAAATGGTTTTATATGTATTAGACCACCGCTTTAGGAGGCACATGCCACTTAAAGACATCGGCACATCTTATCAGAGACATGTGCTTCTGTGTAGCATAAGAAATATTGGCACTCTTCCTGATTTTGTAGGGTGGATGTAGTCACACCCCATCCCACCCTGGTTCCTTCCATGTCTGCCCATTTTTGTGGAGCAGTTCAATATAGCATGAAAACGCTAAAAGTCACAAACTTTTTGTGCAACTTTGTGTTGCACGAAAAGTTGCAACTTTTTAAAGTGTTTAGCACCAGAAAAATGGGGATATAATCTTTGCTTTATTGGCCTCATAGTGCATAAAAGTTGGCAACGCTCTGATAACTCAATAACTATGTAATCCAAATCTCCTACAGTATAAATATCAGCACGAAACCTGTGCACCGGGAGCTTTATGATATGGTTTTTTATGACCAGGCAACAGCAGGTAAGCCTTGCATCACCAAGCACAATAGCAAGCTTTGAATGGAGTGGTGTAAAACAAGTCACCACTGGAGTGAATGTGTTTAGTGGAGTGGTAAATCATGCTTCTCTGTTTGACAGACTGATGAAGCAGTCTGGGTTTGGCAAATGCTAAGAGACTGTTACCCCCTAAGGTCATTGGCATTGTGCCAGCTGTGTTTGGTGAAGGAGGGATAGTGCTATGTGATGTTTCTCAGCGGTTGGCCTAGGCCCCTTAGTTCTGATAAATCGTAATACTTCAGCACAGGGCCGCCATCAGGGCATGACAGCCCTTACAGGTGTATGGGGCCTGGTGATTAGGGGGGCCCGGCAGTGCCCGAGCATGCTGGCAGCCCGGTCCGCGCTTGGTCCCCAGGTCCTCCTCCCTACATTTTGTTCAGCCTCAGCCTGCCCTGGCTCCTCCGTTTTTACATGACAAGTCATGATGATGATGACCCAGCGCAGCGCCTGCCGTCCCTCCTCCCCCCGATGCACCATGGTCCAGTGCCGCCCCCTCACGTGACGTCACACGATGCTCTGTTCCACTTCTTCATTCAGAGCAGAGCAGTGTGCGCGTGCCACGTGGTGTGGGACTAGGAGCAGCTGCGCCGGTGGCAGAAGACAGTGGACGGCGAGACAGCATGAGCAGGTAAGTATTCTTTTCTGTCAGTCTGTCTCTCTCCCTCCCCGTGGAGGCCGTGCTGGTGATTGGGGTCTGGGGGAGCCAAGGGCCCTGCTCATGATGGGGGTCTGGGGGAGCCAGGGGCCCGGCTGATGATGGGGGTCTGGGGGAGCCAGGGGCCCGGCTGAGGATGGGGGTCTGGGGAAGCCAGGGGCCTGGCTAATGATGGGGGTCTGGAGGAGCCAGGGGCCTGGCTGATGAGGGGGTTCTGGGGGAGCCAAGGGCCCAGCTGATGATGTTGGTCTGGGGGAGCCAGGGGCCTGACTGATGATGGGGGTCTGGGGGAGCCAGGGACCCGGCTAATGATGGGGGTCTGGGGGACCAGGGGCCCGGCTGATGATGGGGGTCTGAGGGAGCCAGGGACCCGGCTGATGATGGGGGTCTGGGGGAGCCAGGGGCCCGGCTGATGATGGGGTGAGCCAGGACCAGAGGCTGATGATGGGGGAGCCAGCCAGGGCTAGGGGCTGATGATGGGGTGAGTCAGGGGCTGATGATGGGGTGAGCCAGGGCCCAGGGGGACAAATCTCCAGCATCCATGATTGGTAGGCACATTGTTGACTGATTCCACAGTCTCCACCTGCAGCTCAGCCTGTAGTCCTATCCTTTTAGTCAGCACAGACTGTGCTGACCAGTACCAGCATGTTGACTGTCTCCACCGGCAGCTCAGCCTGTAGTCCTATTCTTTTAGTCAGCACAGACAGTGCTGACCGGTACCAGCATGTTGACTGTCCCAACCTGCAGCTCAGCCTGTAGTCCTATCCTTTTAGTGAGCACAGACTGTGCTGACCGGTACCAGCATGTTGACTGTCTCCACCTGCAGCTCAGCCCGTAGTCCTATCCTTTTAGTCAGCACAGGCACAGACTGTGCTGCACAGTACCAGCATGTTGACTGTCTCCACCTGCAGCTTTTGGTCAGCACAGACTGTGTTGACCAGTTGTGACGTTTTTTAGGTACAAGCTACGTCAGAGAGTGGACCCTCTGGATCGCGGATCCGGAGCCCCTGGGCCGAGCACACCAGGTGAAGACCGACCCCTATACAGGGATCGTTTGGGGCAGGAACACAGAGGACGGAGGCGCGACAGCCGGGACCGAGAGGGACGGCTCAACGGACAAATAAGGACTAGGGAGAAGGAAGGCTCTGAAGAGGGCCAAGGACTGGAGGAGACTGGGGAAGTATGCACAGACAAGGCGTGAGAGAGACACAAAGGACGGCAAGGAACAGAGGCAGGACAGGCTGCGGACAGGGGGAATGTACAACACAGAGGACGGCAGGAGAGCTGAGCCTGGAGAGGCTGAAGACAAGAGAATGTAAAACACGGAGGAAAGCAGGAACTACAGGGTATTGTAGCGGCCAGAAGGTGCACGAGGACTACACGATCATTAGGCGCCCTACTCATAGCGAGGGCGCCTGAAGTATCCAAGCACCCGGAAGTGTGTCCCCCTGCCCTGCCCCTCAGCAACGTCCACTGCTGGAGGGAGAGAGCGGGAGGGCGCACGCGCGTGACTGAGAGTGGATGCCAGGAGCCGCAGCGGGGAGGAACGCAGAGCGGGCGCGCGCGTGGACGGGGGCGCACAGGTGAGGGGATGCTGCCGCGTGCGCCGCCGCTGAAGGGGCATCGGCGGGCACAGCCGCCGATGTCACAGTACCTCCCTCCTTACGTCCTCCCCTTCTGAGATTGGCCAAAAAATTTTTCAGAATCAGGGGGGCATTGACATTTTCTCGAGGCTCCCAGGACCTCTCCTCGGGACCAAAACCCCTCCAATCGATAAGAAAAAGGGTTTTTCCCTTGACTCTTTTCATAGCCAAGATGTCTTTGACTTCAAAGACATCATCCGAGCCAATTGGTGAAGGAGGGGCAGTGGAAACTGGTTGGAACCGATTCAGAACTACAGGTTTCAAGAGCGAGACATGGAAGGCGTTGGGAACCCGGAGCGAAGCAGGCAACCTCAGCTTATAGGCCACTTCATTAATGCGTCCAATCACTTCAAACGGCCCAATGTACCGAGGGCTCAATTTGTAAGAGGAGACTCTCAGACGGATATGTTTGGTTGAAAGCCAGACTTTGTCACCCGGATGGTACGGAGGCACGTCCTTCCGTCTCTTGTCCGCATGTTTCTTGATTCGGGTATTGGCACTCTTGAGCGCCTCCCTGGTCTCCCTCCAAATCTGCGAGAATTCCATGGCGAGTGAATCTGCTGCGGGCACTTCCGTAGATGTGGAAAAGGGCAGCGGAATACCTGGATTCTGACCGGTTACCACAAAGAATGGTGACTTGGCGGTGGATTCGCTGGGATGGTTATTGTGCGGAAATTCAGCCCACGGTAGGAGAGCGACCCAATTGTCCTGATGGGCGTTGGAGAAGTGACGTAAGAAGGTAGTTAACACCTGATTAATCCGCTCCACTTGCCCGTTGGTCTGAGGATGGTACGCAGAGGAAAAGTCGAGAGATGTACCCAAAAGCCGGCAGAGGGCCCTCCAGAAGTGAGAGGTAAACTGGACCCCCCGATCCAACACGATCCGCTGAGGAAGACCATGCAGCCTGAAGATCTGGTGGATGAAGATCTCGGCCAACCTCGGGGTGGACGGCAGTCCCGGTAAGGGAATGAAATGGGCCATCTTGGAAAAACGATCTGCTACGACTAGGATGGTGGTACATCCAGCTGAATGGGGTAGATCAGTCACAAAATCCATAGCAATCTGCTGCCAGGGAGCCTCTGGAACTGGTAATGGGTGAAGAAGTCCGGAGGGTAAAGCCCTAGCCACTTTGTTCTGGGCACAGATTGTGCATGAGGCTACATAGTCCATCACATCCTGGCGAAGAGCGGGCCACCAGTAATACTGGGAAAGCAGCAAGAGGGTCTTCTTAGTCCCAACGTGATCAGCAACCTTGGAGGAATGCCCCCAGCGCAGCACCTCCGAATGTCTACTTTGAGGGACGAATGTTTTACCTGGTGGAGGAGTGGAAAAATTCACAGGAGCCACGGTGATCATCTTAGCAGGCTCGATAATATAGGATGGATCTTCATCCCTCTCTGGCGACTGTAACGACCTGGAAAGTGCATCAGATTTGATGTTCCTATTGCCAGGTCGGAAGTGAAGTTGAAAGTCAAAACGGGAGAAATACAGAGCCCACCTGGCTTGCCGGGCATTGAGTCGTTGGGCAGACTGCAGGTAGGCCAGATTCTTGTGGTCCATGAGGATGGTGAAAGGGTGTACAGCCCCCTCGAGTAAATATTGCCACTCTGCCAAAGCCATCTTAATGGCAAGTAATTCCCGGTCTCCAATGGAGTAATTGCACTCCGCAGGCGAAAAGGTTTTAGAGAAAAACCCGCAAGGTACCAGACGTCCAGACGAGGCCTGCTGGGACAGGACTGCTCCAGCTCCGGTGGAGGAGGCGTCCACTTCTAGGACGAAGGGCCTGCTGGCTACCGGCCGATGTAAGATGGGTGCGGAAGCAAAAGAATGTTTCAAAGCCAGGAAGGCGTCTTCAGCTTCGGGGGTCCAGCTGTTGGGCTTCGTTCCTTTACGGGTCAAGGCCGTGATGGGTTTGGTAACCGTAGAAAAATGAGGCACAAATTGTCGGTAATAGTTAGCGAACCCAAGGAACCGCTGGATGGCCTTTAACCCCACTGGACGAGGCCACTTGAGTACCGCACTGAGTTTTTCAGGATCCATTTTCAGACCGGAATCGGTGACGATATATCCCAAGAAGGGCAATGACGTCTGCTCAAAAAGGCATTTTTCAATCTTGGTGTAGAGTCGATTCTCTCGAAGGCGATGCAAGACAAAGCGTACGCTCTTGCGATGGGAGGACAGATCAGGCGAGAAAACGAGAATATATTCTAGATACACCACCACACAGGAATAGAGTAGATCCTGGAACACCTCGTTAATGAATTCTTGAAATACAGCTGGTGCGTTGCAAAGACCAAACGGCATGACAAAGTATTCATAATGCCCGTCACGAGTATTGAAGGCCGTTTTCCACTCATCCCCTGCTCGGATCCGGATCAGATTATAAGCTCCCCGCAGGTCCAACTTCGTGAAGATCCGAGCCCCTCTCAGCCGGTCAAAAAGTTCTGGAATCAGCGGAAGAGGATACTGGTTTTTAACGGTGATATTGTTTAGGCCCCGATAATCTATGCAAGGTCGCAGTGATCCATCCTTTTTCCGGACGAAGAAAAAGCCCGCGCCCGCAGGGGAAGAGGACTTCCGGATAAACCCCTTGGTCAGGTTTTCTTGTATGTATTCCGTCATGGCCGTGGTCTCAGCTGGGGAAAGAGGATACATTCTTCCCCTGGGAGGAACAGCTCCAGGAATCAGGTCGATAGGGCAATCGTAGGCCCGATGTGGTGGCAGAGAATCCGCTTCCTTCTTGCAGAACACATCGGCGTACGCGTGATATGGAACAGGAAGGCCCGGGAGATCGGCTGGCCTAGGCAGGAAATGGGGACGAACAAGGGTCCGCAAACAGCGTGCATGACAGGCGTGCCCTCACCGCAAGATCTCCCCTGAGCGCCAGTCGACAACTGGCTCATGCCGCCTGAGCCAGGGTAACCCTAAGAGAACGGCGTGGGACAACTGAGGCAGGACATAAAAGGCAATCTTCTCGAGGTGAAGAGCACCAGTTTGCAGGTCAACTTCAGTGGTAACCGTGGTGATGAGTTCAGGCAGAGGTTTGCCATTGATGGAGGTGATTACTCGTGGGGTCCTTAGGATGACCACGGGAATCTGGAGTTTGTCAACCTCTTCCTGGCGGATGAAGTTACCCGCTGCGCCCGAGTCCACATACGCCTCCACAGATCCACGCCCTCGACCTGTAATAAGCAGAGCTGAAAGGGTAAGTGGGTGAGAGGAGGTATGATCACCTAGGAGGCCCCCTCTTACCTCGCCTAGGTGGATGCGTTTCCCGGTTTCTCGGGACAGGTGCGTACGAAGTGGTTGGCTCCACCGCAGTACAAACAGAGACCATTAGTCATCCTCTCCCTGCGCCGTTGTTCGGACAGCTTGACACGATCTACCTGCATAGGCTCGGGAGCAGAGTTAGTAGAGGGTGCAACAGAGCACGGAATGGGGGCTTGATACAACCTAAAGGGCCTTCTCTCCCTAGCTGACTCTCTGACACCGCAAGAAACGACCTGGAAACCATCTGCAGAGACTTTGAAGACTTAGGCAAGAAAGTGAAAGAACTGGGAGCGCAGGTGGTCTTCTCTTCCATCCTCCCAGTGGATGGCCATGGAACAAGGAGGTGGAATAAGATTCTGCAGGTGAACAACTGGCTACGTCGATGGTGCCGTCAGCAACGATTTGGATTTCTGGATCACGGAGTGAACTACTTATATGATGGACTACTTGCTAGAGATGGGGTGCACCTTACGAAGACTGGAAAGCATGTATTTGGAAGTCGCCTTGCTACACTTGTAAGGAGAGCTTTAAACTAGAACAACATGGGAAGGGAAGCAAAAGACCAGAAAAAGCCATACACTTGACAAATGCTATTGAGAACTCTGCTATTAGAAGTGGAAAGGAAGAACAAAGACGAAAGAATCTAATTAATAAAAATATTGGAGAAAGAGAAACCAATCACAAACTAAAATGTTTCTATACTAATGCACAAAGCATGGGCAACAAACAAGGAGAATTGGAACTACTAACACAGGAAAAGAAATATGATGTCATTGGAATCACTGAAACTTGGTGGGACAATACACATGATTGGAATACAAGACTAGAAGGATACAACTTATTTGCAAGAAACAGACTTGATAAACGAGGAGGGGGTGTCGCATTGTATGTTAGAAACACGTATATCTGCACAGAGATTGAAGCTTCAGAGACGGGGAGTTCTGTGGAAACTGTTTGGGTAAGAATACAAGGACAGAACAATGGAAAGGACACCATTGTAGGCATTTACTACAGGCCGCCTGTGCAAGCTGAAGACATGGATGAACTCTTTATGCATCATATGGCCAAGTTCTCCAAAAAATATGACATAGTTGTCATGGGAGATTTCAACTATCCAGAAATTTGTTGGGAATCTCTCTCAGGCAAAACTAACAGGTCAAGGAAATTCTTATCCTCTCTTGCTGACAACTTTATCTTCCAAAAGGTAAGGGAGAAAACAAGGGGAACTGCTACCTTGGATCTAATCCTTATAAACAGGGAGGAAATGGTTGAGGAGGTAAAAGTGGCTGGGACCCTAGGAGGTAGCGACCATGCTATTTTAGAATTTTGGATAACTAGAGGCGGAAGACCTGTGAAGACTCAGACATCAAGGTTAGATTTCAGAAAGGCAGATTTTAAGGGATTCAGAAAGAGAATTGGAGGGATCCAATGGCTGGATATCCTTAAGGACAAAAATGTCCAGGAAGGATGGGAAATCTTGAAAAATGAAATTCTCAAAGCACAGTTGTTAACAATTCCGAAAAGAGGGAAGAATAGGAAGCATTTAAGGAAACCAGGATGGATGAACACAGAACTTAAGCACATGCTAAAAAGGAAGAAAAAAATGTTTATAAAATGGAAAGAGGGAGGCATATCTAAAGAAGAATATAATGCGGTCTGCAGAACCTGCAGGGCACAAATCAGATTATCTAAAGCTGAAAATGAATTGAGGCTTGCAAGAGATGTCAAAAGCAATAATAAAGGATTTTGGGGATATGTCAAAAGTAAAAGAAAAGTCAAAGATGCTATAGGATTTTTACAGGATGAAAATGATGAAATGGTAAGACAGGATGTTGAGAAGGCTGAACTTTTAAATTCCTATTTTGCATCTGTTTTCTCTCAGAAAGGAAATGTAACATCAACTGTTATTCACTGTCCTATTAAGGGAATAGAAGAATCCAGGATATCTATAAACAGAAAGATAGTGAGGAAACACTTAGCTAACCTAAATGAATTCAAGTCTCCAGGTCCAGATGAATTACACCCCAGAGTACTGAAGGAGATAGCAGAAGAAATTTTTGAACCCCTCTCCATAATCTTTGAAAATTCTTGGAGAACAGGAGAAGTGCCAGTAGACTGGAGAAGAGCAAATGTTGTTCCTATCTTCAAAAAGGGGAAGAAGGTGGACCCAAGCAACTATAGGCCGGTGAGTCTGACTTCTATACCAGGAAAGATCTTTGAACAAATTATTAAACAACATGTATGTCAGTACCTGGATAAGAATGAAGTGATTAAACAGAGTCAGCATGGGTTTGTAACTAATAAGTCATGTCAGACTAACTTAATTTCCTTCTATGACGGTATCACTGATTGGGTGGATCAAGGAAATGCTGTAGATATAGTATATCTTGACTTCAGCAAAGCATTTGACAAAGTCTCTCATACAATCCTTATTGAAAAAATGACTAAGTATGGAATGGACAAGGCAACTGTTAGGTGGATTCATAACTGGCTTAGTGATCGGACCCAAAGAGTGGTCGTAAATGGCTGCACATCCAGTTGGAAGAATGTCTCAAGTGGGGTACCACAGGGCTCTGTCCTGGGCCCTGTATTGTTCAACATCTTTATCAACGATTTAGATGAAGGAATTGAGGGTAAACTGATTAAATTTGCTGATGACACAAAGCTAGGAGGGATAGCTAATACTAGAGAAGAGAGAGAGGATTCAAAAAGATTTAAATAAACTGGAGAAGTGGGCAGCAACTAACACAATGGTTTTTAACAGGGAGAAATGCAAAGTACTACATCTGGGCAATAAAAATGAAAAAAGCATATATAGAATGGGAGGAATAGGGCTAAGTGACAGCACATGTGAAAAAGACTTGGGTATACTAATAGATCACAGACTGAATATGAGTCAACAGTGTGATGCAGCAGCAAAAAAGGCAAATGCAATTCTAGGATGTATTAACAGAAGCATACAGTCTAGATCACGTGAAATCATTATTTCCCTCTACTCCTCTTTGGTCAGACCTCATCTGGAATATTGTGTCCAGTTTTGGGCACCACATTTTAAAAAAGACATCAACAAACTGGAGCAAGTTCAGAAAAGAGCGACCAGAATGGTGACCGGTCTGCAAACCCTGTCTTATGAGGAAAGGTTGCAGGATTTGGGAATGTTTAGTTTGCAAAAGAGAAGACTGAGAGGAGACTTAATAGCTGTCTACAAATATCTAAAGGGCTGTCACATTGTAGAAGGATCAACTTTATTCTCATTTGCACAAGGAAAGACTAGAAGCAATGGGATGAAACTGAATGGGAGGAGACACAGATTAGATATTAGAAAAAACTTTTTGACAGTTAGAGTGATCAATGAGTGGAACAGGCTGCCACAAGAAGTGGTGAGTTCTCCTTCAATGGAAGTCTTCAAACAGAGGCTGGACAGACATCTGACTGGGATGATTTAGCGAATCCTGCTTTGAGCAGGGGGTTGGACCAGATGGCCCAGGAGGTCCCTTCCAACTCTACGATTCTATGATTCTATGATTCTGGCACGTTTCAGAAAACGCAGATCAATACGCGTAGCCAGAGAGATGAGATCTTCCAGGGTGGTTGGAGTGTCACACCCGGCAAGCTCGTCCTTGATTTTACTAGAAAGACCTCTCCAAAAGGCACCTACAAGGGCTTCATTGTTCCACCCCAGCTCCGAGGACAAAGTCCGAAAGCGGATGGCGTATTGCCCTACCATGAAGGATCCCTGGCGAAGGTTAAAGAGTGCCTCCGTAGAAGAAGCGAGGCGCCCGGATTCATCAAATACCCTGCGAAATGTTTCCAAAAAACTCTGGATAAGAGTAACCACCGGGTCGTCCCTCTCCCACAACGGATTCACCCAAGCCAGCGCCTCTCCCTCGAGATGGGACACAATAAAGGCCACCTTAGCGCGGTCCGTGGGATATTGTTGGGGCAGAAGCTCAAAGTGCAGTCTGCACTGGTTTAGAAAACCCCTACACAACTTCGGGTCCCCACTATACCTGGGGGGCTTTCCCAGGCGGGGGGGAGGAGATGAGATAGCATCCCGGGCTTGGGTAGAAGCGGCCGCGGAAGACTGTAGTGCAAGCAGTCTGTCATCCACGGACGCCATATACCCCAAAATGTGAGACTGAGCGTCGCGCTGCTGCGCGAGCTCTTGCTGGAGGCTGGCTAAGAGAGGGGCATGCCCAGGGTCAGTGGTCTGCAGGGCGGAAAGCCGGGTGTCCATGGATTTCATGAAGGACATAATCCGGGTCTGATTCTCCCTTAGAAAAAGCAGTTCCTTCTGAGTGGCAGCCGCGGCACCGGCGGGGTCCATGGCCTGATGATACTGTGACGTTTTTTAGGTACAAGCTACGTCAGAGAGTGGACCCTCTGGATCGCGGATCCGGAGCCCCTGGGCCGAGCACACCAGGTGAAGAACGACCCCTATGCAGGGATCGTTTGGGGCAGGACCACAGAGGACCGAGGCGCGACAGCCGGGACCGAGAGGGATGGCTCAACGGACAAATAAGGACTAGGGAGAAGGAAGGCTCTGAAGAGGGCCAAGGACTGGAGGAGACTGGGGAAGTATGCACAGACAAGGCGTGAGAGAGACACAAAGGACGGCAAGGAACAGAGGCAGGACAGGCTGCGGACAGGGGGAATGTACAACACAGAACATGGCAGGAGAGCTGAGCCTGGAGAGGCTGAAGACAAGAGAATGTACAACACGGAGGAAAGCAGGAACTACAGGGTATTGTAGCGGCCAGAAGGTGCAGGAGGACTACACGATCATCAGGCGCCCTCCTC
Organism: Dendrobates tinctorius; assembly: GCF_039654945.1. Lineage (NCBI taxonomy): Eukaryota > Metazoa > Chordata > Amphibia > Anura > Dendrobatidae > Dendrobates > Dendrobates tinctorius. The sequence goes on from NW_027361872.1 coordinate 3,446,648, forward strand.
ATAGCGAGGGCGCCTGAAGTCTCCAAGCACCCGGAAGTGCGTCCCCCTGCCCTGCCCCTCAGCGACGCCCACTGCTGGAGGGAGAGAGCGGGAGGGCGCACGCGCGTGACTGAGAGCAGATGCCTGGAGCCACAGCGGGGAGGAACGCAGAGCGGGCGCGCGCGTGGACGGGGGCGCGCAGGTGAGGGGACGCTGCGGCGTGCGCCGCCGCTGAAGGGGCATCGGCGGGCACAGCCGCCGATGTCACACAAGTACCAGCTTGTTGACTGACTCCACCTGCAGCTCAGCCTGTAGTCCTATCCTTTTAGTCAGCACAGACTGTGCTGCACAGTACCAGCATGCTGCTGACTGTCTCAACCTGCAGCTCAGCCGTTGTCCTATCCTTTTAGTCAGTACAGACTGTGCTTCACAGTACCAGCATGTTAACTGTCTCCACCTGCAGCTCAGCTCGTAGTCCTACTCAGGACAAATTGCAAAACAACTGTTAGGGTCCAATTTCTCATGTTACACTTGGGAAAATAAAACATTGGGGGTGAAAAGATCATTTTTGTGAAAAAAAATAAGATTTTTTATTTTTATGGTTCTACATTATAAACTTCTGTCAAGAACTTGGGGGTTCAAAGTGCTCACCACACATCTAAATAAGTTCCTTAAGGGGTCTAATTTACCGTAGCGTTTACTGACCGTGGGAACATACCCTAAAGAGTTTTTGGAATTATTACTGTATAAAAGTTAGTCCTCAGTGGTTGATACCCTTTAATGGCTAACTGAAAAGATGGTAACACATTGCAAGCTTTCGAGACTACTCAGGTCTCTTCATCAGGCATTGACTAATACAAAATCTGAAGAGTCACATATTTATACACAACACAGCACAGAAAAAATGCAATAGATAAGACAAGTGACGTGAAGCAGAACTATCATTATGGGAGAGGGAAAAACATAAATATTGGACCAGTTCATAGATAAGGAGTCTGGATGTTTTATTGTCCTCTGATTGGGGTCTCCTAATGTGTTGTGATGCCCCCACAAGGTCTTAGGAGAAAATTCCTTATTTGATGTAAAAAGACATAAATCCATGCAACACATTAATTCCAGCATTGAGTGTCAAAGGTCATCATGAACTTGTACACCCAGACTCTTCTCTCTCTCTGGGATGTGAAGTTACTTTTCAATACCAGTAATTTCATATCCATGTTGTTGTGATCAGGCATACAAAAATGTTTTGCCACACGTAGATCTATTCTTTTTTCTCTTATTGTGTGACGATGAGAATTCATCCTTGTTCTAAGCTTTTGCCCTGTCTCCCCCATATACAGACCCCCAGTTGTATAAAAGTATAGTAAAGTAAAGTTAGTAATCTAAATAAATGGGGTGATCAGCCCTTTACTCTTGACTCCTATTTTATTTATTATTGTTTTTTTACATAATCACTTAGTTACGTTTTGAGGTGAATTTATGTTCTATAATTTATAGGTTTTTAATAAATACCAATAAAGAATTTTTTGTAGTGTATAATCAGTGATTATAAATGCAGTAATATACACTTTCCATTTATTTGGTGGGCAGGCTGAGGCGTCAGCGGTGGACAAGCTGAGACCACCATTAGATTCTTCTTGACTGGGTGGTGGGCGCGGCGGCAACACCGGCTGTGTGAGTAAGTAACAAGTCCATGTATTCATTTGTCCACCATTTCAGTACGTGATTGTAATTATATATACATTGCTATTGGATTCGATTTTGGAAGGTTTGCGTGGTGGAGGAGGAGCTAGGGTAGAGGTAGAACTAGGGGTGGAGCCTGGGCAGAATCTCAAGGGGGACCCCATAAATTTTGCCAGAATGGGGCCCCGAAATTCCAAGTGGCAGCCCTGCTTCAGCATAATAAGACATTTTAGACAATTGTATGCTGCTATATTTATTAGAACAGTTTGGGGAGCGCTCTTTTCTGTGCCCAGTGCACAAAGCAAAGTACACAATATATTGTGAGGCTGAGTAGAAGTCAATGGCACAGGGAGCATTTCACTGGTAGAGGGAAGAATGGATTCAATGAAATTTCAACCAATTCTTGATGCAAACATAATACCAGCTGTAAAAAAGCTGAAGGTGAAGAGAAGATGGCTTCTCAAATGAATAAAGATCATAAAAACACGTCAAAATCCACAAAAAACTATCTGAAAAGGCTCAAGCTGAAGGTTTTACAATGGCACTCAGAGTACCCTGATCAGAATTTCATTGAAAATCTGTGGTGTGAGGCAGTGACCCCGTTACAGCTAGGGGGCGCTGTATGTTTTTCTCAGGATATGCATGGAGTCGTATTGAGGCCATGTGAGTGCATGGCAGTCGCAGGAGTAACTGTGATGGTGAAACGGTAACTGGCATCATTGTGGACGGCTGGTATGTGTCGCAGAGACGGAGGATGTCCTCTGCGCTGTAAGCCCGAAATGTTGTTGTTCTTGGACCTGTAGTCCCACAAGTGTTTGTTTAGTTTTAAGGGGGGCCTACAGGGTTAGTCATTGAGCTGGGCGGAACTTGATAACCACACACACCTCCCACTTATAGGGAGTGGCTACAGTGATATAATGTGATTGAGGTCTGGTCACATGGTCTGTGATGTAAGGTCCTGGAAGAACTGTGTGTTGGAATGTCCTGACTTCCTGAAGAGCACATGGTGAGGCCGTGGACCTGGATGGTCGCTGTGTTTTAAGGTCATATGGATGGACTGGATTCCTGACACCACAGGGTGAGACCATGTACTGACAGAATTGGTGACGGCACTGCGTGGGGGAAGGTACCATCCTTCTGAGGGTCTGGAACGGTCGGGTGGCCTGGTGAGCAAGGCATTGTCCGGGACGATGATCCCAGTTAGGCAGTTTCCCTGGGAACCAGGACTGAAAGGAGGTCAGTGTATGGAGCGGAGATCCGGGAACCTCGAACAAAAGGGGTTACTATGAACTGTGCGGTCACCCACGGTAACTGGACGAAGTGAGGTCCAGATTGATTAGGGACTGCTATTTAATGTCGGGTAATGTTCTGTGAATAGAGACATTGATACAGTGCATGGACACCCCGGGAACTAGTCAGAGGAGGACTGGCGGGTGTAGTGTCTGTCAAATGAAGGAAGCCGTGTACTATGGTGACGTATGTGTTGTATAAACAGTGGTTTACGAGTGGATAATAATCTGCATGGACTGTTAATGAAGAAAATCGTTCCTATGTAACTGAATCCCATTGCCAAGCGAATGTCCCCCAACACATGCAGTAAGCACTGCCTTACAGCGGTTAGATCTCAAGATAGCAGTGCATGCAAGATGACCTAGGAATCTCACAGAACTGGATGAATTTTTCAAGGAAGAATGGAGGAAAATCCCTCAAACACGAATTCATAAAAAAGAGTTTACAAGTTGTAATTATTTATTTCAAAAGGGGGTCCTACTAGGTACTAACCATGTAGGGTGTGCAAACTTTTGCAATGGCCCATTTTCCTTTTTGTAATTTTTAAAATTTAAAATCTGAAATGTGGCATCTTTAACTTTTGCCCTTTAGAGATCATTTCATCTTCAACTTGCTTAACTGTGCACAATAACAGTAATTTTGACTAGGTGTACCCAAACCTTTACATGCGACTGTATATACCGGATAAAACTTCTGCAACATGTCTAGAGAATTTCATGCGAACATTACATATGGTATAGGAAATCTCTTAACTCTAGCCTGAACTCTTTTTGTAAAAATATATGCTTCCCATAAGCCCTAATAAAATGGCTTAATTGAAAAGTTTTAGGCCTCGTTCAGACTTTTGTGTTAGTTCAGCCTAGCAATCAATCATGGGGAGACAACTCGTACTCCAGCTCATTGTGTGTAGATGTTCCTGACTAAAGAAATACTTTAAGAAAAAAATAAGTTTTTGGTTTAGAAGTATCATGGCAATGCCCAATTACATCAGTAAGAAGAAAACACGGGGGTAAGAAATATAAAATTGAGTTGGGTGAATTAGGTGAAAGGTAAGGACATGGGTGGGTAAAACAAAGAGATGTGGGGGATAAGAAGGAAAAGAATATAAGGAGACATGTAACTCATAATGAAGGTGAAGCAATATCTAGAGATTACTGGAGAATATGTACCTGAAGTCACCAGTAGATGGAGCCAAAACTTCCCTGTAGTACCCAGTAAAGAAGACAGGAACTTTCCTTCTGGCTTTAGAAGTTTTTGTAAGGTGCACAGGTCAAAGGGTGTGGCCTGAGGAACCATTTGTGAGAGGAATTACAGCAACTGGTGGAGACAGCAGGCCACACCGGCAATGTTGGAGAACTGGTGAGAGACTGTGACTGCTCCTGGAAGACAACAGCCAGGCCAAGAGACTCGGTACCGAAAGAGACAGGACAGCAGGAATCCGGTTTCCCCATAAAGAGCACCTGGGCAAGCTGCAGAGCAGGACAAGAGGACAGCACCCTCAGAGGCCATATCCGGAGGCCCGGTGTCCATCACCTGTGACTGTAAGTAGTCAGAGACTGATTGCTTTATTGCCTTATTCAGAACCAATCCAGCTTCAGAGACTTCTTCAACCTTATACTTGCTATTTTCCTTATTGCCTATGCTTGTGCAAAGTGTTATTGAAATATAATCCAACCTCAATGTCATTGTTGCCTATCCACCGGCATCTCACAGACAATAGGATGGAAGCATAAAACTATTGGAGATTGCAAGGATTAAATGTTAAGGTTTTTGGCAGATTTGGGATTTTGTTCTCCAGCTAGTCTTTTAGGTCTTTTATATATCCCACATGGGGAAATTCTAAATTTAAGCAGGGATAATCTCCTTATCTAGACAACAATCCAAATTTGGTATTTGTTTACTGTTTTTTCACAAGGATGTGGTTTTTTTTCATAAAAACCTTTTATTAGGTTATTTCTATATATAACATTTTCTTAATTATCTTTTATGTGGTATAAATGTGTTTCATACTTTATACTTTTTTTCTAGTGTTGAGGGTATATTGTATGCACTAATTGCTTTTTATTCCCGCAGTGGTTTAAAATTTTTTTCTGTCTCTATATTTTTTGAAGGGTTGCGTTGTTTTTTTTTCCGGATTTTTCGCGCCCCTGATTCATCTACTTGCGGTTTAGCCGGCACTTATGCGGTTATATACCGGTGACTTTCAAGTGCCAGGAGGAACGTTGGAGCCCCGGCCACTCCTATGGCAACTAGATCGCGCAGCGTTTACCGGATGTGACGTCTGATCCATACCGGATATGACGTCCACAGCGTTACCTTCATTGTTCAATGAAAACACATAAAGAAAAAAAGTATATGCACACAAATAGGGATCACCACAAGGATATGATAATCAAAAAGTATCAATTTTATTAATGGACACAACAAACAGACACTTTGTTTAAAAACAATTAAAATGTCTGAACAACCAGACACTGATAACAAAACAAAGACAATGGGTCCTGACCTTGAGAAAGACACATCACTGTGTCGATACGCGTGGGTTTGGGGGTCCCATGTAACCTACCCGGTAGCTTGTTCATCCTCAGAAACCAGGTGATATCATGCTAGGGAAAGGGACTTGTTAATGTATGTTTATTTATGTTGGCAACATGATAAGTATTCAATTTTCTATTCATGGCATATGTAGAATCTCTATGTAACCATAGTAGTTATTGATAATATGGTTTTTTTGATCCAAGGTCATGATTGTCATTACAATTGATTTGATAGACCCTAGGTTATGGTAACTAGCAGATACCTGGCATTATACTGAATGGTTGGCCTTGGGACCCATAGTATTTAACTATTTATCAAAATGACCCATTGTCTTTGTTTTGTTATCAGAGTCTGGTTGTTCAGACTTTTTAATTGTTTTTAAACAAAGTGTCTGTTTGTTGTGTCCATTAATAAAATTGATACTTTTTGATTATCATATCCTTGTGGTGATCCCTATTTGTGTGCATATACTTTTTTTCTTTATGTGTTTTCATGTCAATCCATTTATATGCACTAGGTGATCCCACCTAAATTGACATTGTGGATGGTGCCCGTTTATTCTATATCTTGTCAGACCTTCATTGTTCAAGTAGCGTTCTTAGATACGAGGTGACGTACCATCGGGACTTCAATGCGCATGCGCCTAACATTCTGCTCCGGTTAGAGGCCATTCATTTATTTAGTAATGACAGGTTCTCTCTAACTAATCAATCAATATATCGCCACCCACTCCGCATTGTGCATCCAATGAACTTGCTTTGGCACAGACTATTACTATCTATTCAATTAGGTCTCCTGCTTACTATTGGTTCTTATTTACTTATTTACCCTATCTGGCCAGTATCCCACCACCCCTTGGACGAAGCATTTCATTGCGAAACGTGCGTCGGGTGTGGTGGGTTCCCCAGGAGTGCACTCTAGGTAACTATGATTTTCTATGTTTATACACGCTGTCACTTTTGATATATATATATATATATATATATATTTATACCTTTTGTATCTGTGTTGGGGCTCTTATGCTGTTGTGATATTTATGTTAATTTGTTTGCCATCTTGGACACATTGCTCTTTGCAAGTTTATTTTTTAGCATATTTATGCTTTTACTTCATACTACGTGTCCTAGGTGGCTCACAATAGATTGTTATACATATAAATTATAATATAGTCTCACGGCATTTATGATGTTTGATTGGTAGTTCCCCCTTCTTTTCTGTGCATAGTTACATAGAACCAACATTGGTTTTTATTGATATGTGCATTCTATACATTTGTATGACCATTAATGTACATGTGTTTTTGGTCATTTCCTGGGTTACCCACCTTTTTCTCCTGTACCTGTGGTGCCTGCCCAGTTTTTTTCATATTTTACGATATTTAATAAAGATTATTTTTAATTCACTTTGCCTTGTATGAAGCTTGTGATGTTATCAGCTAATATGTAACTTAACATATCTGATTCCTTTTTTGTATCTCTATTGTAGAGATGAGCGACTTTGCCTTTTTTAGGGTCGAGTCAGGTTTCATGAAACCCGACTTTCTCAAAAGTCGAGTCGAACGAAATCGGCCGACTTTAGGGAAAAGTCAGGGGTCCGACTGAAACAGGAAACCCAATACAAGTCAATGGGGAAGCAAAGTCGACAGGGAGTGGAGGACAGTAAACACACCTACAGTGCCCATTTTAATGGCAACAACATCAATTCTTATAAAGGTACTGTCACACTTAGCGATGCACCAGCGATCCCGACCAGCGATATGACGCTGTCAGGATCGCTGGTGCATCGCTAAGTGGTCGCTAGTGAGCTGCCACACAGGCAGATCTCACCAGCGACATCGCAGGGGTCGGGGGTCGCTACTTACCTGTCACACTAGGCGATCCTGTGTCCTCCCGCCCGGCTCCACGCTCGTCGCTCGTCTCTCCACAGGAAGCGCCACAGGAAGCTGACGACGATAAACGGTCCAGCCTGTTCTCGCGCAATCAGCGATAACCAGCGGGGGAGCGGGTCGTAGGTAAGTATCACACACAGCGATATCGCTAGCAATATCGCTATAACGTCACAAGTTATAGCGATATTGCTAGAGATATCGCTTAGTGTGACAGGCCCTTTACTTAAGCTTGTCAACCTTAATTTACTTTATAATAATAGTTATGCATTGAAAACTGGGGTTTATTTGGATAAAGTTGTGGGGGGGTAGGGCTGGCTCCAGGTTTTCGTGTGCCCCGGGCCAAAGAGTGTCAGTGCGCTCCTTTAACACATACCACAATTCATGATGCTCTGATACAGCACAGAAATATAGGTATAGTACAATGAAAAATACTTCACTTCTTACATGACATGAGTGATATCTATTTTAAATTCTACAATAGCTCAAAAACCGGACAGTATATTACTCCATACAGTATTATGGCCATCACATAGTGCGCCATACAGAATAATGAGCCCCATATATTTCTCCATGCAGAATAATTGGTCCCACATAATGTTCCATACAGTATATGATCTCCACATAATGCTACAGTATATGATTGGCCCCATGGATGTTGCTCCAGTGTCTTATAAGCCCAAATAATGCTCCATATATAATCTGCCCCATTTAGAATGCTCCAGTGTATAATGGGCCCCATAGATGCTGCTCCAGTGTCTGATCTGCCCCATTTAGAATGCTCCAGTATATGATGGTCCCCATGGATGATGCTCCAGTGTCTTATGGGCCCAAATAAAGCTCCATATATAATCTGCCCCATTTAGAATGCTCCAGTGTATAATGGGCCCCATAGATGCTGTTCCAGTGTCTGATCTGCCCCATTTAGAATGCTCCAGTATATGACGGGCCTCATGGCTCATGCTTCAGTGTATAATGGGCCCTATATATCATTCTCCAGTGTATAGTGCTCTGCAAAAATAGCTCCCAACCTTTACAAAAATTAAATACCTCTCCTCACTGGGCACTGCCCTATTCTGTACTCCTCAGCATCGCCAACTTCCATCTCTCTGCTCTTGGACTGTTTAGGCAGAGGGCGTACAGACATGATGTCCTCGCGCTCTCTGACCTGAATGTCACTGTCAGGAAACGCGGAAGACGTCACGGCGGAGGAGCAGGGAGAGGTAAGTATTGCAAGAGCTGTGTCCCTGAGCAAGCAGGGGGGGCCCACTCATGGGCGACGGCACTGGCACAGGGCCCCTCATAGTACGCCGGTGTGTCTGACAGCGAGTTGTCCCCCCCACCATCAGAGACACTTTATTGCACTATGAGGGGCCCTGTGGCAGTGCCGTCGCCCAAGAGTGGGCCAACCCACCTGTTCAGGGCAACTGCACTTGCCCGGGTGCGCCAGGTGGTGAGCCCGGCCATGGGGGGGGCAGCCCAGTTAGGGAGGTTGAAAAAATGGCATATGTTGATGTGTAGGCTGGATATTCAGCAGCTGCAAATGGAGGAATTGGAGAAGTACGAGGAAGAGGAGGACAAAAGCGAGCCATTTTTCTGGCAACCTATGTGTCATCAGGGAAGGTGGGACAAAATCCTTTGAAACCCATGCATGGTTCATTTTAAAGAAGGTTAGATCAACAACATTTTGGGTCGACAGACAGGTCCTTTTTTCTGTCAAGATTGATCCAGCAGCACTGAAGACTCTTTCAGATAGCACACTACCAGCAGGGCAAGCGAGCTCCTGTAAGGCATATTGTGCCAATTCAGGCCAGGTGTCCAGTTTACAGGCCCAATAGTCAAAGGGGAATGACCTGTGAGGGAGAACATCAATATGGGAGGAGAAGTAGTTTTTAACCATAGTTGACAACTGCTGTCTCCTGTCACTTGCAATCGATTCAGTATTACCAGTTGTGTAAGCGGTACTTGATAAATCAGTCCTCAACATAGTCATGAAACCCGTCTCCAACGCCACTTCGGCTGTGTGCACCACGAACACCTCTTCCATTTGGCCCACTACAGCTCGTGGGAGAACCAGCACCGCTGCTGTGTGCTGGGAATGCCTCTAACAAACGGTTTACTAGAGTTGCTTGTTTGTTAGCCAATATTAGCTCTACGTTCTCCTGTGGCATGATGTTCTGTAATTTGCCTTTATAGCATGGATCGAGGATACTGGCCAACCAGTAGTCGTCCTTCATCATTTTGGCAATGCGGGGGTCCCTTTTTAGGATCCGCAAGGCATGATAACACATGTGGGCCAATGTTCCAGGTGTCAATGATGCACTGCCAGTGGTGGGTGACTGAGCACTTTCTGGCAAATCCACATCCCTCAAGTCCCGCACAAACCCTGTACCTAACCTTGGCATGCCAACATTTTCTCTTGCCCCATGAAAAGCATCCTCCTCCCCAAAATAATCATCCCCCTCATCCTCCTCTTCTGCTTCCACCTCATCCAGGTCAGTTGCCCTCACTGACAATGGCTGACTGTCATCAAAGCTTCCCTCATCCTCTTCCTCATCCTCTGCTGCAGACACCTGATTCTTAATGTGCGTCAAAGTTTGCATGAGCAGACGCAAAAGTGGGATGCTCATGCTTATGGCGTCGTCAGCGCTTACCAGCTGTGTGCATTCCTCAAAACACTGAGGACTTTACAGTGGTCTTTCAGCTTTGACCACTGCACACCCGACAACTCCATGTCTGCCCTCAAACTGCCTGCCCGTGTATCCTCCCACAAATACATTACAGCCTGCCTCTGTTTGCACAGCCTCTCAACCATGTGCATGGTGGAGTTCCACCTTGTTGCAACGTCTATGATTAGGTGGTGCTTGGGGAGGTGGAGCAGGGCTGTTAACTCCGGATAATTATTTAGGAAGCACTGCACCACCAGGTTCAAGGTGAGTCAGGCAAGGTATGCGTATGAGTTTTGCAAGGGCTATGGCCACCACAAAATTCCGACCGTTATCACTGACTACCTTGCCGGGCTCAAGATGTAGACTGCCCAGTCATGACTCGGTTTCTCGCTGCAAGTAGTCGGCCAGTACCTCTGCGGTGTGTCTGTTGTCGCCCAAAGACATCATCTTTAAAACTGCCTGCTGCCGCTTACCACTAGCTGTTCGATAGTGGGACACTTCGTGTGAAACACTGGCATCTGCGGATGGAGTGGTCGTGAAACTGCGCTCTGTCGACGAGCTTTCGCTTCTGGAGGAGGAGGGTCAAACGCCTACAGCGAACTGTTTCCTATACCGTGGACTAGGCAGCACTGTTCCACCGCCGCTGTCCTCTGTGGAGCCTGCATCCACCACATTAACCCAGTGCGCAGTGATGGACACGTAACGGCCCTGGCCATGCCTACTGGCCCATGCATCTGTTGTGAGGTGCACCTTTCCACTCACTGATTGTTTGAGTGCATGGACAATGCAGTCTTTCACATGCAGGTGGAGGGCAGGGATGGCTTTTTGAGAAAAGTGGCGACTGGGTAGGTCATAGCGTGGGACTGCATAGTCCATGAGGTCTCTGAATGCAGCGCTTTCAACCAAACGGAAGGGCATCATCTCTAACGAGATCAGTTTGGCAATGTAGGCGTTAAAAAGCCAGTGTATGCGGATGAGAGGATGAGTACTTTCTTGTCCTACTCAAAGCATCTGGTATGGTGAGCTGAACTTGAGAGGTGCATATGGGGGAACTAGCGGTGGACATGACAGACTGAGAGGGGGTTGGTGATGGTGGTGGTGGTGGTGATGGCCTAGATTCAGTCTTATGTTGCAAAAACATTGTGATTCCCTGACTGCTTTGGCCTTATAACGACACTTCAACATTTCTTTCTGGTGGTGTGCTAACCGGTGGGCTTACAGTGAGGGAAGCGATGTTGCGTTGCTGCCTACCTTCAGTCGGAACAGGTGCACATGTGATACCTGAGGTATTGTACTCCGTCCATGCTTGCAAGTGCATGGTGTTTAAATGTCTAAGCATGCAACTGGTATTCAAATTTCTGAGATTTTTCCCTCGGCTAAAGGTCCTTCCGCACTTCTTACAGATAACCTTTGCCTCATCAGTAGGATTTTGGTCAAAAAAGTGCCACACTGCACTCTTCCTACTATGGTACAACTTTTCAGGGATTACACGCTGTGCTAATTTGACCGTCTGGCCAAGTTGTCCTGCAACTTTTTGTTTTTTTAACACGTTTTTGGACTGATAGGGGCCTGCCAGATAACACCAGCTGCGATGTCGGTACCTGCTGTAGATGCTCCTCCTCTTCTGAGTTATTGCCAGCGGCACCCTCTTCCCCCCCTGGATGCCAATCCGGGTCAATAACTGGGCCATCCATCCCCACCTCTTCAATTTCATGTGCACCTTCCTCTGTGTCAGCGTGTAAGGTGGTATAGTATGCGGGAAGGGGCACCTGAGTTTTATCAGGGTCAGATTCTGGCTCAGTAGACTGGGAGCGCAATGTAGTGCTCTGGGTCAATGTACCAGCAGAATCATCTAGCAGTGGCTGTGCATCAGTGCACTCCATGTCAGATTCATCTTGGACTGGGGAATTCAGGATTTGACTTGTAACCCAGGCATTGTATATGAAAAGAGCTCCATGGAGTAATCTGAAGTGTGGGCTGCCGCATCCTTCACTTTTGGTGGGGGTGAAGGGAACAAGGAAAGGTGTTGTTCCTGACCAGAAACCTGCACTTACGACTCAGTGCTTGCAGTTTTTGAAACTTCAGAAGAGGAGGCGATAGAGCTGGAGGGTGTTTCAGCAATGTAAGCCAAAACCTTTTCCTGAAGCTCCGGCTTTAAAAGCGTTTTAGCTACTCCCACAAAAGGCAACCTTCCAGGCCTTCTGGAGCCAGACGATGACGCAGGCTCAACACCTCCAGCCTGAGCTGCTATAGTGCTTTGTGCATAACCAGCAGATGCACCATCACCACCATCAGTAACAGCTGCTTCCCCCCGCCCACGTCCGCGGACTCTTCGACCATACTTCCTCATGTTTGGTAAAATGTAACAAAATTCACAGCAGATATATGGTACTGTATGAGGAGCGTACAGCTGTATAAAGTGTAGGGAAAAATGTAAATCTCTGTGTATATTTCCCTAGTCACAGATGCTCTCCCAGGATGTATTTGACCATAATCCAACCAGCAGATATATGGTACTGTATCAGAAGCGGACAGCCCTATACGGTGTATGGAAATATGGAAATGTCCGCATATGTTTTAACGGACTCACACACACACGCTGTCTCTGTATAGATTTTACCACAATCCAAACAGCCGATATACGCTACTGTTTGAGAAGCGGACAGCTCTATATGGTGTATGTATGGAAAAATTTAAATCTCCATCTTTTTTTTTTACAGAGTCTCAAACACAGATAGCATGTATTTGTCTGTGATACCAGCCGGTACATGGTAGTGTGTGAGGAGTGTACACCTCTATACGGTGTGTGAAAAAAAGAACGCTCAGTAACTGTGCAGAAAAAAAGAAAAGCAGGAGTGCTTTGAAAAAAGCAGTCTGCACAGCAGTGTGCACACAGCAATGCAACTATCAGGTAGCCTTATAAGGCAGCCTAATAACCACCAGCGCTGCTGCACAAAAAAAAAATTCTCCCCTCCCCTGTCACTGCACACTAACTGTCCAGTGACAATCGCTATCAGCAGAAGCATAGATTTTTAGTTCTTTCCTGCCTAACACTCTCCCTACTGAGAAGCAGCAACCTCTCCCTATGCTGAGATCGGCAGAAGTAAAATGGCGGTCGGCGGTCAGGGCTTTTTATAGCCACTGTGACGCTACACAAAGCAAGCCAATCACTTGAATGCCCTTCTCTAAGATGGTGGTGGCCGCTGCCCATGTCATCGCGTTGCCCACAGTGTGCGTCCTTGCTCATTGGCAGAGAAAAGGCGCTGTAAGCATTATGGCAAATGCGACTTTGGCTCTCGGGTCGACGACCTCATGGCCGACTTCATGCTATGGTCGGGTTTCGCTCGGCGAAACCCGACTTTGGCGAAAGTCGGCGATTTTTGAATCTGACCGACCCGTTTCGCTCAACTCTACTCTATTGTTTAAAGACCTAATAAACAAAAATTGAAAAAAGGAGATCCGGTTGGGGAGTATCACTGAAGACCAGACTACTTCTGCACTTTTCCCCTCGCTGCTGCAATTGATTGATGGATTTCTCCATTTTCAGTTTTTGAATTTCCACAAAAATTTAAAATAACCAATAAATTTCATTCAACTTCACAACTGTGTCCCACTTTTTGTTGATTCTTTACCAAAAATTTACATTTGGTATCTTTATGTTTGAAGCATGATATGTGGGAAAAGGTTGAAAAGTTCCAGGGGGCCGAATACTTTCACAAGGCACTGTATATAGCATACTAATAGCTAATCAGATGGTCCGAAGATAAACTGCTAGGTGCATATAGAGCCGAGAAGAGCATGGAAGAAGCAGAACGCGAAACGCGTGTCGGGGTGCCACGGCTCACTAGAGGTACAGAGTATTTCACCCAGCTGTCATAATCATTCATTAATTGTTGCTCGTGATACACTTCTCTCTGCATACTTTTTTAGTGGCATTTATCATTTTGTATTTTGAGTAACTCACCTTCGAGTATACCAAATCTTTTATGGAAACTAGCTGTCTTACTTAGATATGAGTTATATATAGATGATTTTGCCCCATTACTATCATGCATCTTATCCGCGGCTAGGAAGGGTTAAACTACGGCTGACTAGGGCAATTTAGCTGGTGGCCCATTATGTGATAACTGAAGAGAACTAAATATTTTTTACCCTTCATTTTTGTCCTCTACTACTCCTTCTTTTAGTCATTTTCACTAATGTTTTTGGTTATTGAATTAAAAGCTCAGTTTTAGGGGTTATTTTTGGTGCTTCTGGTGTTACTACTGATTATATAATCCCATTGATTAGTCCTGAGGTCTGTTTTTGATAAGTATGGCTGGGTTTCTGTCGGGACCCATTGACACAAATAAATGGCTGGATGATGCAAGAGAGGTCTTTTTTGAAGTAGAATCTGACTCTCTGTCTGCTTCGGGCTCTTCTCTCAAAACACTCTTTTCTGAATTATTGGAGGCATTTAAAGAGAATATTAAGTCTTGGTGGGAGGTACAATCACTGGAAAATTATATCAAACAAAAGATTGTCCCACGTGGTCTAAGGATACCTCTAATACCTGCTCCAAGGTGTAGGACTCCATCTCTACTTGCAAGGTGGGAGGAGGGGGTAACTGCATCATCTGTACGGTTAATGCAGATATTATTGGATGAAGAGAAAATAACTTTAGAGAGGACTTCATTGAGGGTGAAGGAATTGACTGAGCCAACCCTCAAATTGAAAACAGCTGATGATTTCGTAACAAGGGAAGAAAATCTTAAGAATACTGTTGAGAAATACCAACTTTTTATTAAAGAGAGGAAGCATAAACGATTTGTTAGGGACTCAGCAGAGTTCAGGGAAAAACGAGCATACCCTGCCCTTACCCCGAGGGGTATTCCTGGTGACATCTCATCTCAGATATTGAATCCTCAGACGCTGAAGGAGGTCCTAAATTATATACCTCTAGGCCATACTTTAGAAACAAGGGACGAGGACGTAGGGGTAATTTAAAAAGATGGCAGGATATCGAGCGTTATTCTGTGAGGACTTTTCCCAAAAAGCAAGAAACAAATTCTGCAGCGAGTATAAATTCCTCCTCCTCCTCAGCCTGCTCCTCAGCCTCTTTTTTAGAAACCAGGGGCCTAGCACCATACAAACTACGGGAGCAGACAAACAATCAAAAATGAGGGCTCTGGTTGAAGGGGACAATGGCAATCAGATAATTAATTTGTCCTCATACAATTTGTCAGATATAGAAAAGAGGGTTCTTGAGCGGGGGTTATCCTTTGTTCCTACGACCAGGTTTGACCCATTTGTATGGGTTAAGGATATTAATTTATTTACACGAAAACTTAAGTGGAAAAAATGTTTTGCTCTGAATGATAAAAACAAATGTCAACAACTTGGGATAACGGAGGAGGAACTTCCTGATGTAATGCTTCTAGCTGATTTGTCTGAGGAAGGACAGAGAGATATTGGGGTGGGCCCTTTTTCTGATTTGAAACCAAAAAGCAAAAAGATGCCACCAATTGGTGATACTGGGAGTATTGACATTTTTCAACAGCTTGTCTCAGCAGAGATCTGTAAGATTGACTCCAAGAGAGATAGGGTCCCACCTAATCTCTCCTTCCGTGAGAGAAAGGCTTTGGAGGAGCTTGGTGATAATGATCGGATTGTATTGAAGCCCTCTGATAAAGGGGGTAACACTGTTATCCTCAACAGAGATGAATATATTCAAATGTGTATGAGGATTCTCTCTGACAAATCAACGTATGAGTTGCTCAGGAGTGATCCGACAAAGGAGTATAGTCTGAAATTGTCAGCATTGCTCAAAAAGGCATTAGATTCGAAGTTGATCTCAAAGAATGAGTTCAACTTCTTATTACCCAAGTGGCCAGTTACAGCTACGTTTTACTCCCTGCCTAAGATTCATAAGGGGTTCGATCCCCTTAAGGGTAGACCAATCGTTTCGGGGATCGATGCCCTTTGTCACAACTCCAGCAGGTATTTGGATCAATTGTTGAGACCATTTGTGCTATCCCTCCCTTCATATTTGAGAGATACTATGGACCTTCTTAATAAACTTGAAGGAATCACACTGGACCCAGGTACGATACTGGCCTCCATTGATGTTGAGGCTTTGTATAGCAGCATTGGCCATAAAGAAGGTCTAAGAGCTGTTGAACACTTTCTCAAGGGGAGGGGTATCCATTTTGGAGCACACAACAATTTCCTGCTGGAACTTCTTCAATTTGTATTGTGTCACAATTTCTTCCTATTTAATGGGAGGTACTACCACCAGCTCAGGGGCACAGCGATGGGAGCCCTTGTGCCCCTACTTATGCTAATTTGCTCCTGGGCTGGTGGGAGGACACTAAGGTCTTTGGGGACGAGGATGTCGTCTGGTCCCCTAAGATATTATTCTGGGGTCGGTACATTGACGACATCCTCGTCCTCTGGGCGGGGTGTGGAGAATCATTCAGATCCTTTGTTGATACCCTTAATAATAATGAGTTGGGTCTTTTCTTCACCCTTGAGGTCAGTGGAGATCAGATCACATTCCTGGATGTTAATATTTCTATTTCTCCAGATGGTTTGCTGAAAACCAACCTGCACCGAAAACCAACCTCGACTAACAGTCTCTTGAGGTGGGAAAGTCATCATCCCCCCCCTCTTAAACGAGGTATACCAAGGGGTCAGTTCCTCAGAGTTCGGAGGAACTGCTCTGATTGGAATGACTTTGAAATGCAGTCGAGTGATTTATGGAGGAGGTTTAGGAGCAGGGGATATCCAACATGGGTGATTGAACCAGCCTATAAGCACTCTAAACAAGTAAGCAGGATGTCATTGTTGACTCCGAGGGCAAGAGAGGACTCTAATACAATTACTAGATTGATAGGGACCTTCGATGACCAATCTGGTAAAGTTATGAACATTCTGGAGAAGTATTGGCCTATTCTGAAAATGGATAATAACATATGTGATTGTATCACTCAGGGTCCATCAGTTACATTTAGGAAGGGTAGGTCAATAAGGGATCGGGTGGTAGGTAGCCATTTGGAGCCTCAGAAAAGAGAAGAAACGTGGCTGCGGAATAGAGCAACAGGTACTTTTAAGTGTGGACACTGCAGCTTCTGCAAATATATCTGTGTATCCCATACTTTTTGCAGTGCCTATACAAAGAGGATTTATGAAATGAAAAGCTTTGCAAATTGCAAAACCACTGGAGTTGTATATCTGTGTACTTGTACCTGCCCCCTTGACTATGTTGGCAAAACAAAGCGTGAATTACGTGTCCGCATAGGTGAACATTTGGGGGATATTAGACATAAAAGAGATACCCCTTTAGCCCGGCATGTCAATATGGTACATGGAGGTGATGATAAACATATTAATTTTCGTGTTATAGAGAGAGTGCAGCCCGCAGTCAGACAGGGAGATTGGGATAATAGAATCCTACAGTGTGAGACACACTGGATTTTTTGGCTTGAATCACAGAGCCCAAAAGGCCTTAATGAACAGCTAAATTTTAGTAGTTATCTATAATCAGTGTGTTTCACATTTTCCCAGCCAGCTCTTTATAGTGTGTTTGATAATTTGGTCGGTATATTTTTACTATTGGTATTTTTTCATTTCCTTTTTCTTTTCTTTTTTCTATTTATTTTACTTAGGGATACATTTATTCCACTCCATGCCATTGAGGACGGTTTTCATTTATTTTTTTGAAGTTCTAGGTGCTCTGAACAATGAAGCTGTTGAATTTATGTGGATGGTTACGTGCGCATGTTATTTTTTAACTAGTTACACTCTTTTTAGACTATAAGATCGTCCGCATATTATTTGCGCGATATGGCATTTCCATTGAGAAGGATGTATCACTCTATTTAATCATTTTGCTTCAGGCACTAGTTTGTGAATTCCTGTTTCCATCAGTGCTCTTTAGTAAGGTGCGCGGCGTCTATGTCATTCAGGTGGCTGCTTCACGGCATGTTTGAGTACTGTCCGTCCTCAATATGATCCCTTCCGGTTTAGACCAAGATGGTGGTGACCGGAAGTGGGCGTTCTATATCGGCGCGGAATCTTTAAACAATGGCGGTGAACGCGCTTGGAGTAAAGCCGCACACTGTATTGCTCTTTCGGCCAGGGGTAATGAGACCCCACTTTTTGACCCCTGATGAACCCTCAGCGGACTAAGAGGGGGAAACGCGTCGGGTTTCCATATGCATCAAGTGGCTGATAAGTATAATGTTGTACATTATTTTTGGCAGATCCCTCTGTGGTACTATCTATTCAGATTTAATCTACTGAGCAATTATGCTCTGTTGGTCTAGAATCTGTATGCATTGCTACTTGAATATCGGTGTACCACATTGTATAATCTGAGATGAATATGGTAGCCTCATTTTTTCATTTATTTTTATACATGATTTTTGCTAGGTAGCACATTTTGGTGTGTTTTGTTCTACGCACTGATATTGGATTTGAACTGAATATTGTATTCCTGTGAATTAGGGTGATTTTTACCCTCACTTGCAAGGTAACGGCCGCCGTATGTGCTACATAGGCTGCTTTTTTACTGCCTTTAATGTACAATTTTTGTACTATTTTCCAACGTTTGTCCGGGGCTCCGGACAAATAAATCAGTATATGTGCTTCTCATTGAATTTTCTTGTAGCCGTTTTTTAATAATTTTGCTATTTGGTAATTGGGTCTGCCATTTGCAGCTTATTAGCATTTTTGTGACTACAGATAAGTCCTTCTCTAAGCTGCCTGATATTAACCCCATCTATCATTTTTTTGACTCCAAGATAAGTTCCTTTTGGGGGTTTTTTACCATCAGAAATACTACGAGATAAGTTCATAGCAATTTAGTATTATCTATGAGATCATTTATGTCTCTTTATATATTTTTTTCGGTATTATAAGTGTGTGTGTGTTTCTTTTTTGTGTCCCTTTTTGTATATGTAGGGAGACGTAGGGGCCATTAGGGATACCGACGTTGAGCGGGGGCGCCATATCGTCTACAACTAGGGTGCCAACCTCCGCGGCTAGGAAGGGTTAAACTAGAGCTGACTAGGGCAATTTAGCTGGTGGCCCATTATGTGATAACTGAAGAGAACTAAATATTTTTTACCCTTCATTTTTGTCCTCTACTACTCCTTCTTTTAGTCATTTTCACTAATGTTTTTAGTTATTGAATTAAAAGCTAAATTTTAGGGGTTATTTTTGGTGCTTCTGGTGTTACATCTTATGTAATATATCAAGCACTATTTAAGTTTTTGTCCTTATTGAAGCCGCTTTTTCTCGGCTCTATATGCACCTAGCACTTTATCTTTGGACCAACTGATTAGCTATTAGTATACTATATATATGCACTTTTTTCAGTAGCTGGACTATATGCCTAACATTTTTATACTCAATCAGGTCCTCTGTGTTTCTCCTAGTGACTGTTCTTTTGCATTTTCTGTCCCCATTTTTTTATCTTATTGATGTACTAATTTTGAAAATGAATTTCAATAAAAATCATTTGTAATTTTATGGTATTATAGCTTCCAGATTCTCTTTTTGTGATAGTATGATTTTTTATTTGTACGGCTGTACGTTATAAACTTCTGTGAAGCCCTTGGGGGTTCAAAGTTATCATCACATATCTAGATAAGTTCCTTGGGGGGGTCTAGTTTCCAAAATGGTGTCACTTGTGGGGGGTTTCCACTGTTTAGGTACATCAGGGGCTCTCCAAACGTGACATGGCGTCCGATCTCAATTCCAGCCAATTTTGCGTTGAAAAAGTCAAACGGCGCTCCTTCCTTTCCAAACTCTGCCATGCGCCGAAACAGTGGTTCCCCTCCACATATTAGGTATCAGCATACTCAGGACAAGTTGCACAATAATTTTTGCAGTCAAATTTCTCCTGTCACCCTTGGGAAAGTAAAAATAAAATTGGACCTGAAGTAATTTTTTGGTGAAAAAAAGTTAAATGTTCATTTTTTTTTAAACATTCAAAAAATTCCTGTGAAACACCTGAAGGGTTAATAAACTTCTTGAATGTGATTTTGAGTACCTTGAGGGGTGCAGTTTTTAGAATGGTGTCACTTTTGGGGTTTTTTCTATCATATAGACCCTTCAAAGTGACTTCAAATGTGATGTGGTCCCTAAAAAAAATGATGTTGTAAAAATGAGAAATCGCTGGTCAACTTTTAACCCTTATAACTTCCTTACAACTAAAAATTTTGATTCCAAAATTATGGTGATGTAAAATAAACATGTGGGAAATGTTACTTATTAAGTTTTTTGTGTGCCAATATCTCTGTGATTTAAGAGCATAAAAATTCAAAGTTGGAAAATTGCGAAATTTTCTAATTTTTCGCCAAATTTCCGTTTTTCTCCACAAATAAATGCACGTTATATGAATTAAATTTTACCACTATCATGAAGACAATACATCATGAGAAAATCAATGTCAGAATCACCGGGATCCATGGAAGCGTTCCAGAGTTATTACCTCATAAAGGGAGACTGGTCAGAATTGTAAAAATTGGCCAAGTCAATAACGTGCAAACCACCCTTGGGAGTAAAGGAGTTAAAGACCTAATAAACAAAGATTGAAAAAAAGGAGATCCGGTTGGGGAGTATCACTGAAGACCAGACTACTTCTGCACTTTTCCCCTCGCTGCTGCAATTGGTTGTTGGATTTCTCCCTATGTACACACAGTACGGGGGACCTCTTGGTCACCAGTGACGGTAATGAGGGAATGTCAGCCACAGGATCTAGCTGTAGTTCCCAGGTGGCTCTTTAACCCATTAATGACATTTGACATAACCTTTCCTGAATCACATCTCTAATCCTACTCCCTCATGCTTGCCCTATGCAGTATGTAGTATATATACAAGAGAAGGCGGCCACATGGCAATGTTCAAAATGGTTCCACATTATGGTGCCAGATTTTGCAACTATGGACAAAATACCTACCATTGTTACACTCCATGGACCAATTGTGGGGAGGAGGACCCCCATACAGTGATTGGGCTGGAACCAGGGGGACCGCCATCAGGGTTGTTGAAGAAACCACATCAGGGGGATTACAAAGGGAGACATGCGACTGAAGTTGTCAGGGCAACAGGGGGCGGGGCGAGGGTAAAAGGAGCAGGGCACGCGCTGAGGTGGCAGTTGGCAGAGAGCCTGACAGGAGAGAGGAAGCCGTGCGGCAGAGAGAGGACTGTGGCAACTGACGGTGTGGAAAAGAGAGACAGGCAGGAGACTGAAAAAGGGAAATTTGAGACTGACCGAAGGTTGACGCGTAAGAGACTCTCCCCGGGAGTTTCCCCCCGCAAAGATTCAGATAAAGTGACGGCCGCTGATTCCCTCCGTGGTGTGACAGGACCGGGATCTCAGGCGACCGCTGCGACGACACAGCAATCCGGTACAGTGGCCAGGACACTGCCCCCATGTCTTCTCCCACAGCTGCGGCCCCGTCATCACCGACCTCAGGGGACGTCACCTCGCTATAAGCGGCCGCAGAGCCCGTCCCGGTTACTGAGGGGACACTGAGCAGAATTTGTTAACGTTTATGTCTTTTTTTTTGAAACTGCGTCATGACCTGGCTGGGGAACGAGCGCCTCTAAACGGACGCCTGGGAGATTGACCCCCTGAACAGTTTCTTCAGGGCCTGTTGTGCCCCCACCGTGCCAGCCTCTTCAGGGCCCGTTGTGCCCCACCGACCCCATTTCTTCAGGGCCTGTTGTGCCCCACCGTGCCAGCTTCTTCAGGGCCCGTTGTGCCCCACCGACCCCATTTCTTCAGGGCCCGTTGCGCCCCACCGCCCAGTTTCTTCAGGGCCTGTTGTGCCCCATCGTTCCGGTTTCTTCAGGGCCTGTTGTGCCCCATCGTTCCGGTTACTACAGGGCCCGTTGCGCCCCACCGTCCAGTTTCTTAAGGGCCTGCTGCGCCCCATCGTTCTGGTCTCTTCGGGGCTGGACAAGCACAAGTCCTTCCGGGAAGTCGTGGATTACAAGGCAGCCACATCTGCAACCCCTGAGTGGTCGTGAACTCGAGCGACGCCCGGAAGGCTAAGTGTATTATAGAGAAAATAAGGACCCTTTTTGTTTTTTTAATGTTGTTTTACGAGTCCCTGCGAGGACAAATAAGTGTTTCCCGTTTTGTCTGATTTAATCAGTTTTAGCCCTTGCGGCTTTAAAACTTATAAAAGTTTATTTCACCCCACATTCAGTCTCGTGTCTCGTCACTGCATCCTGTGAGCCTGCTCGAACCCTACACAATTCCTCACTCATATTTGCAGTTTCTCTAGAGAGGTGACTCCCGTGCAAGTTGTTGCGACCTAGTAGCAAAGAAGATCGGGCACAGTAGGACTACATCTCTTCTTACAGGCATTTAATACATCTATTTTCTTCTTTTATATGACAACAAAACATCTCTATGTGCAATCCCACTTTCAGCTATCTAGTTGCAGAGCCAGCAGTGCCCGTCTCTTCTTTTCCTGTGATGAATGTCTGCTCTCTGGTTTGGCTGCTTTGGGTTGCCAGTGCATCGGATAACAGTACATCACTTTTGACTAGGGATGAGTGGACCCGTGAATATCCGGGTTCTTCGAAGCTTAAAAAATAGTTCAGATCTGGTGTGAGAACGGTAACCGAACTTGACCCTGAACGCGCACTTCATTCAAGTCAATAGGGGGGCCGAAGATCCAGCGGTTCCTATGCTGTCATCTGTATGCCGCACCTGGATCAAAGAAGACCAAGAAATATTATACAGTTATGCAGGTGCTCACCTGTAGTGGTTGTACAACTCAGGCACAATACTGGTTGAAGTTAGATGTATATTCCTTTTATCTGCTGCTCCACCCACTGGATCCTATTGAGATCGCGACTCCACATACGGCAATCAGATTAGTTCCATGGATCAACGCCCTATCAAGGAATCTAGTATATATACCCTGCAACATTATACTTTTCAAGAAAGGCATCCAGGAATCACTCATTACAACATCATACGGCAGAGAGTTCCATAGTCTCACTGCTCTTACAGTAAAGAATCCGCGTCTGTGAGCATGCTTAAACCTTCTTTCCTCCAGACGTAGAGGATGCCCCCTTGTCCCCATCACAGGTCTAAGAGTAAAAAGATCATTAGAAAGGTCTTTGTACTGTCCCCTTATATATTTATACACTGTAATAAGATCACCCCTAAGCCTTCCTTTTTCCAAACTAAATTACCCCAAGTGTAATAACCTGTCTTGGTATTGCAGACCCCCCAGTTCCCTAATAACCTTGGTCGCTCTTCTCTGCACCCGCTTCAGTTCAGCTATGTCTTTCTTATACACCGGAGACCAGAACTGTACACAGTATTCTAAAGGGGGTTTTACACATAGCGATATCTCTAGCAATATCACTAAAGCATCAGCGATTTTGTGACGCAGCAGCGATATTGCTAGCGATATCGCTACATGTGATACTTACCTCCGACCGGCTCCCCCGCTGGCTATCGCTGATCGCGCGAGATCGGCCTGGTCCATTTCTCGTCGTCGGCTTCCTGCTGGTGCCGACGAGCGAGCCATGGACGCGGGCGGAAGACGGTCACCCTCGCCGCGTCTGAAAGGTAAGCGCGACCGCCGCTGCGTCGCTGTGAGATCTGCCTGTTTGGCAGCTCACTAGCGACCATTTAGCGATGCACCTGCGATCCTGACCGGGTCGTATCGTGGTCGGGATCGCTGGTGCATCGCTAAATGTAAAGGGGCCTTAAGTATGGTCACACTAGTGACTTGTATAGAGGTAAGAGCCAAAGCAGGCTTTATCTGCTCAGAAGACTGAGAGCCTTCGGAGTTAGGGGGGCACTCCTTGCATCCTTCTTCAACTCTGTTGTGGCATCAGTCATCGTCTTTGGTGTGGCGTGCTGGGGTAGTGGTATATCAACCAGGGATAGGAATAGGCTGGACAAACTGATTAGAAGGGCCAGCTCTGTCCTGGGATGCCCCCTTGACCCAGTTCAGGAAGTAGGTGACAGGAGGATACTGGCCAAGGTGAGCTACATGGTGCAGAATGATTCCCATCCCATGCATGAGACCGTGACACAGATGTGCAGTACTGTCAGTGACCGCCTCCTTCATCCTAAATGTGAGAGGGAGCGCTATCGAAAGTCCTTCCTTCCTGCTGCAGTTAGGCTGTATAACCAGCACTGTCCAAAACGGAGAACGACCCAAACAGTGAACTGATAGATCCAAAGTTGTGAAAGTCCGGTTACATTTTTTTTTTCCCCGTATATGTACCTACCTACTGTCAATGTAATGCCTTTATGCATCTGTATCTATACTTGTTCCTGCCTTGCTGCTGTAATGCTCTGAATTTCCCCATGGTGGGACGATTAAAGGATTATCTTATCTTATCTTATCTTAATATTATGTTCTCCTCATGAGCATCTATGCCTCTTTTAATGCATCCCATTATTTTATTTGCGTTTGCAGCAGCTGCCTGATACTTGCTACCAAATGTGAGTTTGTCGTCCACCCATACACCCAGGTCTTTTTCAATGACAGTTTTGACCAGAATTTTACAATTAAGCACATAATTATACATCTTATTTCTTCTGCCCAAGTGCATGACCTTACATTTATCCCCATTAACCCCTTTGTGACATTTGACGTACTATACCGTCCATTTGCCCTGGGCCTTAATGCCCATGGACGGTATAGTACGTCAGGTGCCATCAGCCCGGCTCACGGGGGGAGTGCGGCTGATTGCGGCCGGGTGTAAGCTGTTTCTCACAGCTGACACCAGGCATGAAGTGCCAGGAACGGTTGGAAAATTCTTCTCTGGGGAGTATGCGGGCTCCACTGCTTCAGAGATACATCAGAGGGTTCATTGATGAGGAAGCTCCCGAACTCCTTTAACACATTCATTCCCAGGGTGATGACATATCTGTTACTTACTTCTCCAAGAGTCAGCACCAGACCCTTCCGTCCCAGATCTTTGCCGTAGATGGTTATCTGCATCCACACCACTCCTGCAACCGGAATGGGCAACTGATTGGCAGCTGTCAACTTTATCACCGGACCCCACTCAGGCAGCATTGCTTCAGGAAAATGTCACTGGAAGTAGGTTTCAGGCACCTGAAAGCCCGTATCCATCAGACAAGCTCGACCGTCCATTTCGGCCCAGACAAGATGGCATGTTGAGACTAAATTTGTGGGACTTCTAATACTCCTTTGTGACTGTTCAGGTCCCGGGTGGCATCCCGCAGGCTCGGAGCCCTCTAGTTTAACGGACGGCGTTATTGAGGCCTACCCCGTCGTGGGCACTCCCAAGCCAAATGCCCAATCTCTTCATAGTTAAAACAGGTGAGGGGTCTCTGTCGACAGAGCATCCTTGATTCACAACAGAGATCTGGATCATCTGTGCCCCCTGGCAGATTCGAGGTACCTCCTGACTTCTTTTTCACATCGGCCAGCTCCCCTCTAATATCTTGGAGTTCCTTCCGCAATTCGTCCACCCATTGTGGCTCAGTGATCATGTTTACGGATACCTCTCTGCTCTGGACCTTCCCTACCGGGACTGTCACCCCCTGCTCTTGTTTACATGTACGTGCATCGCTTCCTATTTCAGAAATGGTCATGCGAAGGTTCACCCGCAAGCGCTCCTGCAGAGCCTGTTTCGTCAGTACGTCTCGTAAGCCTATCACCAATTGGTCTCGCAGCAGTACGTCAGTAGGGCCTATGCCTATGCCGTCTTTCCTAGTGACAGCAGTATGTAACTCCTGGAGGGCATTCATGTACTGAGTCACAGTCTCCCCCTCCCTTTGCATACGGCTAAATAGATGCATCCTCAACTCCCCTACATCCGTGGGGTCCCCATGGATCTTCTCCAAAATTTGAAGCACCTTTAAATGTGTCTCACTCTCTGGGGGGTTCGTAGCATAACCAAATCTCTGGACTCCCCATCTAAAGCCATTATGGCCACTTCAGCTTCCAATGCAGGGGTCATTGGATGCATTCTCATCATCCTGCTAATGTGTTCAGTCCAGCTTCATTACATAGTGTTGGTCCGCGTAAACTTAGGGAGATTGTTCAATATTGCCCCCAGAGAAATTCTGGACCTTGGGCCGACCCCAACTGCTTGATCTGCCGCCCCCATGCTGTTAGACTGCATCCTGCCGTCTACGCCAAGTGTGAGATATAGCAGGAACGAGGGATGCAGGGACGAGCAGGAGGCAGAGCAAGAGTTAACGGGTTTATTACAGGGGATACTCCACGCAGGGAGACTATACGGGGGTTATAAAGGATAATACGCAGTATAGTAACAGAAAAAGAAATAATGTTCATATACAGTGCCTTGCGAAAGTATTCGGCCCCCTGGAACTTTTCAACCTTTTCTCACATTATGCTACAAACATAAAGATACCAAATGTAAATTTTTGGTGAAGAATCAACAACAAGTGGAACACAATTATGAAGTTGAACGAAATTTATTGGTTGTTTAAAATTTTTGTGAAAAGTCAAAAACTGAAAAGTGGGGCATGCAATATTATTCAGCCCCTTTACTTTCAGTGCAGCAAACTCACTCCAGAAGTTCATTGTGGATCTCTGAATGATCCAATGTTGTCCTAAATGACTAATGATGATAAATATAATCCACCTGTGTGTAATCAAGTCTCCGAATAAATGCACCTGCTCTGTGATAGTCTCAGGGTTCTGTTTGAAGCAAACAGAGCATCATGAAGACCAAGGAACACAACAGGCAGGTCCGTGATACTGTTGTGGAGAAGTTTAAAGCCGGGTTTGGATACAAAATGATTTCCAAAACTTTAAACATCCCAAGCAGCACTGTGCAAGCGATCATATTGAAATGGAAGGAGTATCATACCACTGCAAATCTACCAAGACCCGGCCGTCCCTCTAAACTTTCATCTCAAACAAGTAGAAGACTGATCAGAGATGCAGCCAAGAGGCCCATGATCACTCTGGATGAACTGCAGAGATCTACAGCGGAGGTGGGACAGTCTGTCCATAGGACAACAATCAGTCGTACACTGCACACATCTGGCCTTTACGGAAGAATGGCAAGAAGAAAGCCATTTCTCAAAGATATCCATAAAAAGTGTTTAAAGTTTGCAACAAGCCACCTGGGAGATACACCAAACATGTGGAAGAAGGTGCTCTGGTCAGATGAATCCAAATACAGCTTTTTGGCAACAATGCCAAACGATACGTTTGGCGTAAAGGCAACACAGCTCAACACCCTGAACACACCATCCCCGCTGTCAAACATGGTGGTGGCAGCATCATGGTGTGGCCCTGCTTTTCTTCAGCAGGGACAGGGAAGATGGTTAAAATTGATGGGAAGATGGATGGAGCCAAATACAGGACCATTCTTGAAGAAAACCTGTTGGAGTCTGCAAAAGACCTGTGACCTGGATGGAGATTTGTCTTCCAAAAAGACAATGATCCCAAACATAAAGCAAAATCTACAGTGGAATGGTTCACAACGTATCCAGGTGTTAGAATGGCCAAGTCAAAGTCCAGACCTGAATCCAATCGAGAATCTGTGGAAAGAGCTGAAAACTGCTGTTCACAAACGATCTCCATCAAACCTCACTGAGCTCGAGCTGTTTGCCAAGGAAGAATGGGCAAGAATTTTAGTCTCTCAATGTACAAAACTGATAGAGACATACACCAAGTGACTTGCAGCTGTAATCGCAGCAAAAGGTGGCGCAACAAAGTATTAAGTTAAAGGGGCCGAATAATATTGCATGCCCCACTTTTCAGTTTTTGACTTTCCACAAAAATTTAAAATAACCAATAAATTTCATTCAACTTCACAATTGTGTTCCACTTGTTGTTGATTCTTCACCAAAAATTTACATTTGGTATCTTTATGTTTGAAGCATGATACGTGGGAAAAGGTTGAAAAGTTCCAGTGGGCTGAATACTTTCGCAAGGCACTGTAACAGGTGAGCTTATCAGTCTGATTAGGGGTGAACCTAGCCTCACTGCTGCGTGAGGCGTCCTGCAAAACGACACCCCCCCCACCCTGTACTTACTGTATGGTTTCAGTTGTAGAAATCAACATCTGGCCTTAACAATGAAAATAGTTCAACAAACCCTCTTGCCACGTAAAACTTCAAGGTCTTGGACAATAGAAAAACTATACAAAAGACACAAATGAATGCAGCAATAAAAACAAGTGCTGCACATATTATAAAGTCTTACGCCGGTTACACACTAGTGTTTGTGTCCGCAGCGATCTATTCACACACAGTACAGGGTGTGCCATTTATATGGATACACCTAAATAAAATGGTAATGGTTGGTGATATCAACTTCCTGTTTGTGGCACATTAGTATATGGGAGGGTGAAGACTTTTTAAGATGAGTGGTGAACATGGCGGCCATTTTGAAATTGGCCATTTTGGATCCAACTTTATTTTTTCCAATGGGAAGAGGGTCATGTGACACATAAAACTTATTGAGAATTTCACAAGAAAAACAATGGTGGGCTTGGTTTTAACGTAACTTTATTCTTTCATTAGTTATTTACAAATAAATTTATGACCCCTTATAAAATGTGTTCAAAGTGCTTCCCATTGTGTTGGATTGTCAATGCAACCCTCTTCTCCCACTCTTGACACACTGATAGCAACATCGCAGAAGAAATGCTAGTCTAAGGGGGTCAGATTCCTTGTTGGAAGGCTTGGACCTGACACCCATAATGTGGTGGTGCACCATCTTGCTGGAAAAACTCAGGGAATGTGCCATCTTGAGAAGTTTTTCCCCTCCCATATACTAATGTGCCACAAACAGGAAGTTGATATCACCAACCATTCCCATCTTATTTAGGTGTATCCATATAAATGGCCCACCCTGTACTGTGTGTGAACAGATCGGTTACATGTTATACTGTACATGAAATCTCTGCTGCAGAGCGTCATGTGTGATTGGCTGCATACATGTTATACTGTATATCTAGAACTCGGCTGCACAGCAATAAATATACACACAGAGACACCGCTCTGCAGCAGAGCTTTTACATACAGTATAACATATAGCCGATCTATTCCCATACATATAGCTAGCTCTGCAGGGAAGCGATTTTATAACCAGATTCATTACATAGCATAAACCCATGCACAGAGTCACCGATCTGCAGCAGAGCTTTTCCGTGGCCAGCAGTACACACAGGCAGCTTTAGAGATGTGCCTGCCATGGGCAACACATGTCACACACAGCTCTGCCGCAGTCTGCTGACACACGCCGGGCTCTGCACACAGCGCTCTGTTATTCCAAAGGGGGGCGGTCCTCGAGGTCCCAAATTGTAACCACCTCAGGTTCCAGTCCTATAATAATAAACTTGGCCTCCAGGTTGAGTCCTGCCTCTAGCCGCTAGGCACCAGCTCAGAGACACTAAGAGACTCGCCCGGCCACTATCCGTCATGAATTCCCAGTGATCCAACATTTCCACGTAATCCACCCAAGGGGGAGTCCAGGACCTAAGAGATCCCCCCCCTCCAAGCCGCCAATTACTATCACCACCTCGAGGACCACCTCCCCCACGCCACCCACACAAATGTTCTGAACCCTCAAACATTTGTGTCCCGCCACACCTTCAAGCTTTTTTTGATGCCTTCTTGTACCGCTAGGCACCACAAGTCCAAACCAACCGCGTTCAGATGAACCCCATCATTTCTCAAAAATGTCCTTCTCCCGATTCTAAATCAATGTGACGCACCACAATTGCCCCATTCCTCACCATAAAACGGGACACAGCCCTATTTACTTTGATCCTGGCTTTATTAACACCGCGTGCCGACCTTGCCCCAAACCACACATTCCTGGGCACAATGTCCGACCAAATTACAAGCAGTTTGGGAAACATGGACCAAAGTCTTAACATATCAAATTTAATGTCGTTAATTAAATCCCTGCACGAACATTTTCCCAGGTCGTTCCCACCCAAATGTATCACTAACAAGTCAGGAGTCCGGTCCAGACGAGCAAATTTGTGAAATTCCGGTAGCAATTGACGCCACACCATTCCCCGTTTACCAATCCACCTCAGGATTGCCAAAGTCCTTGGCACGTCCAGCTGCCTCCCTTCTGGATGAACATCCGCCCTCAATGCGGCCCAAAAGACGAAGGAGTGACCCATAATCCATGTGAGCAGCTGTCCCGACTCTGAAAGAAAAATTCAAATATCACAACCTAACAAGCTTAACCCATGTAAACAAGTTCACAAACCATATCATAGATGGGCGAACATATGAGCGAAATCTCACCGACTCCCACCGCCTAATCCTCTTAACCATGTCATCACCTAACCCTCTCCTAGAAGCTTCAGTAGCTGCCCCGATCCGAAACGAATGTCCACAATAATCCTTGGCTGAAATACTCCCTCGTTCCAGACAGCACCTAAATACAGCTATGAATTGGAAACGTGATAACACCGAGCCGTCCTCGTGCACTAACCACGGCTCTATCCCTAACCCCCGCCCATGTAAAAATTGCCTCATACAACGCAAAGGGCATAGGGGGAACCATGCACTTCGAAAAGCACCACGTTACAACCCTTTCCTTCCACATCTGTTTTAGAAGATCTCAGAAATATCTCCAGCCTATCGCCATATACATCAACGTCCTGTCTAAGCAACCCTCCTGTACGGGATCTGGAAGCACTGATCAGCTCCCCCAACCGAAAAGACCCAAAAAAGGCTAGCGAAAAAGCCACTTTAAACAGAACTACTTCGCTATGAGAATAATAAACATCAGCCAATTGCTCGCCCAGTACCAAAAGTACCTCGTAAGACACAGGACGTCTCCCATCGGACACCTTCCACCCTTTACGCCAACCTTTCACCACCTGAAGTACCAAAAAGGACTTCAACAAGTCCCGTAATCCACGGAATTT
Organism: Dendrobates tinctorius; assembly: GCF_039654945.1. NCBI lineage: Eukaryota > Metazoa > Chordata > Amphibia > Anura > Dendrobatidae > Dendrobates > Dendrobates tinctorius. The sequence continues at coordinate 3,477,572 of NW_027361872.1, forward strand.
AAAGCCAAAGGCCAACCCTGACAAGAAGTTATTTAATTTTGGGACCGACCAACCCGATTTCCAATTGTGTCCTAATAACAACAGCAATTTGCTCTCATCTTCTAAGCCCACTTCAAGTCGAGACTTCCATTCCTCCCAAATACCCCAAGACCTCGAAAAGTGAGCCCACGTTCCAGCTGCCAAAGATCTGGATAACAAATCTCTTACTGCCCCAACAGAAGGTTCCATAATTCTTCCGGGCACGCCAGCCCCCTGGATTCTGCCAGAGGCGCCAACTCCTGAACTTGGTCCCACTGCAAACAAGAAAGAGCTTCAAGAATGCAGTAATTCACTTTCGGCCTAACCTCTGCCGTAACCCATAAATTGAAACTCAGGCCCACCCATACTATATCTGAAGAACTCTTACCAAAACTTGATCAGTTGACGATAGCGAATTTATGGCTCTCATCGCCCCTAATGACTCACAACCAAAGCAAATCTTCTTATTCTGAACACTCCTTCCCCACAACGATAGCGCCACAGCGATCGGGAAAATGTCACAGAGAACCTGATTGGCCGACCAACCCTTTTCAACCCAACTCGCTGGCCATTGCGCCACCAGCCACATGCCTTGAAAAAACAAACTGAAACCCCTCTATGCCGCTGTACCAACCAAAATGCCCAAAGACTCTGCAGACACCACCGGTGCAATCTAGATCGATTTCCCATTGTACGACTCCAAGAAAAGCGACTAAACTTTCAAATCTTCCTTCAACTCCTTCTTCAGCCTGATAAAGTGTGAAGGAACTCCCATTGTAGCTAGAGACAACCTCCTGCAAAACGGTCTCCCCATCAGCTTAATCCAACAAGCAAAGTTTAATTTTCCTAACAGAGATTGGACCTCTCTCAAAGTCACTTTCTTCAGACTGCAAACTCAACTCACTACAGCTCTCACATCCAGCAATTTATCCTAAGGAATTCTGCATTCCATAGTGACCGTGTCAATTTCAATACCAAGAAAACTCAGTGACGTAACTGGGCCTACCGTTTTTTTGGACGCCAAAGGGACCCCAAACTTTTTGGCCACACCCTCCATTGTATGGAGCAAAACAGAACAATCAAGAGACGGCGCTGGACCAACAAACAGAAAATCATCTAAGTAGTGAATACACAAATTAACCCCTTCACCCCCAAGGGTGGTTTGCACGTTCATGACCGGGCCAATTTTTACAATTCTGACCACTGTACATTTATGAGGTCATAACTCTGGAACGCTTCCATGGATCCCAGTGATTCTGACATTGTTTTCTCGTGACATATTGTACTTCATGTTAGTGGTAAAATTTCATTCAAATAACTTGCGTTTATTTGTGAGAAAAACGGAAATTTGGCGAAAATTTTGAAAATTTCACAATTTTCCAACTTTGAATTTTTATGCCCTTAAATCACAGAGATATGGCACCCAAAAAACTTGATAACTAATATTTCCCACATGTTTACTTTACATCAGAACAATTTTGGAACCAAAATTTTTTTTTGTTAGGAAGTTATAAGGGTTAAAAGTTGACCAGCGATTTCTCATTTTTACAACACCATTTTATTTTTACGGACCACATCACATTTGAAGCCACTTTGAGGGGTCTATATGATAGAAAATACCCAAAAGTGACACCATTCTAAAAACTGCACCCCTTAAGGTGCTCAAAACCACATTCAAGAAATTTATTAACCCTTTAGGTGCGTCACAGGAATTTTTTTGAATATTTAAAAAAAAAATGAACATCTAACTTTTTTTCACAAAAAAAATACTTCAGGTTCAATTTTTTTTATTTTACCAAGGGTAACAGGAGAAATTGGACTGCAAAAGTTATTGTGCAATTTGTCCTGAGTACGCTGATACCTGATATGTCGGGGGGAACGACTGTTTCGGCGCATGGCAGAGCTCAGAAGGGAAGGAGCGCCGTTTGACTTTTTCAATGCAAAATTGTCTGGAATTCAGATCGGACGCCATGTCACGTTTGGAGAGTCCCTGATGTACCTAAACAGTGGAAACCCCCTACAAGTGACCCCATTTTGGAAACTAGACCCCCCAAGGAACTTATCTAGATATGTGGTGAGAACTTTGAACCCACAAGGGCTTTACAGAAGTTTATAACGTACAGCGGTACAATTAAAAAATCATATTTTTTCCACAAAAATGATCTTTTCACCCCAATTTTTATTTTCCCAAGGGTAACAGGACCCTAAAAGTTATTGTGTAATTTGTCCTGAGTACGCTGATACCCCACATGTGGGGGTAAACCACTATTTGGGCGCATGGCAGAGCTTGGAAGGGAAGCAGCGCCATTTGACGTTTTTGGCTGGAATTGAGATCGGACATCATGTCACGATTGGAAAACCCCTGATGTACCAAAACAGTGGAAACCCCACACAAATGACACCATTTTGGAAACTAGACCCCCTAAGGAACTTATCTAGATGTGTGGTGAGAACTTTGAACCCCCAAGGGCTTCACAGAAGTTTATAACATAAAGCCGTACAATTAAAAAATCATATTTTTTCCACAAAAATGATCGTTTCACCCTCAATTCTTATTTTTCCAAGGGTAACAGGACCCTAAAAGTTATTGTGCAATTTGTCCTGAGTTCCCTGATACCCCACATGTGGGGGTAAACCACTATTTGGGCGCATGGCAGAGCTCGGAAGGGAAGCAACGCCATTTGACGTTTTTGGCTGGAATTGAGATTGGACACCATGTCGCGGTTGGAAAACCCCTGATGTACCAAAACAGTGGAAACCCCCCACAAATTACACCATTTTGGAAACTAGGCCCCCTAAGGAACTTATCTAGATGTGTGGTGAGAACTTTGAACCCCCAAGGGCTTCACAGAAGTTTATAACATAAAGCCGTACAATTAAAAAATCATATTTTTTCCACAAAAATGATCTTTTCACCCTCAATTCTTATTTTTCCAAGGGTAACAGGACCCTAAAAGTTATTGTGCAATTTGTCCTGAGTACGCTGATACCCCACATGTGGGGGTAAACCACTATTTGGGCGCATGGCAGAGCTCGGAAGGGAGGCAGCGCCATTTGACGTTTTTGGCTGGAATTGAGATCGGACACCATGTCGCGATTGGAAAACTCCTGATGTACTTAAACAGTGGAAACCTCCCACAAATGACACCATTTTGTAAACTAGACCCCCCAAGGAACTTATCTAGATGTGTGGTGAACACTTTGAACCCCCCAGTGCTTCACAGAAGTTTATAACGCCCGGGCGTGAAAATAAAAAATTTGTATTTTTTCCACAAACATGATCTTTTAGTCACCATTTTTTTATTTTCCCAAGGGTACCAGGAGAAATTGGACCCCAAAAGTTGTTGTCCAATTTGTCCAGAGTATGCTGATACCCCATAGGTGGGAGAAAACTACTGTATGGGCACACGTCGGGGCTCGGAAGGGAAGTAGTGACGTTTTGGAATGCAGACTTTGATGGAATGGTCTGCGGGTGTCATGTTGCCTTTGGAGAGCCCCTAATCTACATAAACAGTGGAAACCCCCCACAAATGACCCCATTTTGAAAACTAGACCCCCTAAGGAACTTATCTAGATGTGAGGTGAGCACTTTGAACCCCCAAGGGCTTCACAGAAGTTTATAATGCTCGGGCATGAAAATAAAAAAATCGTATTTTTTCCACAAACATGATCAATTAGTCCCCAATTTTTTTATTTTTCCAAGGGTAACAGGAGAAATTGAACCCCAAAAGTTGTTGTCCAATTTGTCCTGAGTACGCTGATGCCCCATATGTGGGAGAAAACTACTGTATGGACACACGTCAGGGCTCGGAAGGGAAGTAGTGACGTTTTGGAATGCAGACTTTGATGGAATGGTCTGCGGGTGTCATGTTGCCTTTGGAGAGCCCCTAATGTACCTAAACAGTGGAAACCCCCCACAAATGACCCCATTTTGAAAACTAGACCCCCTATGGAACTTATCTAGATGTGAGGTGAGCACTGTGAACCCCCAAGGGCTTCACAGAAGTTTATAATGCCCGGGCATGAAAATAAAAAAATCATATTTTTTCCACAAACATGATCAATTAGTCCCCAATTTTTTTATTTTCACAAGGGTAACAGGAGAAATTGGACCCCAAAAGTTGTTGTCCAATTTGTCATGAGTACGCTGACACCCCATATTTGGGAGAAAACTACTGTATGGACACACGTCGGGGCTCGGAAGGGAAGCAGTGACGTTTTGGAATGCAGACTTTGATGGAATGGTCTGCGGGTGTCATGTGCGTTTGGATAGCCCCTGATGTACCTAAACTATTGAAACTCCCCACAAGTGACCCCATTTTGGACACTAGACCCCCCACGGAACTTATCTAGATGTGTGGTTTATCTAGATGTGTGGTGAGCACTTTGAACCCCCCAAGTGCTTCACAGAAGTTTATAACGCTCGGACGTGAAAATAAAAAAAATCATTTTTTTCCACAAAAATGATATTTGTGCCCCCAATTTTTTATTTTCCTAAGGGTAACACGAGAAATTGGACCCCAAAAATTGTTTTGCAATTTGTCCTGAGTAGGCTGATACCCTACATGTGGGGGTAAAACACTGTTTGGGCGCATGTCAGAGCTTGGAAGGGAAGGAGCATCATTTGACTTTTTCAACTCAGAATTGGCTGGAATTGAAATCAGATGCCATGTTGCATTTGGGGAGCCCCTGATGTGCCCAGACAGTGGAAACCCCCAATTCTAACTCCAACCCTAACCCCAACACACCCCTAACCCAAATCTCAGCCCTAGCCCTAACCCTAGCCCTAACCCTAACCCTAACCCTAACCCTACCCTAACCCTAACCCCAACCCTAGCCCTAACCCTAACCGTAATGGAAAAATGGAAATAAATACATTTTTTTTATTTTATTATTTTTCCCTAACTAAGGGGATGATAACAGGGGGTTTCATTTACTATTTATGGCAGTTTTTATGTTTGGCGGCTGTCGCACGCTAAAAGACGCTTTTTATTGTAAAAATAGTTTTTGCATCACCACATATTGAGAGCTATAATTTTTCTGTATTTTGACCCACTGAGTCATGTGAGGTCTTATTTTTTGCGGGACGAGTTGACGTTTTTATTGGTACCATTTTCGGGCACGTGACTTTTTTGATGGCTTTTTATTCCGATTTTTGGGACGCAGAATGAACAAAAAGCAGCGTTTCATGAATTTATTTTGGGGGGGGTGCATTTACACCGTTCCGCGTGCGGTAAAATTGATAAAGCGGTTTTATTCTTCAGGTCAGTACGGTTACAGCGATACCTCATTTAGGTCGTTTTTTTATGTTTTGTCGGTTTTAAGCAATGAAAACTATTTTATATAAAAAATAATTATTTTTGCATCGCTTTATTCTGCGAGCTATAACTTTTTTATTTTTTTGCTGATGATGCTGTGTGGCAGCTCGTTTTTTGCAGGACAAGATGACGTTTTCAGCGGTACCATGGATATTTATATGCGTCTTTTTGATCGCGCGTTATTACACTTTTTGTTTTGCGGTATGATAATAAATCATTATTTTTTGCTTCGTTTTTTAATTTTATTTTTTAAGGGGTTCGCTAAATGGGTTAACTAATGGGACAGTTTTATAGGGCGGGTCGTTACGGACGCGGCGATACCTAATATGTGTTCTTTTATTGTTTTTTTGTTTTTTTTATTTTCAAAAAATGGATTTATTTGGGGGAATATTTTTTTTTTTTGTAATTTATTTGGCGATTTTTTTAAAATTATTTTAACACTTTTTTTTTACTTTATTAAATAGTCCCAGGTGGGACATCACTGTTCTGTGACAGATCGCTGATCTGTCACATCACAGATCACTGATCTGTCACATCACAGATCACTGTGACAGATCAGCGATTTTTCACAGGCAGTGCACAAGGCTTCCTCATGCCTGCGCTTTGCAGGCACTGAGGAAGCCAGCTTCCTGCAGGCCCCCGAAGGCCCCCGTCGCCATCTTGGATTCGGGGGCCTGCAGGAAAGGAGCCCCTGGCAGCAGCGCTGCACATTGCGCTGCCGTGGGGGGCTCAGGGAAGCACGGAGGGAGCCCCCTCCCTGCCGATGCTTCCCTTTAACCCCCGGTACACCGCGATCATGTTTGATCGCGGTGTGCAAGGGGTTAACGTGTCGGGGGCGGTCCGTGACCGCCCCTGACACATTGTGCCGGGTGTCAGCTGTGATAATCAGCTGACACCTGGCCGCGATCAGCGGCGCTCACCACGTGGGCGCCGCTGATCGCGGTAGATGTACTATCCCGTCCATGGGCATAGGGGCCCGGGTCCCATGGACGGGATAGTACGTCTGATGTCAGGAAGGGGTTAAGACCAGACACATCTTTGACCGTCCACTCCAGAAACGTGCTGAACATTTCGAAATAAGAACATGACAACGAACACCCCATCGGCAAACAACGATCAACATAAAAACCCCCATTCCAAACACACCCCAAAAAATGGATGCTGCCTGGATTTACCGGCAACAGGCAGAACGCCGCCTCAATGTCTGTCTTTGCTAACAGCGCCACCTGACCACATTCCCTAACCAAAACCATAGCCGCATCAAAAGACGTGTACAAGGCCGAACACACCTGGGGATCAATACCATCATTAACTGACAAACCCTTTGGAAATGAGAGGTGATGTATCAGCCTGAATTTATTTGGTTCTTTTTTTGGTACTACGCCCAAAGGTGAAACCCTGAGATTATCCATCGGAACCGATAAAAATGACCCGGCCATTCTGCCTAAAGCCACCTCCTTATTCAATTTTTCGGTGACCACATCTGGAAACTGTTTGGCCGATTTAAAATTCTTGGTTGACAACCTCACCTCGACATCTACAAAATGAATCCTAAGACCGTCCTTAAAACAGTCCCATAAAAGATCAGCTGCTTCCCTATCCGGGTACCTATTTAGAAACCGCTCCATCTCTGCTAGCCGAATTGGCGTCACCTCTTTTCTCAGTTCTGTCTGCACCTTTCTGTTTCCCTGCTCTATTACATTTTGAGGACCCACGATTGCCACTACAGGAGGCACATTTATGTTTGAATTTGCATTTTGCCCCAAATCTACATGAGCCTTCGTTGAACAAAAAACACAGTCCCTTTTGTAATGCCACCGAGTGCCCTGACTGTACTGAGCCCCCGGTGCCCCCGGAAAAAAGATGTGATCCCTGCACTGACCAGCCCGGGGCCGTTACTCTCATCCACAAAGCGATATCTTTATGGTCCCAGCGAATGCTAGGTCTGACCGCTTTCCGTTGGCGGAACTGTTCATCATACCTAAGCCATCCCTGACCCCAATAAACACTATATGCTTCACCAATTGCATCCATGTAGCAAAAAAGGGATGAACAATGCTCTGGTGCCTTCTCGCCAATAACACTTGCTAATATAGCAAACGCTTGCAACCAATTAGAGGACGTGCGAGGGATTAATCGATACCGTCTCTTATCCTCATCTTCCTTTCTAGACTCATCTCTCCGTACTCTATCTAGATTAAAGCAATCAAGCGGGAGCAGTGAAATAATTTCAACATACTCCCCTTTCCATATACTATCTCTCATATACTGCTTTAAATGTGCACCCAGAGGTCCCTCAAAGCAGACATACACTTCGCCTTTCGCGGGCATCATTCAACTTTTCAGCCTCATCCCTATCCTTTTCTCCCATGTCCCCCAAAGAGCCTTGTCCAACTGCTTCACCCGTTGACACCGATTCCCTCAAATTCGCTGCGCTCCCAGCCGCTGTGCTTGGTACCACACCCGCTGGTCCCTCTGCCAAAATTCCCCTTTCTCTAGCATTCCCTAACCATGCTGACAATGGCGACATATCGCCTTGACTATTCCCGGCTTCCCACAACCGAACAAACTCCTTTAAACCCTGCAACATGCCTCCCATGCCTACACTAGCCCCCCCCCTAGACATGTCCCCTCGCACATTAACATTAGGAGCTAGTGACGTTTGAAAGTAAGGTATAGTGGTTCTCTCACCTGGCTGCCCGGGTGCTGTGTTCCCAGCAGCCGTCGATCCAGAATCCGGACGCTGTCGGTCTGTGCTTGGGTCACTAATGCTCTGCCGTCTGGAATCTCCTGTTTCTCCAAACAGCCGGCCGGAATTGACCGCTGCGTTACTTTCGTGAGTGGTATTCCTTGATGCTGAGGTTTGTCCTTCTGATCTTGCAGAAAGTGCTGGCCAGTGACCGGAATCCAAAAGGTTCCCTCTCCCCCCACCCCGCCGTGCCCTCCCTATCCCCATACATATGGGGTTCCCCCTGAAAATTTCTTCCCCTGCCCTCTCCCCCATCTGTCTCCCCTTCAGCAGCACTAAATTCCCTTCTCTCATGTTCAAAAGCAGCAACAGCTGGTGGGTGGACGGAGCTACAGTGCTGACACTCACCGACTGCTCTGCGCTCATGAGGCTGAAATACAGCACCCCTTCTATTACCGGCAATCGGCCGGTTGGAAGCCAGGCTGTCTGGGCTTCCTGCAGCTCTCGTGTCCCGGTCCTGATCCCTCGCTGCCGCCGACGAGTGGGCGGGTCCCCGCCGTTGCATCACCTGCAACGGTGCCAGACTCACCGGCCCGTGTGTACGCCCCGTCCTCTGCTGAGCTGGGCCCGTTCCTGGCTGGGCGCAAGCCGTACCGACTCCCGGCTCCCCTGTCCTCACCGCTGCACGTGACGAGGAGGAGGATGACACCTCCCTCTGTTGTAGGTCCCGCCTCACTACAGGACCCCATCCGGAGGGTCCTTGGAGGGGCTCCTTACACGGCGCCGGACCAAGGGGTTACCTCGGGACTGAGGCACTCCGGAGGCCTGGTCCTCCGAGGCCGTCGCCCGTCCTGCGGAGCCTAATCCTGCCTGGCCCCCCCATCTTGCAGCAGGCCTTGGAGAGATGCCTGCAGCCATCCTGCTCCCCTAGAGCCAGCAGCGACCCTCAATTGCTGAAGGATCGTCTCTACATCCATTCCACATTTATCTCTACATCCATTATTATTTATTTATATTAACTTTTACCTTAAGGTTTCATCTATTATTGTGCTGTTTATTTGTATCATCCGTTGATTCTATCTATTTCTTGGATTCACTAAGTCCCATGCTGGTGGTGGTGCGCATGCCCGGCTTTCTCGCCCGCTGTCTTATTCATTCCGGCGTCTATAACCATGGTGACTTGCTCCTGGTCTTTACCCGCTCATGTGAGCGTTGTTTCTGACCTTGTTGTGCCTTATCTTGGTGACGCTGGGTGGATGCAATGGGCGGTTCGGGCGGCCGGTCATGCACCCTTCAATTCCACTGTGTGGTGGTATGCTTAGTGCTGAGTAGCTCCATAACAATATAAATATTCATGACTCCCTGGTAACTTTGTACACGCCCCCCGAAAGAAGGCAAGCACCGAAACGTGCGTAGGGATCCGGTCACATTTAGTTACTGGTATGTAAAAACCCTCTAGATTGCTTTATTTATTTACCTGCTCGTTTTAGTACTGTGGCATTTTTTAACGCTGCTCACAGCGCTGCTGTTTTGGTGCTTTACTGCATTATAAGCTGTTATTGTGATCTAATTGATCTGGCACTGGCACTGTTAAAGCACTTTCAGCACTATTAGCACCTTTTAAGCACTGCAGCGCTTTGTATTTACTTAGTTTGGCAGCAGCACTTTCTAACATAAACCATAGATTTTGGATTTCTTCTGATCTAGCAGCATTGTTAGTTAAGTTTATTGCAGCACTTTGCACTATTTTTTTCTTAAAGAGCCACGCACTTTATTTTGTATATTTGCACAGTTCTATAGATGAATAGCACATATATTGTTATAGTATAGTAGCACAAATTTCCAGCACATTAAATAATATTTTTTTGTTAAATTGCACAAGTTTTGGATGATATTTAATGTTATTAATTAATTAATTTATTTATTTAGTATTTGGCTGTCTTATTGGATTTCTCCTCTATGTGCATATGATATTCATTATATATGTGATATCTACTGGACTGGGTTTTTTTTATCTGCGAGCAGAGTATTTTGTACATTTTATTTTATTGGGAACAGTACTATATGTGCCCTTATATCAGTTATTTTTATTTATTTTTCTTATTATTAAAATTTGTTTTTTCATATTAATAAAATTTATTTAATATTACTATAGTCTTTGTTGCACTGTTCTTTTTAGGAGGATTTATAATGTCCAAAATGGTAGAAAATAAATCAAATTCATGATCTGGCACAAAATTCAATCCTAAGGATAAAACATCCATTTGTTCCTTAGTAAAGTGTGACACCCTCCCAGCATCCAGGCCCTGATGACTGGGTATTTTTGACGAGGGAAAAGTATTTTAAAATGGTCAAGCAATACATGGCCGACGAAACCAGCGTACTCCCCAATTCCTCTACGACCAATAGCTATGGGGTCTTAAAGCTGGACACCTGCCATGAGCTGTCCCTCTATGTCTTGGAGATGTTGTGCTGCCCTGTCGCTAGTGTCTTGTCTGAGAGGGTTTTTAGTGCCGCCAGGGTGGGTCATAACAGACAGACACTTTTGCCTATCAGCAGAACGTGCTGACAGGCTCACTCTGATAAAAATGAACAAAGCCTGGATTATCCTTAACTTCTCCACACCACCGGATGACAGCAGCACATAAAGTGTTTTTAATTATCAATATTTGAATGAGGCCTGCCAATTGTTGCCTTCAAGGGTCTATGGTGACCCTACTTATAATTTTTTCCCGGTTTTGCACTTTGTGCAAAGCCTTTATGATTGTAGGAGCACGTCTACTACACTTTCAAATTATATTAATGAGGCCCGCAAGTTGTTGCCGTCAAGGTTCCATGGATGACTGTATTACCCTCCTTATCATTTTATAATCCTTTATGAGCGTAGGGGTACCACTATATGATAATTTGAACATAATGTGTATGAGGCCCTTCATGTGTAATACAGGGTGCATCTGATTCCCTTTTCCATCTAATTTTGGAAGTTCTTGCTTCCTGCATAAATTATACTTTGTATAATAAAACTTTGTACCCACTATCCTTTATATATAACCATTACCAAGTTACCACTCAGTAAAGAGTTTGTGTTGGAATGAAAGTCTACCTCATTGAACTGTAAAATATGCTGTTCTGGCCAGCCTACACCACCGGCTACATGCAGCCTGCACGGGCGTGATGCCCTCACATTACAATTCCACACACCAAGGCGTAAAGGAAGGTGAGTGCCTCGCCAGCGGCTACTGCCCCACAAAAGCTCTTATGTTCAACGGGGTCCTCTCTCATTCACTCTCTTATAAATTGTAAAGTGTAAGCCTTACGGAAAGCAGAGCTCTCTCTCTCATCAACATATAGTTTTCTAACAAGCTTTCTAGTATTGAGATTCGCATGAATTTATTCACTGCAAAGTGAACTTTTCAGGAAAATTTGGAGATGCCAGTGAATTCAAACTTCAAAACATCTGCTCCTCTCCAGTAGAAACACATTTGTTATTCAGGAAAAGGAAATTACTGCTATAGGTGAATGTCAGCATTTTTAAACATCTAGATTGCCCATGATGAACATATTATGCATCAGAAACAAAGGTAAGGAAAAAACAAAGTACAATGTGAGGTTGCTGATGTTTTTATATTTGTTACAGCCTTGTCTGAACTATCTCCTACTTCGTCTGCCACTAGTCACATTTGCACTGCCAAAGGAACTGAGGGATGCTGACTGTTACGCCTAACCGTAGTGCACGTGGATTTGTGGATCCACTGTGCCACAGGGCCAGGCCTGCCAAGAAAAGGGGCTTAGCTAAACAGTTAACTTGGTGTTCACTGGAGTCTCTAATGGTGAGGTCAGGTTTGTGCTGCAGGTAGCCGCCAGGTACCACTCCTGGGCAGAACCCGTTACTGCAGCTGCTGACCTCAGGGGTCAGGTACACTGACACTGAATTAGGGCTTAGTTCAGACACACTGGTCTAGGATACTGGATCAGGGTTTGGAAACTCATGGACCCGGGGATAATGTTCATGAACTGGCCCCACTGGGACCAGGGGACTTCGGGAACAGGATAGGTCATACCAGAACCAGGGGACAATGATCAGTGTTATGAATGAGTCACCGTAGGAGGCAAAAACAGAAATACAAGCTAAGTCCAGAACACCAGAGAAGTTGGCAACTATCAGATTGCAGACCCCTGAACCTATCAACACAACTAGCAGCAGCCGTGGGGGGTTCCTACGATGCCCTAGACCCCTCGATCACAGCCGGAGAATTAAATAGGCCTAAAGAAAGAAAGGGGAAATCTAAACTGCCCCAGAGCAGACCCCAAGGCAATAGGCAGCCCCCAACATATAATGACGGTGAAGCAAGATGAAAACACTAACACAGACAGAAAGATAGACTGAGCAAAGACGGGGCCCAAAACTACCTAGATAGGAAAGGACAGGAAGGCTGCTGTCTGCAATCTGCCAAAACCCTATCAAAGACATAAGTCAACAAGCTGATATGAAAAAGGCCCTGAAGCAGCTAGGCTTCAAAAACTAAATCAGCACTCAGGTATTTTCAGAAGACAGAGCTAAAGGAATTCAGCACACCCCAGCAGGGAATGGCAGAAATCCAGAAAAACAAAGCAAAACAAAGTCAAAGCACCAATGAAAAAGGCCGAGCAGCAAACTTAGCTTTAGAGGAGCAGGAATTCAGACTGGTCTCCAAGGATCCCACAGAGAAATCACCCGCAGGGCAGAAGGGCGTCGGCAGCCTTATATCCAGTCAGTAACTCCACTCAGCCAGTCATCATCAGCAGCCTCAGGTGTTTGATAATCAGGCTCACTACCTTTCTTTACCAGAAGAGGGAGTTCCTCGGGCCTCAGTAATGAAGGGGAAAATGAACTCACAACAGTACCTCCCCCTTGAGGAGGGGTCACCGAACCCTCAACTATGCCACCAGGGCAATCAGGGTGAGCCCGATGAAAGGCACGCACCAATCTTTTGGCATGAATATCAGAGGCAGAGACCCAGGAATTATCCTCCTGACCATAACCCTTCCACTTAACCAAATACTGGAGTCTCTGTCTAGCCAGACGGGAATCCAGTACTTTCTCTACCTCATATTCCATGTTACCTTCAACCAATACAGGGTCTGGAGGTGCCACCCCCGGAACAACAGGTTCAACAAACCTCTTCAACAAAGATTTATGGAACACATTATGGATTTTAAATGTGACAGGAAGAGCCAAACGAAAAGAGACCGGATTAATAATCTTCACAATCTTGTAAGGTCCAATAAATCTAGGCTTAAACTTAGGAGAAGCCACCTTCATAGCAATATTTTTTGATGATAACCACACCATATCACCAACCTTAAACTGGGGACCAATGGTCCTATGTCGGTTGGAAAACCGCTGGGCCTTTTCCTGGGAGAGAGATAACTTATCCACCACTTGGTCCCAGATCTGGTGCATTCTCTCCACCACAGTGTCAACACCTGGGCAGGCAGAGGGCTCCACCTGCCCTGAAGAAAATCGAGGATGAAACCCAAAGTTACAAAAAAAAAGGTGACATCAAAGTGGCAGAACTAGCTCTATTATTTAAAGCAAATTCGGCCAAGAGCAAAAATGAAACCCAATCATCCTGATCAGCAGAAATAAAACATCTCAAATATGACTCCAAGGTCTGGTTTGTTCTCTCTGTCTGCCCATTGGTCTGAGGGTGAAAAGCAGAGGAGAAGGACAACTGAATTCCCAGCCTGGAACAGAAAGTTCTCCAAAATCTAGACACAAACTGGACTCCTCTGTCAGATACAATGTTCTCAGGAATCCCGTGCAAACGAACCACCTGTTGTAAAAACAGGGGCACCAACTCAGAGGAAGACGGCAACTTAGGGAGTGGTACAAGATGAACCATCTTAGAGAACCTATCACAAATCACCCAAATAACAGTCATCCTTTGAGAGACAGGCATATCAGAGATGAAATCCATTGAAATATGGGTCCATGGCCTCTTGGGGACAGGCAAAGGCATCAACAACCCACTAGAGCGAGAACACGATTTAGACCGGGAGCACGTCCCACAGGACTGCACAAAATTCCTGACATCACGAGACAAGGAGGGCCACCAAAAAAACTGACTCACCAGATCTCTAGTACCAAAAATACCTGGATGACCAGCCAAAGCAGAGCAATGAACTTCAGACATCACTCTCTTCTTCCACTGGTCAGGAACATACAACTTTCCACTGGGACAACGCTCAGGTTTGTCCTCCTGGAACTTTTCCAGAGCACATCTCAAATCGGGCGAGATGGCAGAAAGAACTACCCCTTCGCCTAAGATGGTAGCAGGCTTGGTCACCACAGGAGAATCAGCAAAGAAGCTCCTAGAGAGGGCGTCTGCCTTGACATTCTTCGTTCCAGGAAGAAAAGAAACCACAAAATCAAAACGTGTAAAAAACAAGGCCCACCTAGCCTGTCTAGGGTTCAAGCGCTTAGCCGACTCTAGGTAAATCAAATTCTTGTGGTCAGTGAGGACCACGACTTGATGCTTAGCTCCCTCCAACCAATGTCTCCACTCCTCAAATGCCCATTTCATGGCCAACAGTTCAGAAGACAGAGCTAAAGGAATTCAGCACACCACAGCAGGGAATGGCAGAAATCCAGAAAAACAAAGCAAAACAAAGTCAAAGCACCAATGCAAAAGGCCGAGCAGCAAACTAGCTTTAGAGGAGCAGGAATTCAGACTGGTCTCCAAGGATCCCACAGAGAAATCACCCGCAGGGCAGAAGGGCGTCGGCAGCCTTATATCCAGTCAGTAACTCCACTCAGCCAGTCATCATCATCAGCCTCAGGTGTTTGATAATCAGGCTCACTACCTTTCTTTACCAGAAGAAGGAGTTCCTCGGGCCTCAGTAATGAAGGGGAAAATGAACTCACAACAGATCAGGCCCTGGCCATTCACAGACCAGGGGATGAGGTTGAAACAGCGGAGAAAGAAAGTGAAGAGAAAGAAAGAGTAATGCTAGCCACTACTCACAGACAGGCCGTGAGGCAAAGAAGTCAGACATTCTGAGGTCAGTAAGAGCACGTAGTAAACTAAGAGAAAAGAAGAAGGCTTAAGTCAGGTTATGGTCTGGGGTCAGAATACCAGAGAAATAGTTGATATAAGCAAAGGGGCAAAAACCAACGGGTAGTCAGAACACGGTCCAAAGGTCGGGCAGCAATAGATCAGAATTCACAGCACAGGAATCAGGCGAACACACACCAGAGGCAGAAGCTTTAACTGGTAATTATTGGGGCCAGACAGCTCACTTAAATAGCAGAGCAATTACTAAGAACAGGGAGCACCTGGAGACAGCTCTGCACCTCTTAGTCTCAGTTAGGTCAACGGAGCTGACAATCATAGCAACAACAGCTCTGCATGCCCCGAGCACAGGATAGGATGACAAATCTTTCCATCACTGAGTCCCAGACACACTGAGCGAAGGAATCGTGACAGTACAACTCTTCTAAAGGGGGCCACCGGACCCCCTGGAAACCTATAAGAAATGCTCTGACCAAACAATCAGCCTTCACTGAACGAGCCGGAACACAGGATCGCTCCTCGGGTCCGTATCATCTCCAATGAACAAGATATTGGAGACAATTTCAGACCCTCCAAGAATCCATGATTCTCTATACATTGTACTCGGAACTTCCATCGATATACACTGGAGGAGGCAGAGATGAAACAGACAACACCGAAGGAATAAAATTCTTTGAGGGATCTGTAGAAAATATTAGAGACACGAAGGTATGGCAGAAGCTTTAATCTAAAGGCAACTGGATTGACTACCTCCAAAATCTTGTACAGGCCAGTACATTTAGGACACAGTTTCGCCAAAGGTACTTTTAGCCTAATATTCTTGGACTATAAAAAAAACTGTCGCCAACTTAAAAAGTGGAACCCACAAAACGTTTCCTATCAGCCTTACATTTTTAAAGAAGCTGAGCCACCCCAATATTCCTCCCTCCAGACATCCCCAAGATTCTGTATGGCCACCTCTACTCCTTGACACCCAAAACTCATCCTCGAGAATTCACCAAAATGAGGATGAAAATCATAAGTTCAAAAAAAGTGAGGTTCCAGTAGAATGATTGACCCAACTGTTAAAAACAAGCTGAGGAAGACATAAAAATGAGTACCTCTTGGTGAGCTGCAATAAACATATTAAAATTGGTTTTCACTATTAATTTGTCCTCTCTTTCTGACCATTGGTTTCAGGGTGGTAAGAAGAGGAAAACAACAAATCAATCCTCAATTTCCTACAAAACGCCCTCCAGAATTTAGAGACAAGTTGCATCCCCCGATCATGTGCACCCCCATACAATGTTCAAAGGAATGCCAAGCAATCTCACAACATGATTGATAAATAACCTGGAAAATGTTTCAGTATTAGGTAACCCTGATAACAGAACAAAGTGAGATTGTTTACTGAATCGGTCATCTACCACCCAAATAACAGTTTTTTCACCAAACAAAGGCAAATCGGTAATGAAATCCATGGAAAATGAGTCTATGGTCTTCCCAGAATAGGCAATAGGGCTAATTTCCCGGCCAGTAGGTTATGACAGACGTTACTGCGTGCGCAAACCTCCCAAGCAGATACAAAATCCTTAATATCGTTAAGCATGGAGGGACACCAAAGAGTCTAGCAATAGCTTTCTATGTAGCAGTGACCCCCGGTGACCACTTAAGATGGAATCATTAACCTGATACAGGAGAGCCAGTCAAAATGTGACACCAGTCACTATTATTTATTTATTATTATTGTGTTTTGCTTATATAGCTCTATCATATTCTGCAGCGCTTTACATAGATTATCAGCGCTGTCCCCAATGGGTCTCACAATCTAATTTCCCTAACAGTATGTCTTTGGAATGTTGGAGGAAATCGGAGAACCTGGAGGAGATCCACACAAACACGGGGAGAGCATAAAAACTCCTTGCAGATGTTGTCCTTTGTGGGATTTGAACCCAGGACTTAACCACTGAGCCACTGTGCTGCCTTGTCACTACTCACAGAGAGGCTGTGAGGCAGTAAATTCAGACGTTCCGGCGTTAGTATCTAGAAAGTGTCATGGTCACGCGTGGCTGGACACAGCGCCTCCAGCAGGGCTGATTTAGTGGACACGCATGACCCTGGATACACCGCCTCCAGTTGGGCGAATTTAAATGATAAAACGTGCAGCTGGATACGCCACCTCAAACAGGCGAATTTCGGAAATACACGTATGTCTGAAAACCCCGCCTCCAGTAAGGCGAATTTAAACAATAAAAGGGAAAACCTGGGAAACAATAACAACGGAGGCCCTGCGATAGGGAACGGGGAATTGGAGATCTCCTGCACTCCCCTTAGTCAGTGTCTCTACACTCCTAACGTTCCCTAGGCCGGTTCTGCACCGGGCGCCGCTTAGGATACCTTTAATCTCTACCTCGCCCTCCACCTACCCCTTTCTAGTGTAATGGCCGGTGCGGAAACTAATCCCACCACTGCACTAAAACACACATAAGGAAAAGAGACAAAACCGGGAAACACCACTTAGCTTTGCTCTGTTTCTTACGTTCCCAGCAACAGAGCCCACCACCACCTGCGTGCATCTTTTCCTCCGACCGGGTCCAACACCATAGTGCAGACTTGGAGCAAACAGAGTCCACCACCTGCATGCAGCTGTCCAGAAAAAGAGTCCAGCATCTTGAGTCCAGCTTTCCAGCAACCGCGTCCAGCATCATGAGTGCAGCTCTACACCATAGCTGCCACTCCACCAAGCCATGCAAGAACTCCTTGCTGACGCCATAGCTGCAACTCCACCAAGCCATGCCAGCCCTCCTCGCAGACACCATAGCTGCCACTCCAGGACTCTCACTGAGCTGCCTGGGACTCTCCTTCAGCTCCATCCTTCACCCAGGCTTGCTTGTAACTGAGGACTATCACCAACAGTGATTACCACACCTGACACTCTTTTATAGAGCAATCACACCTGTTTTATAATTACGTGCACAAAACTAAAGTAACCAAAGTGCAATGACCCTAATGGCCACCGGGGGGAAACTAAGAAAAAGACACCACTGTGTAATAACCCTTAATGGCCACCGGGGGGGGCAAAACCAACCCTGAGCAAACAGCTCACAGAAAAAAAAGGTTACTTGTGCATTTTCTCTGTCATATCCAACCTGGATCATGACAGTACCCTCCCCTTAATGAGGGGCCTCTGGACCCTCAAGACCGCTCCTCATTAGGGAACCACCTACAGTGGGGATGCCCAGATCCAGAGTTCACCCCAACCACTACCTGACACTTCATGTTAATGACAAAGGCACCCCTGGTATAGGCAATTTATGTTCTGGAGGCACCACACATCTCCCAAGCGCCGACCTGGGGAACGAGTTATGTATGTGTATGCTCTGTATGAGCTGGTAAGACTCCGCAACAAACTTCCACAGGATGTTTTTTGGTGGCCACCCATACATGCTCACCCACACATAGGTCCGGACCCAAGCGTTTATTGCCACACACTCGTTTGTCATAATTCGGTGAACTCATTCTGGGATCGACAACAGAGGCGTCCCCCTGTGTCACCACACTCACACCCCCGCTATTCACCAAGGGAACACCACCCTCCAACCCTTTACACCACAAGGTCTACGCTTCCCAGGGTTGGCTAATGGTGAGGGTTGAGACCCGCCCCTACTCCCCGCAGCACACCCACCGATCACACTGGTGGGAGGGGCCTGGGATACGGAGGAAAAATGCACTCCCTGGTCGCCTTCCTCCACACGACAAGGAGGGGGCGGCTTCTTCAGTGGTATGGAAGATTTGGCGTGAGCCCCACGGACTATAACACCAGTCTGCTCACTACCAGGATGTACCCCTTCACCTCAGGGAACCCCCAGACAGCACCATCTTTTCCTCCGACCAGGTCCAACACCATAGTGCAGCCTTGGAGCAAACAGAGTCCACCACCTGCGTGCAGCTGTCCAGAAATAGAGTCCAGCATATGAGTCCAGCTTTCCAACAACATGAGTGCAGCTCTACACCATAGCTGCCACTCCACCAAGCCATGCAAGAACTCCTTGCTGACACCATAGTTGCAACTCCACCAAGCCATGCCAGCCCTCGCAGACACCATAGCTGCCACTCCAGGACTCTCACTGAGCTGCCCGGGACTCTCCTTCAGCTCCATCCTTCACCCAGGCTTGCTTGTAACTGAGGCTATCACCAACAGTGATTACCACACCTGACACTCTTCTATAGAGCAATCACACCTGTTTTATAATTGCGTGCACAAAACTAAAGTAACCAAAGTGCAATGACCCTAATGGCCACTGGGGGGAAACTAAGAAAAAGACACCACTGTGTAATAACCCTTAATGGCCACCGGGGGGCAATACCAACCCTGAGAAAACAGCTCACAGAAAAAAAGGTTACTTGTGCATTTTCTCTGTCATATCCAACCTGGATCATGACAGAAAGCACGTAGAAACTAAGGAAAAAGATGAAGGCATAAGTCAGGTCACAGTCAGAGGTCAGAATACAAGACAAATAGCGGATTTAAGAAAAGGGGCAAAACCAAGTGGGTATTCAGAACACGGTCCAAAGGTCAGGCAGCAGTAGATCAGAACTCAAAGCACAAGAATCAGGCAAACCCACACCAGAGAGCAGAAGCTTTGACTAGCAGTGATCTAGGCCAGTCAGCTCACCTAAATAGCAGGACAATTACTGAGAAAAGGGAGCACCTGGAGAAATCTCTGCATCCTCCAGTCTCAGGTCAACTGACCTGCCAATGAAAGCACCGACAGCTGTCACACAGTGTCACACTATGCCAGTCTTCAGTAAGGAAGAAGGGCCTCAAACTGTCCCTGGAGCTGGGACCTTAACTATCTTTATCCCAAAGGTACTCTTAAAAGTAGAGAGGCCCGAGTCTCTGACCTTACTATGCGCATGTAAAAACCCTAATCTGTCCCCTCCCCATCCCGTGAGGCATGGGACAGAAATGAAAGGCAAACCAGGCACAAAGAGAAAACAGGGATGGCAGAAAACCTCTATCATACAAAAGCACTAACCAACAATAGAGAGGAGGATAGGGACTGGGAGGAATAAACTAAATGGGAAAAGGGACCAGAAGATAAACACGTACAACAGCAAACTACAGAATACCACAACTCCAACTTGAAACTTCAACTACTTAGCTTTAGCACACAGCACAGGAAGACAAATCTCCATTAGCAAGAACAAACTCCTATTTAGCACAGCATCTCCTAAGAGCAAGGAAGCAGAGCTTTCACTGGCAGGACAGAGAGGGTCTGGCCAGGTTTAATAAGAATAAGAAGCATTAACGACCACATCAGAAGCAGCTGAAATGGAGCTGCATGATTCTGACCGGCATAGAAAGGGTCATTAAGCTCTACAGCACCAAAGGAAACAAAATTCATTTAATATGGGATCCAAATACACAGCATAAATGGAAGATCTGCGATTCACAATACAAGGTGCTCTTCTACCCCCAGATCTCCCAGGTTGGCGTGACACTCTAGTGACAATAGGATGACAGAGCTGTCCATTACCGAGTCCCAGACACACTGAGCGGAGGAATCGTGAAAGAAAGAAGATTCTGCCAATGTTTTGCCATAAGCAGCAGCAATTAGAGTTGGCTTCTAATGCTGCAGTTAATTGATGATGTCGACTGTATAGTACAGATGACACCCCGAGTGTATGGAGCAGGCTAAGTTCCTGGCACATACAAAGACATGCAGGAAAATCATATGCCAGGAAGGGTATAAAAATTAAAGGTGAACTCTGGTTTTAGAGCGTCTTGAAAAATGAGGTCCATTGCTCAGCAGATTTCCTTTCCCTCGATCACCTATGGTCACGTTCAGGTCTTGTTTACATTTTGCAATCCTTTTCATGACTAACGCTATTAATACCTAAGCTCTTTTAATTTCCTGTTTTCTCCTTTTTTTTATAGAATCTCTGTTCTTGTTTTTCACATATTATGTTCTAACTGTTTACTTTTCCTACACACAATTAGTCGGAAATTGGCTTTTCATATTCTCTCCTAATGAGATGAAAAAGGGAATATATCTCTGGGAGATAGGAAGTCTCAAGAACTCCATTAAAACATGTTGTTGCTAGGAAACACCACAAAACAAATCGCGGCAACTTTGTACCGGTGTCAGGATCATAAAGGGCTACATTCAGAAATGGAAAGGCAAACAAAAATATACCAAGGTGAAGCGCTTTGTTGTGTTATCTAAATGGCAGAGGTAACGACCGAGACACTCACATTTTCACATTCATATTTTGGTAAGAGCATAAAACTCTAGAAAGTGTTCTGTGTAAGGAAAGAGAATTTCATATTAAATGGGTTGTACACTATTGGACAACGACCCCATCATAATCAATTTAGGGCCCTCATTAGAATAAACACAGAGTATACTCACGTCCTGCAGTGGTGTCGTTCCAGCAATGTCAATGCCGTTGTTCCCAGCAGTGATGTGACATTGTTGTGTCACGTATCAGCTGTAGACAATGTTCAGCCATACGTCAGCTTCATCTCAACAATATTCCAAAAGAGCGGACGTCTGCTCTGACGAAATAATAAAGACCGCAGGCAATCAGCATCGGCTCATTGGCAGTAACTGATACATGACCCAACAAAGTCACATCACTGCTGGGAACATCACTGAAAAGGAGGTGAGAATACGAGGGGCTGCTGTTAAGTCTTTGGCTTTACCCAGAAAGAAATGAGATTGGAAGATGAACCTTTACATTTATTCCACATACTCTCCACTGATGTCAACACACTTCTTACATCGGTATTCCCAGTTCTGTAAGCCTTGCAAAAAGAAGGATTTTGCCTGTGCCTCAAACCAGGCGTCCTTAACAGCCATGGCATCAGAAATGGTGTGAAATTTGGTACCCTTGAGGTGTTTCTTCAGGTTTGGAAACAGATGATAGTCGGAGGGAGCTAGATCTGGTGAATAAGTTGGGTGGTCAACCAGCTGGAAGCCCAGCTCCGCCAATTTTGCCTTGGTCACTTGTACAGTGTCAGCGGAGGCATTGTCTTGCAGGAACATGATTCCTTTGGACAGCTTGCCGCATCTTTTGGCCTTCAGAGCTGCCTTCAATTGGTCCAAAAGTTCAATGTAATACTTTGCATTAATGGTGGTCCCCTTTTGAAGGTAGTCCACTAGCAGCACGCCCTCCTTATCCCAGCACACAGACGCCATCATCTTAGTGGCTGATTTTTGCACCCTGAACTTCTTTAGACAAGGAGAACCACTGTGCCTCCACTCTATTGACTGCTCCTTCATTTCACGGTCATACAAATAAATCCAGGTCTCGCCCATAGTGACCAGTCAATCCAGGAGGTTCTTATCAGTCTGGAAATGCTGACAAATGGACCGGGAAGTTTTCACTCGCATGCTTTTCTTATCTGTTGTCAAATATTTGGGGACCCACTTTGCAGATAGCTTCTTCATGTCCAAATGTTCATGGATAATTACACAAATACATTCATGGGAAATCCCCATGATGTCTGCTATTGCTTTAGCTGAAATTCGCCGACTCTCCAGTATGAGGTTGTGTACAGCATCGATCATCTCCGGAACAACGACCACTCTTGGTTGTCCAGGACGTTCCTAATTGCTGGTGCTGAAGTGGCCCATTTTAAATTTGGCAACCCAGTTCTAAGGCTAGTTTCACACTTGCTTTTTTTTGCAGCGCGTTTTTCCCGCAAAAAAACGCATTAAAAAAACGCATACAAATGCATACAAACGCTGCGTTTTTTTCAAGCATTTTTATGCGCATGCAGGAAAAAAACGCAGCGTTTTTGCGCGTTTGTATGCGTTTTTTGTGCGTTTGCGTTTTTTTACAGATTTTGGAAAAACCCCACAAAAATGAAAAAACAACCATTCAACAACACACAAGACCAATGGGACTTCATTGTGGGTGTGGTATGTTAATATATAGACCCTGTCTACAGTATTCTTCACATTTGCTTGATTCTTCTCGTGACCATGGATCTGCGCTGGAAGAGTTTTCACTTCAACTTGGATTTGGACATCGCGATGGCTCAGGCGTATGCAGTTGCTTGCCATGAACAAAGGAAGAGAGAGAGGCAGCGAAGACGGCGGCGTATGTGGATACATCCGATTGTTGAACTCCGGGAGAGCCGTGGGGCATACCACACCCTCTACAGCGAGCTACAGGCAAACTCGGAGAAATTTACAGATTATATCAGGATGTCCCACGAAAGTTTCATGGATTTGCTTGCTCGTGTCCAACAATCCATCCGGAGACAGGACACACAGCTCCGTCGTGCGATTCCTCCTGAGGAACGGCTACTGGTGACATTACGGTATGTTTTAAAAACCAAGGGGTGCGGTCTGATGTTTTTTTTTTTAATTTAGTATTCAAAACCTTGGGTAATTAGTTTTCGTGAATGTACTAATATTTTATTTTATAGTTTTTTAAAATAATATACATAAATATTAATTTTACTTCTTTGTCTGTTCACAGATTCCTGGCGACTGGAGAAACCCTATCTTCACTACACTTCCAGTACCGTATTTGAATCTCTACCTTGTCTGGAATTGTTGCTGACACCTGCCGGGCTCTCTGGAATGTTCTTTGCCCAGAATTTATGCCCCTGCCCACCGCTGAAAAGTGGATGGAAATTGCTGACAAATTCTGGACAGTATGCAATTTTCCCAACTGTTTGGGAGCTGTTGATGGTAAACACATACGGATCATCAAACCCCAAAGAACGGGATCTGAGTACTATAATTACAAAAAGTACTTTTCAATAGTACTCATTGCGATTGCGGATGCCGGATGTATGTTTGTAGCAGTGGACATTGGAGCATTTGGCCGTGGTAATGACTCACAGGCTTTTAAAAACTCAGACATGGGCCGGAGGTTGTATGGCAACCAATTTAATTTCCCTATGCCACGGCCTCTTCCTCACACCGAAGCTCCGCCACTGCCCTTTGTAATGGTTGGCGATGAGGCTTTTCAAATGTGCGGAAACTTACTGAAACCCTACTCCAGCCGGGACTTGGACCACACCAAAAAAATATTTAATTACAGGCTGACCAGGGCCAGAAGAACTGTCGAGTGTGCTTTTGGGATTCTTGTTTCCAGATGGCGAATTCTGGGCACGGCCATTAATCTTAAACTTGAAACAGTCGATGAGGTGGTGAAGGCCTGTGTGGTTCTACATAACTTTGTGATGGCTAAAGAGCACCCGACATTTGAACTGGACGATGATGCTCCTAACCCATTGCCTGAATTCACTCAGCACACTCTCAGGTCATCCGTTGAAGTTGGCCAAATGAGGGACCAATTTGCGGCCTACTTTATTTCTGATGTAGGACGGGTGCACTGGCAAGATGAAATGGTGTAATGTTTTTGTTTTTTTATGGTAATAAAAAACCTTATTTGATACCATTACTGAGTGCACTATATTTTTTAAACTCCAATTTAATAAAAAACTTCCCATGTATAACTGAATTTTTTGATGTTCACACACCTGGGCAGGTAAATACACATATGAGTTAAAATGCAGCATTGCTAGTCTGCGTGAAATATATTGGAACGAGCAAAGCTGCAGGCCATGAATCAGGAAACCATTTTTTTCAAGAGAAAATTGTGCAACTAGTTGAAAACAAAGTATGTGATTTTCTCAAAACACAACCCTCAAAACCCAACCCCAATGAAAGTCCATGGGGAATACAAGTCAGCATTGAGTGGATGAATGAAATCTGCTCCATTCCAATTTACAAGTTATTACACTAGGCCTTGGAATGACTATACTAGGCCGTGGTATTTCAAATATGAGTATAGTATGCCTTGGGCCTACTAGTATAGTCATATGTGAAATACCACGGCCTAGTATAGTCATAACAAGGCATACTCAATTTTTGCCAACTAGGATCTTGTTTCACGAAAAACAAACGGGTGAAACTTGAAACCAACAGTTTGCTTTTCATGAAACCAGATTCTAGTTGGTAAAAATAGAGTTATTACACTAGGCCTTGTAATGACTACACTAGGCCGTGGTATTTCAAACATGAGTATAGTAGGCCTTGGGGCTAGTAGTATAGTAATATGTGAAATACCACGGCCTAGTATAGTCATACCAAGGCCTACTGTAATAACTCGATTTTTAACAACTAGCATCTTGTTTCACAAAAAACAAACTGGTGAAACTAGAAAGAAACTTATTTTTAAGACAAGTTTCAACAGTTTGTTTTTCATGAAACCAGATTCTAGTTGGTAAAACTAGAGTTATTACACTAGGCCTTGGAATGACTATACTAGGCCGTGGTATTTCAAATATTAGTATAGTAGGCCTTGGGCCTACTAGTATAGTCATATGTGAAATACCACGGCCTAGTATAGTCATACCAAGGCCTACTGTAATAACTCGATTTTTAACAACTAGCATCTTGTTTCACAAAAAACAAACTGGTGAAACTAGAAAGAAACTTATTTTTAAGACAAGTTTCAACAGTTTGTTTTTCATGAAACCAGATTCTAGTTGGTAAAACTAGAGTTATTACACTAGGCCTTGGAATGACTATACTAGGCCGTGGTATTTCAAATATTAGTATAGTAGGCCTTGGGCCTACTAGTATAGTCATATGTGAAATACCACGGCCTAGTATAGTCATACCAAGGCCTACTGTAATAACTCGATTTTTAACAACTAGCATCTTGTTTCACAAAAAACAAACTGGTGAAACTAGAAAGAAACTTATTTTTAAGACAAGTTTCAACAGTTTGTTTTTCATGAAACCAGATTCTAGTTGGTAAAACTCGAGTTATTACACTAGGCCTTGGTATGACTATACTAGTCCGTGTTATTTCACATATGACTATACTAGGCCTTGGGTTGGTTTTTAACATGTATTTACCCATCAGTGTGTGGGACCGGCGCAAACAACATTAATGAAACTTAGTAATGGTGAACCACAAATGTAAATTTATTTTTTATCACAAAAATAAACCAAAAAATTATTTTTTCCGGCGTTTGGGGGCAGATGGTTTCAATTTGGGGGTGTGCAGGGAATATGCAACACTTGCTGTTGAAGACGGTGTTTGAGGGGAAGGGGCAACAAAACTTGTGGGGGAAGGTAGTCCAGTTAAGGGAATTAAACTAGGAACACTTGGAGGAGAGGAAATCTGTTCAGGTACATTAGTTGTAATGGCATGTCGCCATAGGCTTGTGTGCCTGGACCGACTTTGGCCCAATGCCCACCTTGATAGATTTCGCCTTGAACTAGGGGCAAATATTGAGTGTAGGTCCCCCGTCTGCAGGTGTGGCTGCTGCTGCTGCTGAGGTGGCGGCTGCTGCTGCTGAGCTGGCGGCTGCTGCTGAGGTGGCGGCTGCTGCTGAGGTGGCTGCTGCTGCTGAGGTGGTTGCTGCTGATGAGGTGGTTGCTGCTGCTGCTGAGGTGGCTGCTGCTGCTGAGGTGGCTGCTGCTGCTGCTGAGGTGGCTGCTGCTGAGGTGGCTGCTGCTGCTGAGGTGGCTGCTGCTGCTGCTCTTCGTTGTCAGTGCTCGTCCTTGCAGGAGGACTGGTGGCGGCAGTGATGGTCCAGGTTTGCAGAGTGGTGGTGGCAGGGCTACTACATGTTGTTGTAGCGGCAGGGCTGTTCCATGTTTGCCTAGTGGTGGCTGAGCTCCACGCATGCATGGGAGTGGCGGTGGTGCTCCAGACAGGAGCAGCGCTTGCCATGGTGGTGTCGGTGAAGTGACCAGCTGCACTCAGACTTGTGGTGGTGTAACGGTGGGTGTCCTGGCTTTGAATAGAGGTGTCCGTGCAGTGGTATGCAGCACAAGTCGGTAGTGAGGTGAAGCGAGTCAATGGTGGCACAGGTGGAAAGGACACCACTGACTGCTGACCGTACCGATTATGCTGCATAGCCTGCAAGAAAGCATTGTTGCAGGCCTGCAGCACATTCAGCTGTTGATCAGGACTAAGGTGTTCCGCCATGCCCTTTTCAATCTTACTAAAAAAATGGTGTGCTGGTCTGTTGAGGTCGGCCTCCAGACGGTCAAGGCGCTGTTCTACAGAATTGAAGCGGTGTTCAAAGTGGTTAAAACCACGTTCCATGAGTGCAAAACCGCTTTCAACTCTGTCGGACAGTGACTTGAGGCTGGAATTAAATGTCTCGCTCAAATGCATAAACTCGGGCAAGACATTCCTGTCCAAGGCCCTCTGCCGCTGGCGGGTAGTGCCCGCATAACCAGTGGCAGAGACCTGGGACAGGGGAACACCTGATGGCCCAGCTTCCTGGTCACCAGCTGTGTGTGTGGTTGACCTGCAAGGTGCTTCCTGGCTGTCGGATGGCTGGGACGGGTCAGAGGACGTCCGAGGAAGGACCGCTCCAGGGCCAGGTTGCAGGGTGCTGCTCCAGGTGCTGTTGAAGAAAGGAAAATCATTACTACCATGCCTTTACAAGAAGCATCAGCTGTGGATTAGAAAAACACAGATTAATAAAAATAAAAACCCAAAATTTATAATACTTACGATCTCGTGGCAAGGACCGGTCTTAGGAACTGCAACGCGTGATAGTGACGGTATCTAGTTCTGGTCCTTGACGCAGATCCACTGCGAACCTGGCCCTCAGCACGAACATCACTGTTGAAGCGGTCCTTGATCGAACGCCAACGTGTTCGGACTTTGTCCACTGTTGATAAAAAAAAACAGTGCCGTCAAGGACAACAGTCACTGCGGCACAATGTAGCAATACAATACTCAAAGCAGTCACTGTAGACCCTGATGACACTGCTGGGTTTCCTGCTAGAATACACCTAGCACGAAACCCAACAGTGCCGTCAAGGACAACAGTCACTGCGGCACAATGTAGCAATACAATACTCAAAGCAGTCACTGTAGACCCCGATGACACTGTTGGGTTTCCTGCTAGAATACGCCTAGCACGAAACCCAACAGTGCCGTCAAGGACAACAGTCACTGCGGCACAATGTAGCAATACAATACTCAAAGCAGTCACTGTAGACCCCGATGACACTGTTGGGTTTCCTGCTAGAATACGCCTAGCACGAAACCCAACAGTGCCGTCAAGGACAACAGTCACTGCGGCACAATGTAGCAATACAATACTCAAAGCAGTCACTGTAGACCCCGATGACACTGTTGGGTTTCCTGCTAGAATACACCTAGCACGAAACCCAACAGTGCCGTCAAGGCCAACAGTCACTGCGGCACAATGTAGCAATACAATACTCAAAGCAGTCACTGTAGACCCCGATGACACTGTTGGGTTTCCTGCTAGAATACACCTAGCACGAAACCCAACAGTGCCGTCAAGGACAACAGTCACTGCGGCACAATGTAGCAATACAATACTCAAAGCAGTCACTGTAGACCCCGATGACACTGTTGGGTTTCCTGCTAGAATACACCTAGCACGAAACCCAACAGTGCGGTCAAGGACAACAGTCACTGCGGCACAATGTAGCAATACAATACTCAAAGCAGTCACTGTAGACCCCGATGACACTGTTGGGTTTCCTGCTAGAATACACCTAGCACGAAACCCAACAGTGCCGTCAAGGACAACAGTCACTGCGGCACAATGTAGCAATACAATACTCAAAGCAGTCACTGTAGACCCCGATGACACTGTTGGGTTTCCTGCTAGAATATGCCTAGCACGAAACCCAACAGTGCCGTCAAGGACAACAGTCACTGCGGCACAATACAGAGCAGGGAAATACTCACTAAACGCCTTTTTGGAGGATGCTGTGGCGCTGTCCCAGCCATCCATCAACGCTGCGGCCACCTCATTCCATAGCCGCCGGGTCACCACAATGTCCTTGTGCAGCCGGTCACGGCTGTCCCACAACGGCGAACGCTCCTGGACCAGGCTGATGAGCTGCTCATTATCCAGGTAGACGTCTTTATCCCGTTGTGGAACCTAGACAAAACACATTCATTAGAATAATCAAATTTAAATTGAATAAAAAGTTACAAAAAAAGAAACATAAAAAAGAGTAAAAATAGAAGATAAAAAATAAAGAACATTACAAATCATTTGATACTTACATTCCGTATCACCACCGGGACTTGGCTTCGCTGCTCCTGCTCTTCGCCCTCACTAGTCCCGTCCGCAGAAGATGATGATGACGATGTCTTAAAAAAGTTGAAAAAAACGTAAGAGATTTGGAGAAGCAGCAGATATACTTACCAGATGCACGAAAATAATCACCTCACGGTCTGCTTGCGCCAATTCCTGCCGCGATGGGGAATACTCTGATTCTGAAGACATACTGCATGTAAAAATAATAAAAATCATTAGTACATACATAATTTAAAAGGACAGGCATATAATGTAATATACTCACATTCTTCGCTGATATAATGGGTTCTTGGTTGACTGTCTGCTCTTCAATCTGTCAGTGTAGTAGTGGCAGAGTTTTGGCAGGCACCTCCTTTATATAGACTTTTTTTTTTTTACTTTAGAAGATTATAACTAGGACAACAAGTGGACACCACCAAAAAAACGCAGCGCTAAAAAAACGCATACCTGCGCATGCCAGTGCGCACGTATGCGCATCCATAGGCTATAATGGCCATTTTTAGCGCAAAACGTGCGCATACGTGCGCATGCGCTTTTTTCCAGGGCCAAAAAATGCAACATGCTGCGTCTGGAAAATACCAACGCACACCCCAAAAAAACGCAGCGCATGAAAATCGCATACATGCGCTTACCAGCGCGCAGGTATGCGCACCCATGTTAAATATAGGGGAAAAAACGCATGCGCACGTATGCGTTTTTTTCCAGCGCAAAAAAACGCAAATGTGAAACCAGCCTTAACTGTAGAATATGAAGGGCATTGATCCCCCAATGTTTGCGACATATCACCATGAATATTCTTTGTGGACTTTCCTTGCAGAAACAAGAATTTCTTCACTCCTCTACTCTCATTTGCTGTGAATATCGCATTAGACTCCGCCATTTTGTTTTCCCGCATGTGTAGAACACTGTTGCCATAAGCTAAAAACACAAAATTTTGAAAACATACATTGGACACATAAGGCTGTCATGTGATGTAACATTCTTTACCAAAGAAACAAAAAAAGATCACAAAGCCAAAGACTTATCAGCATCTCGTACACTGTTTTTATTTTAATTATGGCCCTAAATTGATAAAGCTGAGATTGTTGTCCGTGTTGCAGATTTGTTCGATTTCAGTCGATAAAGTTGAAAGTAGATATCGCCCAGAGATCTGTAATACACTGCCAGAAGTCTGGGGCATGAAAGCTGCCCTGGATCTTTGCTATCAGCAATGCCACTCTTTTTTCCTTTGGAATTTTTTTAAAGCCGGAAATTGATTTCCTTTCATCTAGTGCACATGTAAACTGTTGCTCCTTTCACACAGGAGGCTTTGGGTTCCCCATGCTTGTGATTGGTGGGATGTCAGCAGCCAATCCCATAGCTTATCATACATTTATCATCTAAACTTTATGTTCCTATATGTTGTTTATGGGGCAATCTTTTTAAAGGGAACTTGTCACATGAAAAAATACTATTAACCTGCAGATATGGGGTTAATCTGCAAGTTAACAACTTTCTCAATCTAACTGGAAGCCCCACTGCCAGGAGAAAATTTATTTTATTCTCCCAGGCAGTGTTCGGGTTTCAGTCACGAGGGTGGTGCCGCAATGGGTTCAGTCACTGCTCTGTGAATAGAGGTTGGCAGTTGTAACCGAACCCCAGCACCATCTGACAGCCAACTCTAATGCTGATGCGGCTGTCAGTCAGTGCCGGGGGGCGCGGTTAGAGCCGCCTTCTCTATACACAGAGCGGTGACTGAACCCACACTGGCATCGTCCCTTTGACAGAAGTACAAATGTCGCCAGAAGGAAGAAAATTCATTTCCTACCAGCAGTGGGAATCAAATTGCGGGCGTCGGGCACGTTGAGGAACCTATTAACTTGCAGATTAGCCCCATTTCTGCAGGTTAATAACATTTTTTCAAGTGACATTGAAATTTACTTTTGTCTTCTCTTTACTAAAATTCTAATTGTATTTTGACACCATTCCAATATTATGCAGACAATCTGGGGTTTATCAAAGACTCTGAGGGCTGTTTAGTAATAAGGGCAGAAAAAGATATGTAATTATGTATGCTTTAACCAAAAATAAAATGTAAAGTTTTCCTAATGTACCTTAAAATTAATGTGAAAGTAAGGAAAAATAAATAAGTAAAAGCACAATAAAAAATATTGAAACAAAAAAAGAATCTGAGTTTATTAAAAGATGCTAAATATTAGAAATCATATTTGCCATTTCAAAGCTCAAATAGCAAAATGACTTTATACATTCCTTAAAATGAAATTATCAATGAATGATACATAAATCTGAAATGTCTGCAAAATCTCCCCGAACAATAAATATTCTTGGCCCAAACTAAATAAAAACTTTACAAAATTCCTTCTTAATGGAGCAAAGCAGAGCACAGCAGGTGAATTATAGTGGATTTCGGAAGAAAGGGAAGAGAATTTAGTGATTGATCTGCCATCTGTTTTTAGCATACCATTTTTGTGACTCAAACATAAAAATCTATTATTTAGAGGAGACAGCAAGGAAGCCGAAATCATAGAATGAAAAAGCTTTAATAATGATACGGCACAACATTGAAATGATTGATTGTTTCTTTGGTACTTGAGTTGCGGCACATCGTAGACCGGGGTGACGTAGAAATAACAAGTCTACCTGTGATATAAACTTTCTGATAGAAAAACCAATGATTTGTGAAGGGAACAAGACTGAATTTGTACAACGTTTCTTACTCTCAACTTGTTTTTTTTCTTAACGTGCCCTCTATTTTCTGCATCTGTTTAAAGATGAGACAATCTTAATAGAAACAATGCACATCATTAATCGAGCGCATTTGTCCAGATAAGTGAGTGCAAAAGAAGCCCAAGAGACCTGCTTAGGACTGCAGTCAAGTTCAGCCTGGAGAGACAAAGAGATGGAGAGAGAGTGCAAGGTAGACTTGGAACTTATAAATGGTTAAACCTGAATTTGTCATGTCCAGAAACAGCGGCGGACTGGAACACCTTGGGCTCACCAGAGAAAATCATTCTTGGGGCCCACTATATAGCTACATAGAAATAAATACAAGACCACCAATTGTGCGGTAAAACACGCTAATATCAGGCTGTGTGCCCACGTAGCGATTTTTAAGCGCTATTGCCGCGATTTTCGGCGCGAAAACGCTGCGAAAACGTTTAAAAATCGTGTACATGACGCCCCCCATGCATTCCTATGGCATTCCGCACATGCTGTGCTAATGCTGCGCTTTTTTCCGCGGCGGAATCGCATCGCGGAAAAAATCGCAGCATGCTCATTCTTTTGTGCGGAATCGCAAAGAATTGCCGTGATTCCGCACCCATAGGAATGCATGAGAATCGCTTACTTCCCGCATGTGGCTATGCCCACCATGCGGGAAGCTAAGCGTCTCATGTGCGGTTGGTACCCACAGTGTGGAGGAGAGGAGACTGTCCTCCAGGCCCTGGGTACCATACCCCTGTAAAAAAAAGAATAAAAAATCGGGGTATATTTATCTTCCGGCGTCCCGCGCTGCATTCCTGGGCCACAGCGTTCCCAGTAATGCCTTGCGGCAAGGCCCTGTGATGACGTAGTCTCGCGAGATCGCTATTGCAACGCGAGACTACGTCATCACAGGTCTCGCAAGGCATCGCTGGGAACGCTGTGGCCCGGGATGGCAGCGCGGGACACCGGAAGGTAAATATACCCCGACTTTTTATTTTTTTTAGCATTTTAACATTCTATCTTTTACTATTGATCCCGCATAGGCAGCCTCAATAGTAAAAACCTGGTCACACTTGTCAAACACTATGTTTGACGAGTGTGACCAACCTGTCAATCACTTTCCAAGCAATGCTTCAAATCGCTTGGAAAGTGCTTGAATATCGCACATGAAAATCACGGCAAAATCGCGATCATAATCGCGGTGAAATCGCGCAGAAAAAAACGCGCGATTTCTGGGAAGGAGTCCGGTTTTCTGTGTGCGTTTTAACACGCAACGTGGGCACATAGCCTCAGGGTATAATATAAGGTAGTACACGTCTTAAATATGTAGCAGGAGTTGGGGTAGCCTCCCTCATAGACTATAAAGCAGCCCCTTCATATAGTATAATGCAGCCTCCTCATAGAATATAATGTAGCTCCCTCATAGGGTATAATGCTGCTTCCTCGTAGGGTATAACTCTGCCCCCTCATAGGGTATAATACTGCCCCCTCATAGGGTATAATACAGCCCCCCTCATAGGGTGTAATACTGCCCCCTCATAGGGTATAATACAGCCCCCCTCATAGGGTAAAATGCTGCCCCCCTCATAGGGTATAATACTGCCCCCCTCATAACTGCCCCCCTCATAGGGTATAATGCTGCCTCCTCATAGGGTATAATACTGCCTCCTCATAGGGTATAATACTGCCCCCCTCATAGGGTATAATGCTGCCTCCTCATAGGGTATAACGCTGCCCCCTCATAGGGTATAATACTGCCCCCTCATAGGGTATAATACTGCCCCCTCACCCCCTCATAGGGTAAAATTCTGTCCCCTCATAGGGTATAATGCTGCCCCCTCATAGGGTATAATGCTGCCTCCTCATAGGGTATAATACAGCCCCCCTCATAGGGTATAATACTGCCTCCTCATAGGGTATAATACAGCCCCCCTCATAGGGTAAAATGCTGCCCCCTCATAGGGTATAATACTGCCCCCCTCATAGGGTATAATTCAGCCCCCCTCATAGGGTATAATACTGCCCCCTCATAGGGTATAATACAGCCCCCCTCATAGGGTAAAATGCTGCCCTCCTCATAGGGTATAATACTGCCCCCCTCATAACTGCCCCCCTCATAGGGTATAATGCTGCCTCCTCATAGGGTATAATGCTGCCTCATAGGGTATAATACTGCCTCCTCATAGGGTATAATGCTGCCCCCCTCATAGGGTATAATGCTGCCTCCTCATAGGGTATAACGCTGCCCCCTCATAGGGTATAATACTGCCCCCCTCACCCCCTCATAGGGTAAAATGCTGCCTCCTCATAGGGTAAAATGCTGCCTCCTCATAGGGTATAATACTGCCTCCTCATAGGGTATATTGCACCCCCTCATAGGGTAAAATGCTGCCCCCTCATAGGGTATAATGCTGCCTCCTCATAGGGTATAACGCTGCCTCCTCATAGGGTATAATACTGCCCCCCTCATAGGGTATAATGCTGCCCTCCTCATAGGGTATAACGCTGCCCCCTCATAGAGTATAACGCTGCCCCCTCATAGGGTAAAATGCTGCCCCCTCACAGGGTATAATGCTGCCCCCTCATAGGGTATAATACTGCCCCCTCATAGGGTATAACGCTGCCCCCTCATAGGGTATAATGCTGCCCCCTCATAGGGTATAATGCTGCCTCCTCATAGGGTAAAATGCTGCCCCCTCATAGGGTATAATGCTGCCTCCTCATAGGGTCTAAAGCTGCCCCCTCATAGGCTAAAATGCTGCCCCCCTCATAGGGTATAATACTGCCCCCCTCATAGGGTATAATGATGCCCCCTCATAGGGTAAAATGCTGCCCCCTCATAGTGTATAATACTGCCCCCCTCATAGGGTATAACGCTGCCCCCTCATAGGGTATAATACTGCCTCCTCATAGGGTATAACGCTGCCTCCTCATAGGGTATAATACTGCCCCCCTCATAGGGTATAATGCTGCCCTCCTCATAGGGTATAACGCTGCCCCCTCATAGAGTATAATGCTGCCCCCTCATAGGGTAAAATGCTGCCCCCTCACAGGGTATAATGCTGCCCCCTCATAGGGTATAATACTGCCCCCTCATAGGGTATAACGCTGCCCCCTCATAGGGTATAATGCTGCCCCCTCATAGGGTATAATGCTGCCTCCTCATAGGGTAAAATGCTGCCCCCTCATAGGGTATAATGCTGCCTCCTCATAGGGTATAAAGCTGCCCCCTCATAGGGTAAAATGCTGCCCCCCTCATAGGGTATAATACTGCCCCCCTCATAGGGTATAATGATGCCCCCTCATAGGGTAAAATGCTGCCCCCTCATAGTGTATAATACTGCCCCCCTCATAGGGTATAACGCTGCCCCCTCATAGGGTATAATACTGCCTCCTCACAGGGTATAATGCTGCCCTTTCATAGGGTATAATGCTGCCCCCTCATAGGGTATATTGCAGCCCCTCATAGGGTATAACGCTGCCCCCTCATAGGTTATGATGCTTACCCCCCTCATAGGGTATAATGCTGCCCCCTCATAGGGTATAACACTAGATAGATTAGATAGATAGATAGATAGATAGATATAGAGATAGATAGATAGACATAGATGTAGATAGATATAAGATAGATAGATATAGAGATAGATAGGTATATAGATAGATATGGATCGCCCTCCCACCCAGGGCTGTGGGGTACACGGTACCGGGCCGGTATCAGCGGGATGTGTCACAGCAGCAGTGACCCGGTCCGTGGCCCTGGGCGCCCAAGTAATGGCGGGGAATGTAATGATTTGATTAGTTCGTGACGCCACCTGTGGTGCTCGGCAAGTGAGGTGTTAAGCCGACGCTGCATACAAATCCTCTGGGACAGATGGTGTAGTGCAGCAATGGTGTTATAGCCCTCCACAGGCAGGGCTGTTGTCCCAGGGCAGTGTAGATGAAGTGACACTTCAATGGTGTTGTGTCCGGCGCAGGGGATGTAGCAGTGCCAGGGTGGCGGACGCAGGAAGGAATGGAGGACACAAGGGCATGTAGTTCCAAAGCTTTACTCACAGTCTGTAGTGCCCGCTTCCGTACTGTGTCCTCCGGGTGAGGGACCCAGTCAACCTCCAGGCAAGATGGAATGCTCCCCTCCAACACTCCGCCAACTTATGTGTCTTTTCTGAACGACTCCTCTATAGCGCCTTAAAGTGTGAAGATCTCCTAGTACTGAGTTACACTGGAGTTCCTCCTGACTGATGTTCCCAAGAACTCTACTTGTACGGCAGACAGCTGTAGCCTGCTTCGTGGACTCCTTACTCCTGAGTCCCGGCTCTCTATCCATGTTGCTGTTGTGCCCCAAGTCTTAGATGGGAGTAGTGCATTTACAGCCAACTACTCCACCTGTGTCTGCTGCAGAACCATAAGTGTCCATACAACTTCGGGGACCGGGCCCCGGCCTTGCGCTGAGAACCTATAGGTAGGGTTCCTCTTCCAACCCACGTCCTCTCTGTTCTCTCTACTCCCTCATTCCGTACCAATCTCTCTTTCTTATGGAAGCTTAGGTTTCAGTTCTACGTCTTTCCACCTTCTTTCCTTTCCCGTGCCAGCTGGCTCAGGTCACTGAGGCAGCTGCAGCACTCCTTCCTCCATCCCTTCTTCCAGGGATCCTCACTCCTGTCCGAGTGACCTCCTACTCGACTGACCTTCTGTTAGACTGACCTGTCATCCTACACTTTCCGACTCTTTTATGTATTCTTAACTCCACCCACCTCCCAGCACGTCCAGTGTTCCAAGCAGGGAACCACCAAAAGTGCTCTGCTTCTCTCTAAGCATGGAGCCGCAATGTGGTTGTGCAGAACTACCCTGTTGTGTGGGTTGCGGGTGTTGGAGCGTGGAAAGGAGTTCCCACCTTACCTGGATGGTGGGGCACCACACCTTAGGAGAAGGTGTAGTACCTCTGTGGTGACTGAGTCTCAGGGGCGCCACAGATAGATAGATAGATAGATAGATAGATAGATAGATATAAAGATAATAGATAGAGATAGATATAGATAGCTATAGAAAGGTATAGAGATAGATAGATAGATAGATAGATAGATAGATAGATAGATAGATAGATAGATAGATATAGAGATAGATAGATATAGAGGTAGATAGATAGATTGATTGATTGATTGATAGATAGGGGATAAATAGATAGATCTATGGATAGATGATAGATAGATGGATAGATATAAAGATAATAGATAGATATAGATATAGATAGGTATAGATATAGATAGACTATCTATATCTATCTATCTCTATATCTATCAATCTCTGTATCTATTCTCTGTATCTATTTATCTCTATATCTATCTATCTATCTATCTCCATCTCTATATCTATCTATAGCTCTATATCTATCTATATCTATCTCTATATCTCTCGATCTATCTCTATATCTATCTATCTCTATATCTATCTATATCTATCTCTATATCTATATAGATATAGAGAGAGATCGAGAGATATAGATATAGATAGAGATATAGATAGAAGATAGATAGATAGATATAGAGATAGATATAGATAGATATAGAGAGAGATATAGAGATAGATAGAGATATAGAGAGAGATAGACAGAGATAGATAGATAGATAGATAGATAGATAGATAGATGTAAAGATAGATAGATGTAGAGATAGATAGAGGTAGATAGATGATAGATAGATAGATAGATAGATAGATATAGAGACAGATAGATAGATATAGAGATATAAAAAAAAACAAATCACAATACTCACCTCTCCTCGCTCCCACGCTGATGCCTGCTTCAGACTCAGGAGCTGTCCCCTCTGCCAGACACACAGCGGGTGCGCGATGAAGTGACATCATCGCGCACCGGCTGTGAGTCAGGAGCAGAGGGGACTGATGGGAGAGAGACGCTCTCTCTTCCACTGCAATTGAGGCCGGCGCCGGCTGCCTAGGCTTGGGGGCGGGGCCCCAGGGGAGTGGAGGCCAAGATTGAAATGATATTCACTGCTGAAGCAGTGAATATTCATTTCTGTTTAGTAGCAGGGACAGGGGCTCCTGCCTCCTGACACCCACTGCTGCTCCGCTGGCATGGGGCCCCCATAGCAGCTGCGTGGCACTGGCTGGGGGCCCCCGGAGCAGTGGGGACGCTAGGCAACTGCTGGCCCTGTATGCCAGCAGGTGCCAGGGCCCACCGGATCCTCCAGTTCTCTGGCGGGCCAGTCCGACGCTGTCCAGAAACACTAAGTACCTTAAGATTTAGGACTAATCTGCAGGTAAATAGCATTGAAATCCTGTCTGACTACTTTACTAGAAATGCGGCCACAGGGAGAAAATAAACTTATGTCTTCCCTACGTCCGCTCACTTCCAGTCATCAGGGAGGTGCAGGAAGTGGCTACAGTCACCACTCGGTATACTGTAAGAATGTTGTAATCACTCAGCATGGTGACAGTGTTCTCAGCATGGTGTGTGTGCAGAGTAAACTGTCAATCAAAGTGTTTGGCAGTGATTACCGTGCACTCAGTTTACCAAGTGATAACTCTAAGCACTTAATGCATCGCCCCAATGGCTGGAATCGAGCAGCTGCATGGCTGATATAATGTAATTTCTTCCTAAGGCAGCCAGGCAGGATTTATACGTCATTTACCTGACAGGTTACCTTTCAAGCCATAAATAATAGAAGCTCAAAATATTCAGCATATTTTAAATCAAAGCAATTTCTTTTACAGGGACTCTGTCAGCACAGAATAACTGTTCTTTCTAAGTACACACTCTCAGTGCACTCTTTGCGTGGCCAACATTTAAGAGCAATTGTTCTTGCTCCATTAGAAGCTGCTTTCAACTGCTGCTCAGCAAGATCCACACACTACATTCTAACAGTCTGTGTATTATGAAAGCTGTTCAAGGATATAGCGCAAAAATAGGGTCTTATCTGAGAGATAAATGACTAATACAAAAAGATTGCACTCACCAGACGTAGAGATTCGCTGCAGCAGATCCACGGGTCCAAAGAGGACCAGCCGTTAGATATAAAAATTGGGAGAACGTGGTCCTGTTCTGCGCTGCTGAATCACTGAAAGTCCAGACGTATTAATAATTGTAGTTTTTATTCAACGCGTTTCAGAGTTTCACAGAACTCCTTCATCAGGATATTACCACAAGAAACTTGGCAATGAAGTACGTTTTAAAAATGCACAACTTTGCAATACCTTGTAATTTGTAATAATAAAAAAGGTTTTAGCTATTCTTCAACAAAAAAAAGTCTATTACAGAAATATACATTCTTACCTGTATATACAGTGCCTTGAAAATGTATTCATACCCCGTGAACTTTTCCACATTTTTTCACAATACACCCACAAACTCAAATGTATTTTATTGGGCTTTTATGTGACATACCAACACTAAGTAGCAAGTATGGTATTTGTGAAGTGTAAAGAAAATAATGCATGGTTTTCGAAATATTTTAAAAATATAAATCTGAAAATTGTGACGTGCATTTGTATTCAGCCTCTGAGTAAATACTTTGTAGGACCATATTTCAATGCAATTACTGCTGCAATTTTTTCCCATTCTTCTTTGCAAACTAACTCTAGGTTGGTGAGATTGGATGGAGAGTGTCTGTGAACAGCAATTTTAAAGTCTTGCCACAGATTCTGACCATAGCATCTTTTTCCACATGCTAGAGCTGTCCCTTACATAGCATGTGGAAGAAGGTGCTTTGGTCATATAAGAACAAATTAAAACTTTTTGGGCTGAATGCAAAATGCTATATGTTGCAGAAAACTAACAATGTACATAACTCAGAAAACACCATCCCCAATATCAAACATGGTGGTGGCAGCATAATGCTTTTGAGATGATTTTTTTAAGCAGTAACAGAGAAGCTATTCAGAGTTCATGGGAAGATTGATGGATTAATCTTGTAGGAAAACCTGTTAGAGGCTGCAAAAGATTTGAGACTGGGGTGTAAGTTCACCTTCCAGCAGGACAACGACTCTAAACATACTGCCAGAGCTACAATGGAATGGATTAGATCAAAGCATATTCATGTGTGTGATGGCCTGGTAACAGTCCAGGCCGAAATCCCATTGACAATCTGTGGCAAGACTTGAAAATTGCTGTTCAACAATGCTCTCCATCTATCTCTCCAGATGCTCCAAAAACGCTCTCCATCTTACAGAACGAGAGCTATTTTGCATAATAGAATGGGCAAAAATTTCAGCCTCTAGCTGTACAAAGCTGGAAGAGACATTCGCCAAAAGACTTGCAGCAGTAGTTGCTGAGAAAGGTGGTCCTACAAAGTATTAGACTACAGGGGGCTAAATACAAATGCACATCACAATTTTCATATTTATATTTTTTTAAATACTTAGAAAAAAAATGTATCATTTCCAAAATAATTGCTACTTAGTATCACATAAAATCTCAATAAAATACATTTAAGTTCTTGTGTGTGTGGCATGAAAAAATGTGGAAAAGTTCACGGGGTATGAATATTTTTTCATGGCACTGTACTAATATCAGTGAAGCATAGAATGCGTCACATCATTTCTAAAAAAAGATGGGAACATCAAATATCTCTGAGCATGAATTCAGAGTTCATCCTGGAGAACTTTCATTGTTTTAGCAATTGCAGTTACACAGTTCTGTACTAAGATCCTGACACTTTCCAATCTCTTTCTGTTACAGTGTCCCACTTCGTTCTGTTATAGTCATTGCACTATATTTTCTATTTCACTTCACACTTTTTCTAAAATAATTTCTTGGATCCCTTTGAGACGCAGACAGTGAGATATGCGGTTTTGTTATGGCATGTAGGTGAGCTATGCCTTGTGTGGATGTGATTCCCATACTCCGACAGCGTTAGCAAAATATAGAACAAAAAAGAAAAAACAGTATGAATGGTTCTCCATGTAATACACAGATATGCAAGGGAGAAGTCGAGCTGCACATTATGTTTCCCTCTTACACATAAAAAATGTGGATAGTTTCTGCTCTTATTTTATTCCCGCTGCTCCCCTGAGTATTCCATTTATTGTGGTTTTTAAATCAGCCATTTGTTTCCAGAAATATAAACCTTTTTATTTTAATCCTAATTTTTATGGTCTTCACAATGAGGTGTGGCTCAAAGTGTTATGGCTGCAAGGAGGTCACTTTAGCCAGTGAGATCACTATTCTGGGCTTGTAGTTGCTTTGAAAGTAAAGTACTACCTTTGGTGCTAATCCAAAGAGAACCTAGTAGAAGGTGAGACCCATCTTTCTGTGTGTAGTTGTTCACACTGAATAAAGTGCTAAGAGAAGACACTCTGTCCAGGGCTTTCCCGTCTCCTCCATGGTTTTCAGGATATTTAACTTTGACATACAGTACTGTGGCGCCCCCATGAGTATGGTCGCCACACTGTCATTGCCTTCCTCCAGGGGAGGGTAATGCCAGGCTTGGAGGCAATGATGGGTCTCTCCAGCAGTTTACCTATACATGCAACACAGTTCCACCCCAGGCCAACAGGGGGAACTCTGAACCATGATTAAGGGGAGGAGTGCTCTCTGTGGGCCAAGAGGAAGGGGTAGTCAGTCAGTCAGTCTGCGGAGGGTGAAGTGTGCAGACGTGTGGAAAGAGCACTGAGGCTGAGCTCCGGCTGGAGCGCTCCCTCGCGGTGAGAGCGCATGAGCAGGAGCCTGGTCTCCACGGTTGTACGGATACTAACGGTCCTGCAACAGACACCAGAGGAGTAGGAGGCTGTACATGCCC
This sequence comes from Dendrobates tinctorius, assembly GCF_039654945.1. Taxonomy (NCBI): domain Eukaryota; kingdom Metazoa; phylum Chordata; class Amphibia; order Anura; family Dendrobatidae; genus Dendrobates; species Dendrobates tinctorius. Next base: position 3,519,172 of record NW_027361872.1, read on the forward strand.
TGCTCCCATCTAAGACTTGAGGGCACAACAGCAGCTTGGTTAGAGAGCCGGGACTCAGAAGAGAGGAGTCCCCGAGATAGGCTACAGCTGTCTGCCGTGCAAGTAAGGTTCTTGGGAACATCTGACAGGAGGAACTCCAGTGAACTGAGTACTAGGAGATCTTCACATATAGAGGCGCTAGGAAGGAGACTGCACAGCCCTTCTGCTGAGAGAGAATCCCTGAGTTGCTTCCAGGCTAGCCTGCTCCAATACCATCTGTAATCAGGACCCTGGACTGCAGTTATCAAGTAAAGGTACAGAAATTGCACCCCGCTGTGTCTTGTCTGCTTTCTACCCTTCCGGCACTGCTACATCCCCGTGCCAACCACCTCTACACTGCCCTGGGACTATAGCTTCACCTGTGGGGAGCTTTTACATCTTTGCTGCACCATACCATCAGTCCCAGCGGATCTGCAGCGTCGGCTTAACATCTCCCTTGCCGAACACCACAGGTGGCGTCACGAACTATTCTATTAACTACATTCCACCACACTTGGGCGTCCAGGGCCACAGACCGGGTCACCGCTGCTGTGACACATCCCCCTGACACCGGCCCAGTACCGAGTACCCCACAGCCCTGGGAGGGCGACCCAGTACCATTTAGTCTCAATTCAAAGCTTTGGTTCCCAGACCATTAGGATAGACATAGCTGGTTCCAAGAATACGACCAGTGCCAGGTCACTTGTTTAGAACAGTCTGGCAGTTTAATCACTATCTGCAACAGCACAGTATGCTGAGCACACCACAAACTAAGCAGAAACCAAAAATATAGCACTTACAAAATCTTCAAGGTAATCCAAGTCAATCCAGTAAAGGCCCTGTCACACTAAACGATGCCCCTACGATCCCGACAACGAAACAACCTTGTCAGGATCGCTGGTGCCGCGCTATATGATCGCTGGTGAGCTGCCAAACCGGTAGATTTCACCAGTGATCAGGACCAGCGAGGATGCTGGTATCCAAGGTAAATATCGGGTAACTACGCGCGCACATCACTTAGTTACCCGCTGTGTACCTTGGATACCAGCTCCCAGCACGAGTACGCAGGTATCTAAGATACACAGCGAGTAACTAAGTGACGCGCGTGCTTAGTTACCCGATATTTACCTTAGATACCAGCTCCCAGCTTCTGCTTACAGCACTGGGAGCTTGCTGATCGTTGGTCTCCCTTTGAATTCTGCATCCTCCTGGGTTTCGGCACCAAAGATGTCAAAGTAATTAATTTGGGATCAGGCTTAAAACATCTGGTTTGTAGCTCACTCTAGGTTCCAATGGGTGTAGCAGTGCATCAGAGACACAGACACAGAGTATCTCTGTATGCAGTCGGTCCCTCTCTGAGGTAACAATGTCTTGTTGCATTTGTATATGTATTGTTGCTGTATTTATTACTATGTGATGCACTACTAATTCAGTCTTAGTGCAGGAAACTACGCCAATCATAATATGCATAAACGTATTCCTCACATTAGCCTGGGAAATGAGGGAAGCCTTGTATGTGAATGTTAAACATAAGAAGCCTTAGTTCATTATACTCCCAAAAGTAATTGCTGGAGAACTTGTGATTAATGTATGTAATTGTTAGGCCAGGGCAGGATCATCTTGAGAGAGTCAGTCGGCTGAGGGCCGGATTCGGTTTTTAACCATCATGAGAGAGCCGATGAGTTGAAGACAAAAAATGGACTTGTCCATTTGGATAAAGTGACTCGTATATCACATTCCCTATGATATTGCAGTAAATAGAGGAGCTGTGGGGACAAGGATAGCAGCCTTACAAGAACAGAAATAAATCGGTACCGTCGATCCTTCCAATCTTTTTTATGAGATTAGAAAACCCTGTAGAATACAATTTGTAGAGAAAGTCCAGGACAGGTGTTTTATGATTTTATTTTCATTATTCAATATAGCCTTGTATTCATTCAGTATAGGAAAACGGCACGGCCTTCTTGACCCTGAATCACATTATTTTTGCTATGCTTCAGTGTAGATCGGGTCTCCGTTGAGCTGACCTTTACTCCGTACTAAAGTACAAATAATGACTAAAGCAACAAATAACTTGAGGCAGAAGAGGGCAAATTATCTAGAGAGAAGCTTTAACTTTTTATTTAAGATACAATAGTTGACAGATTCTGCTAGAGTACATGAAATCATTTATAAATACACATGTATATGCATTCATATGTTCCCTTCAGCATGTGGCATTCCCAAAGCCGAATAGATAAATGTAGCTGATTGGAGTAAGGTTAATATGTTCACTATTATTATTACTATCATTATTATTTACTTTAATGCCCCATTAATTCCATGAGAAAAAGAGTTAAATGTAAAACTTTGTAAAATAAACATAAACTGGATGACTGACAAACCAGTACGGAGGGAAAGAGAGAGTGTCCAATCTACAAGCCAAGGGGGAAGGAGGCAGTAGGTGATGGCGGAATCTGCTTATGTGGCATTCTAGGTAGCAGGGTTATTGTTTATTTGGAGGCTGAAGATTTTTTTGAAGATGTTGATCTTCAGTTTGCTGTTAACAGTTTAGAAAGTGGGGAGAGATGATAATTTGGGGTAATGGGTTCCGGAGTATAGGGGAAGCATGGGAGAAATGTTGGTGATACTTGTGTGAGGAGTAGACAAGAGGACAACAAAAAAGGAAGGCGTTCTTGTGAAATTTTGTTTCAGGAGATCAAGTCAGTAATCATTGGGTATTGGATAGCCAACAAAGTAGCCATCAGAGAAGGGTGAGAATTATCTTGCAACAGAGATAAGGGTGGACTGGAGGAGCTAGAGAGTCTTAGGGTACCATTACACTTAAAGATGCACCAGCGATCCCGACAACGATACGACCATTACACTTAAAGATGCACTAGCGATCCCGACAACGATACGACCTTGTCAGCATCGCTGGTGCATCGCTACATGATCGCTGGTGAGCTGCCAAACAGGCAGCTTCACCAGCGATCAGCACCAGCGAGCATGCAGGTTTCTAAGGTACACATCGGGTAACTAAGTGACGCGCGTCGCTTAGTAACCCAATATTTACCTTAGATACCAGATCCCAGCGCCTGCTTAGAGCGCTGGGAGCCTCGCTGATCGTTGGCTCCGCTGCCACACGCAGCGATGCATGCTGGCCATGATCAAAAAATGGCCCAGGACGATAGTGCACGATCAGTGATACCCAGCAGAGGGCCCGGTCGCTGATCCCTGCCACACACAGCGATCTCGCTGGCGAGAACGCTGTGGCGTCACAAAATCAGCAATCTTGTTAGCGAGATCGCTGTGTGTGACGGGGCCTTTAGGGGCGATCTTGCAGTGTGTGTCACACATCATCGACCGCCCCCCCCGCCGGGTATCGCTGATCGTGCAGGAATGTCCTGGGCCATTTTTTGATCGTTGGTCTCCCGCTGGCCAGCACGCATCGCTGCGTGTGGCAGCGGGAGACCAACGATCAGCGAGCTCCCAGCGCTGTAAGCAGACGCTGGGAGCTGGTATCCAAGGTAAATATTTGGTAACTAAGCACGCGCGGCGCTTAGTTACCCGCTGTGTACCTTGGATACCAGCTCTCACCGCAAGCACGCTGGTATCCAAAGTACACAGTGGGTAACTAAGCGACACGCTGCTTAGATACCAGCTATTTACCTTGGATACCAGCGTCCTCGCTGGTCCTGATTGCTAATGTGTCTGCCTGTTTGGCAGCTCACCAGCGATCATGTAGCGACGCACCAGCGATCCTGACCAGCTCGTATCGTTGTCGGGATCACTGGTGCATCGTTTGGTGTGACGGGACCCTTAAATCAGTGGTTTCAGAGAAGTAGGACATTGCAGTATCCTAAGAGGGAGATGGTGAGGGCTTTTGCCAGCATTTTTATTTACTTGATCTGGAAGAATAAGCAAATTGGAGAAATATTTTTGAGATAAAGGTGGCAGTGGAGCCAAAGTGCTACAGACAAGAATGAAACTGGGAAATTGTGGACTCTCCACTCATCACTGAATGTTCTGTGGGAAGGTTGAGTGAGTTGTTTGGATGTGATTAAAATTAAAAAATGGTGGAACGCTCACTTTCCGATTCCCTTTTGAATCTAGCGTAAGCAACTACAGATGTCAGTGCTGGCTCCTGAAGTCATGGAAGCGGGCCATTGCAGCCTGTGAATGGCTGGCTGCACCGTTCAGGTGACTATAAGACTGTGTCATCAGGTCTTTTGCTGACATCACCTGCAGTTAATCATGGCTGCAATTATCTTCCGACTTCTGAATGCAGCAGGAATCGCTTTCGGATGTGACGCAGACCTTTTGAGTGGTCTGCACTGGATCAGTAAGGGTGTTGGAAGTTGACTACATCACCCATTTTAGTTTATATTTGTTTAATCGACAATTCCTTTAAGGAATTGGATGATGAAGGTTGAGTTTTCAAAAAGCAATAGGAGAAGAGGGAGAATCTAGATGATAGACAGGAAATTTGAGTAACATGTATATGTGCATTTTGGAGCATTCTATACTTTAGATTTGTTCAGGGTAGATATTGTGGTAACTTTGCAATGATGCGCTGTATTATAACTTATCTTGCAATGAATTTGTGTTAGGAGTAGCACAGTTTAATTAAATTAGTGATGTGCGTAAAATAAAACTGGCTGACCAAGATGTGAAATTGAACAATACCAGACCAGCTCAATGGCTAACCAAAGTGTGGAAGTAAACAGTCTCCTACAAACTCAATGCTCTGACAATATCTTAAGTAAACTATTCCTGACCAATTCAACTCCCCTCTGCTGATACATCTGTAATTGTGTATTTCTTCATGAACTCATGTGACTTTTTTATTCAAAATAGTCACTATTTGTTTTAGACATAACATGTGTTTTTCCACTAAATAATTTGATCAAATTGCCCTTTTTCCCAAAATGGTTTTATGGTTTCACATATGTCTTGCATTGGTGACTTAATACCTTACATTGTTCATGCTTCTGTGGTGGAAGCAAAACTGGACTTCGGGATCCTGAAAAATGAAGCAAAGCATGCCTTTTGTAAGCAGCTTCTTTACTGCCAAGACATCAGGTTTTGCCTGTAGAAAAAAAATGCAGCAAAAACGCAACATGTGAACATAGTCTTACAGTTTTTTCCACAAACCTTTGAATTTTTTTTTCACCACCTCTAAAATAAAAAAATTATACAAGTTTGTATCGCTGTAATCAGACTGGCTTTGAAAATCATGCTTACAAATCATTTTTACAGCAGTACAATGACCGCTGTAAAAGCAAAACCAAAAAAACATGGTGGTATTGCGTTTATTCTCTTCCGGTTTATATTGCATGCGGGAGGAGCGTCTCAGGCTGCAGGAAAGCTAAAATTGTCCCTGTATTTAACCCTATGCAGCTCTGATGGAATCCCTACAATGGCTTCCTACATTAGGCTATGTTCACTCGTTGCATGACATTGGAGTTGGCGATGTGCGGCTGAGTTGCCTCTTCCAACCCCTAACCCCAAGTAAACTCCCCACCCACCTGAGGCCCAAATAACACCAGGACACCAGACTGGAATATAATGGCCACAGCAGCCTTTTATTTAAGTAACATACAACATTTGTAAATATATAACGCAACCTTGGGGAGGGTCCTTGAAGCTCCAAATCTGGTGACCAAAACGTACAGAATACTTTTTGTGGACAAACACATACCGTAAATTACTCCCAGCCGTTACCCCACTGGCTCGGGAGCACCAAAACCCCATTGGGGTTGCACTGTCCACTTAATCCCTGGGGATCCGACCAACCACTGCCGGAAGTCCCCCCCAAATCACCAGACCCAGCCCAGGGATAATAACATTGAGGAATCCATATTACCAGAGATCCCCCAAAGCCAATTTAGCACCAACTTCAAGGACCCCTTCCCCCCAAATGCCAACGGGCCACCATGACCCGTGATATTGAATAACATGCCCCCTGGACACCAATCCTGCACAAAATTAGGGCTGGTGGGCGGGACAATCCCTCGTGGCTCAGAGCGGGAACTGAAGGTAACCACCCCTAGAGCCTCTTAATATATCCCCTCTATCCACCTCCTCCACCCCCTGGGATCATTAACCCCTTCCCTCCAACCCACCGTCATGAAGGACCTCCACTTAGCCGCTGTTGGGGGGGGGTTGTGCGGCTTGCTCCGGCCCCTGTCTATTTTGCATTTTTTTTGTCAGAGTTTTTTTATGCAAATTTTCAGCTGCTTTTCACAGTACAAGCAAAATCAATGAGATTTCAGAAATCTCATGCACAAAGCTTGTTTTTTTACTGACTGTTTTGTCATAAGAGCATGTTTTTTGCAAAATGCAGCATGTCACTTCTTTCAGTGTTTTTTTCAGCAAAAAATGCAGGTATCAGGTTTTGGTGTGTTTATGGTGCCAACACTTGATGAAGTTGAATCAGATTTTTTGTATGCACTAAACCTAATCAGCATACATATGTACCCTGACAAAAATGCACCAAAAAATAAGCAAAAATGCAGCACACTAGGAAAAACCTGCCTTTTGTAAGCAGCTTAAACTTGGCATAAAAAAAAACACAGCAAAAATGCAACGTGTGAACACAGCCTTACAGAGCCATAATATGGCTGTGTGCGTGATGTCTTACTTTACACATGATGACTTTGGCTATGTTTTTTTTGTTCCACAATGTCATTAGCGAAGCTATTTACCACTGTGATTGTGAGTATGAATGTCAGATTGTGACTCTCTAGCGTTACATCAGTCACAACGCTCCGCAGTAATGCAATGCAGACAGAGAAACATTTGCTTTACAAGACGAATAATTGCCGTCTGATTGCCTAGACGTGATTTTATGCGATGACACATCAGTTTTGGAAATGGAAACAGCTATTTTATTAATTTTTTTCTCCTGGTTTATTGTTATGACTGTGTATTTCTGTGTTCTGACATTTTTGTAGGAAAGCAGCAAAATCGTTTATTGCAACTCACTTGTGACTCTAAGGACGAGCATAAAAGCGATGGGAGAAAAAAAGCAAAAAAGAAAGACGGAACCAGGGACAATGTTACAACACAAAATTTACCCAAGATCTGGCAGACAGTGTGGGGGAAGGAAGTGCAATGCCCGCGTGACACTTCACGCATCCAGTAGTGATGAGCGAGTATACTCGTTGGTTTACTGGTATACTGGTTTTCCCGAGCATGCTCGGGTGGTCTCCGAGTATTTTGGCGTGCTCGGAGATTTAGTTTTCGTCATCTCTGCTGCATGATTTGCGACTGCTAGACAGGCTGAATACATGTGTGAAATGCTTATTTGTTAGGGAATTCCCACATGTATACAGCCTGTCTTCAAGTCACAAATCATGCAGCTGAGACGACGAAAACTAAATCTCTGAGCACGCCAAAATACTCAGAGGACTCCCGAGCATGCTCGGAAAAACCCGAGCAACGAGTATACTCGCTCATCAATAGTGTCCAGCAATTAGCCAATAGTAGGTCCATGAAGGCAACATCACCTTGAGCAGACATTGGACACCCTTTGTTATAGCATCATTATCCTACCCAAAGGCACAAAAAATCCTTCTCTGGGGCCAACTGGTGCCCTACCCTTCCTGTCCACCACAACACACCCATCTCACCAAATAAAATCTTCGTGCTCCCAAATTCATTGCAAAATACCTGAACCTAAACCCCTAAAAGTCTATCTATGGCCAACTTCCATCTCAGACACATCGCAGCATTAAAAGGGGTTTTCTGGTTTTGGAAAACCCCTGCCCCCTGGCTAATGGAGATTATTAAAAAAAAAAGCAAACTGTTCCTTGCTTACCCTCCTCAGGTCCAGTGCTGAGTTTCCTGGTGTCTGTTATTGTCTGCAGCGCAGATGTCACATCAACAGCGCTGCAACCAATCAGTGAATAAAATAAGAGCAAAAACTGATCAGGTTATTTTTAAGTACCGTAGTGTCTAATTTGATGTCTATTTTCTATTTGTTCGTCTGTTTCTCTCTCTATTCGTCATTGTACACATGTTTTTGGGAAAACAGATGGTTGCAATTGATTCAATATCTGCGACTTTAAAAGTCCCCAAAATTTTGCGCAAATGTTACACATGCATGCAACATTTTAATGGGTGGTGTGACTTTTTTACTCTAAAAAAGGTAAAAGACACAAATAAATTCTGGCATTTTTTTGGCACAAAAATTCATGAACCCAAATTTGCCATTTTGAAGAATCTGGAGCTGAAATACAACACTGAATACTACAAGACAAAAAAAGAATAGTGACATGCAAAAAATACAAATGATGGATTGGGCCGGTAGTGTTTTCATCAATGTTCTGTGAACTTCTAGTGGATTGATGGGCAGCAAGAAGGGGTTGAGAGAAGTATTCTGTTCTGGATCTTCATTTCTTGGCCAGAGTGAAGAGCGATTACATGGCACATCTCTCTGTATGGGATCTATCGTGTCCTGCATTGCACAGGTAACATCCCATTAATATGAATTGTCACTGCGTAATGCTTCATTCAACTTGATCTCATGTTATAGGTAATAATGATAAAAAGTCAATCTGCAAATCATTTTAGTTAAGAATTGTAATATTTTACCCCAGAAAAATTACTCTAAGGTTCCAGCCACTAAGTGTCTCCCTGCTGTAAAACTTTCTGTCTGCTGCCTGTTGTCAAGCGTAATCCATCTCATCAGCAGAGAAACCAAGAGAGGAAAATGGAAATTATAGGGCTTTTTTCACGTCAGGGATGTAGGTTAGGTAGAGAGAATAGATAGGGATTATACCAATCAGGATTGCTATATTCTATCCATTCCGGATAGGTAATAACTTGTCGCTGTCAGTTGAGACAATCCCTGGATGCAGGAGGTTCTCAGCGCTATTGGGAGCCTTACATCAATTGTTCTAATTACCCTTATTGCATTTACTGTATATTGACCATCATGGTATAATCAATACCTATGTAGTCCAGTACCATTAGGCACCTCCATTATGAAAAAAGAAGACAGAAGAAACGAAACGTCTCTCAAGCCAACCCCAGCATAAATCAATTGTGCGAATACCATGCAGATATTTAGTCAACAGAAATAATGAAATAATTAATGTACAGGTAATTGAATATCTGCCACCGTCAGAACCCATCCACAAACTGGAAATCGCATTAATGGTTCCTCTTGGTGGACAATGGAATAAATTCTCACTTTTCTCAGCGTTGTGGTAACAAATTTATTCGTTTGTGGGAATAATAGGTTTTATTGATTGAAGAGATGTTCACACATAAAGGCTACAGCCTAGATCTATACAACTGGAGTCTGTTGTGCAGACCTGCAATATTCTTGCTTGATTTGTATCTCCTGCCTGTTATATATAAAGTATCGTAAAGTTTCCTTGGTAAAAAAAAAGGCTAGTTATAACACGTGTATGGCCAAGACATAAGAGTCACAGCTGTGAAATAAAAGATTCCAAACACTCGTCTTTTCATCTAATAGATATAAAGGAAATGAGGGACAATTATTATGGTGACAAGTAATAATTGGAATAATATACTGATCTCAGCGGAACAATGTCTGAGATTAAAGGGTAAGAAGTGACATCTGAGAGAATGTCGGCAATTTTACTTCTGACGATCAACATATAATACTACATTAAAATGAATCAAGTATAGCTGAAGATAGCTTCCATTTCGTAAAGTGAATCTGTCCCAAGGTTTTTGCTACCTATTCTTAGAGCAGCATAATATAGAGACAGAGGCCCTGATTCCAGTGATAAGTCACTTACTGGGCTATTTTCTGCCGTTTTGATAAAATCATATTTATTCAGCAGGAGATTATCACTAGAGCACTATTAAACCTGCTGCCATGTAGTCCCCTGGTACTGATTGGTAGCTTTCTGCCTATGCTCAGTGTACACAGAATGCTGCCAATCAGTTGTGTGGGAGGGGTTATACAGAGCTCTGCATTCAGAGAACTGCTAGATCTGCAGTAGAGAAAACTGTTTTTAACTAACACTCCAGCAAACAGCCCAGTAAGTGACACATCACTGAAATCAGAGTCTCTGCCCCTACATCATGCTGTTCTTAGTAGGGGCTGTACAAACCTGGTGACATATTCCCTTTAAGAAAATATTGGAAAGAAATGTAGAAGATGATCAGGAATTTGTTCCTGAACACATTAATGCAAGATAGAAGATAGGTAAACAGATAGATAGAAAGAAATATAGATAGACAGACCCATAAATCAATTATTTCATAGATAGATAGATAGATAGATAGATGTGCTTCTCAAAATATTAGAATATCATCAAAAAGTTAATTCATTTCAGTTCAATATAAAAAGTGAAACTCACATATTATATAGAGCCATTACAGAGTGATCTATTTCAAGTGTTTATTTCTGCTAATGTTGATGATTATGGCTTACAGCCAATGAAAGCCCAAAAGTTATTATCTCAGTAAATTAGAATAATTAACAAAAAACACCTGTACAGGCTCCTAAGTGTTTAAAATGGTCCCTTAGTCTGTTTCAGTAGCTCCACAATCATGAGGAAGACTGCTGACTTGACAGATGTCCAGATGGCAGTCACTGACACACTCCGCAAGGAGGGTAAGCCACAAAAGGTCATTGCTAAAGAAGCTGACTGTTCACAGAGTGCTGTATCCAAGCATAATAATGGAGAGTGGAGTGGAAGGAAAAAGTGTGGTAGAAAAAGGTGCACAAGCAACCGGTCTGAAACTTTGGTTAAAGTTATCTGAGCATACAAATCTCCAAGAGTGCCCAAACTTTTGCATCGGCCCATTTTCCTTTTTGTTATTTTTAAAATGCAAAAGATGTTTGTTTTTGTTGTGTATTATAAAACAATAAAAATTTTGAATAAGAAATTTATTTTTTTTTTGCCTAAAATACAAAAGCAATGTGTCATCTTTTAACTTTAGGCCTTTTAGAAATCATTTCATCTTCAATTTGCTTAACTATTCACAATAACAGTAATTTTGACCAGGGGTGCCCAAACTTTTACGTGCTACTGTAGATGGGTAGTTGTACTCTGCATAAGGAAGACCAATATTCTCCGGCACACCTCGCCACTGTTCTGTGAAATGACCCCTAACCCTTCCTAGTCAGAGCCAATTTCCATTTTTGCGTTTTTGTTTTTTCATTTCATTTTTGCACATTTTTATTCTTCCATCGATCTAGCCGTACAAGGGCTTGTCGTTGTACTATTAAATTCTATCATTTACTTTATCAGAGAATGTGCTGCAAAATTAGAAAAGATTCAAATTGAGGAGAAACATTAAAAAAAAACACAATGCTACCATTGTGTTTTTTGTTGTTTTTTTTTAAATAAATTGACCTGTCAAAAGATTCCGTAGGTCCGTACAATTAAAGCCATACCAAACTTATATACCACATTTTTCGGATTATAAGACACACTTTTTTCCCCCCAAATTTGGGGGGAAAATGGGGGTGCGTCTTATAATGCGGATATACCTTACCGGCCGCGGTGGAGCAGGGTCCCAGAGTCACTGCAGGCCGCAAGCTGGGATGAGGGGGTGTTCGGATGTGCAGCGCGCTGCTTCAGGTGTTCCGTACTGCGGGTGTTCCGTGCTGCGGGATTTCAGTGCTGAGATCTTATCTCCCGAGATCTCCATCTGCGCATGCACCGCCCCCGGCAGTCATTTTTCCGGAGTCCACCGCATAGGAAACCATGCAACTGTGTGGGTTCTAGCCTTTCACAAAATGTCGACAGAGCCCCCGCAGCACGGTACACCCACAGCAGAGAACACCCACAGCGGCGCGCTGCACATCGGAGCATCCCCTCATCCTAGCCTGCGGCCTGTAGCATCACCCCAATCCTGCCTCCTCCAGCAGTGACCCTGGGACCCTGCTTCACTGCAGCCACCACCCCCGGTAAGCAATAAGATGCATGGATTATAAGAGGCACCACCATTTTATTAAAAAAAAGTTTTTTTATTATTGTTCTTCTCAAAATTTGGGGTGCGTCTTATAATCTGGAGTGTCTTATAATCCGCAAAATATGGTAGTTCTTTTTTTATTTTACTGGTTTAAAAAAAATCTGATTTCTTGTGTAAATATCTGAATTCCATAACTTTTTCATTTTTCTGTTTATTCTGTGTGAGAAATTTCATTTTGTGTGCCGGCCAGTCATTTTTATTGGTACAAATTTGGTGTAGAGACATTTTGGTCGCTATTTTTTGTGGGAAATGTGTTTTTTTTTTTTCATTTCAAGTTTTTTTTTTCCTTTACAGCATTTACAAAAGTACATGGGTGAAATTATGTTATTTAATTTGATGCCTAAAACTTTTACAGATGTGTTGATACTGGTTTGTTTGTTTTTTTTCCCTTTTTTTATTTCCATTTGAAAAAAGGTGGGGGATGTTTTAAACAATAGCTGTCTTATTAGTTTTTATTACATAAAACAAACTTACATGTGAAAATAAGAAACTTTGTAATATATGATATCGGAGAAATCGGCTTCTTTCTCAGCCAGGACTGATCATCCATTTTCGAAATTCTCAATTCCCAGGAAAAATCTTCATTCAGTGAAGTCAGATTTTCCATTACTCAAATAACAGATGATATTTTTTACTGATAAGATTTTATGAGAAACCAAAAAAATGGAGCGCTATACCATATATAAAAAACTATTAAGAAATCTTTATTGAATAATTATAAATACATTTTGCAAGACATTATTAACAATGTACAAAATCAAAAGAACAAAGAAAAAAAGGAAAAATTACCCTAGTAAAAAAAGCATGGGTCCAAGGCATCAGTATGTAGTCATAGTGAAAACATCATGGTGGTGAGTAAGGAACAGACTGATCACCAAAATGCCAGTGCACTCCAGCTGCAAAACACAAGTAAAGAGGAATTAATGCAAGTTTAATTTCAATGGTTATGCTGCCACAATGCACATGGCATCAGAGACCTGTCATGGGGTATTCCCTAGAAATGTCACTGTTACATGGCAAGTCAAAAGACAATAGTACGATTGTATCCATCAGTGCTTACCCATAATGTGAGTAAAGAGATGCCAAGGAGCCAGGCACGATCCCTGATGCGCACTTCACGTTAGCTTTGTCAGAAAAGGAAATCGTGCCTGGCTCCTTGGCATCTCCTTCGCTATGTGTTTTGGGTCACTGTCGTGCAGGAAGACTTCAATCTTCAATGCTCTTACTGATTACTGAGGGAAGGAGGTTGTTGGCCAATATCTGGCGATACATGACCCCATCCATCCTCTCTTCAGTACAGTGCAGTCATCCTGTCCTCTTTGCAGAAAAGCACCCCCAAAGTATGATATTTCCTCCATCATGCTTCACGGTTGAGATAGTGTTCTTGGGGTTGTACTCATCCTTCTTCTTCCTCCAAACACGGAGAGTGAAGTTGATACCAAAAAGTTCTATTTTGGTCTAATCTGACCACATGGCCTTCTCCCATGCCTCCTCTGGATCATCCAAATGGTTATTGGTGAACTTCAAAAGGGTCTGTACCTGTGCTGGCTGGAGCAGGGGGTCCTTGCGTGCCCTGCAGGATTTTAATCCATGACGGCGTAATGTGTTACTAACGGTAATGCTTGAAACTGTGGTCCGAGCTCTCTTCAGGTCACTTACCAGGTCCTCCCATGTAGTTCTGGGCTGGTTCCTGACCTTTCTCAGGATCATCCATACCCCATGAGGTGGGATCCTGCATGCAGCCCCAGTCTGAAGAAGACTGATAATTTATGTTTCTTTCATCTAATATATAAAGCTCAAGTGTATGTATGTATGTATGTATGTATGTCTGGGATTGGCATCCGCACCGTCGCCGCTACAGCCACAAAATTTGGCAAAGTCACACGTCTGGACCCCGAGAGTGTCCTAGGCTATGTTGTGAGGCGAAATTTTAACCCCGCGCGTTCCAATTCACCAAACAATTTTGCCCCTATCTACATAATGGGGAAAAAGTGTGTGTGCATCAAGCCCCGCCCCTCATTATGATGTCATAATGGTTGCCATGGCGACGCTGATGTCATCATAGGTTGCAAGGCCCGCCGCTCATTATGATGTCATAATGGTTGACTATGGGATGGAGGATGTTTGATGGGTATATGGGCACTGGACTATGGGATGGAGGATATGTATGATGGGTATATGGGCATGGGACTATGGGATGGAGGATGTGTGATGGGTATATGGGCATGGGACTATGGGATGGAGGATGTGTGATGGGTATATGGGCATGGGACTATGGAATGGAGGATGTGTGATGGGTATATGAGCACTCGACTATGGGATGGAGGATATGTGTGATGGGTATATGGGCACTCGACTATGGGATGGAGGATATGTATGATGGGTATATGGGCACGGGACTATGGGATGGAGGATAATTATAATTTGGTATAACTAACCACAGTTAGTTACTATGCCCAGGCAGCGCCGGGCTATTCAGCTAGTTTTCTAATAATTGTGCCAACAGTTGTCTTCTCACCAAGCTGCTTGTCTATTGTCCAGTAGCCCATCCCAGCCTTGTGCAGGTCTACAATTTTGTCCCTGGTGTCCTTAGACATCTATTTGGTCTTAGCCATAGTTGTTAGGGTTGCAGATCGCACTAAATATAAAATATAATAAAGTGCGATGGCATCCAAGAGTCCACCGTGCAGAGATGGTAAACTACTGCTTGGTAATGGCGGACGCTAACTGAACACCGGCCGAGTAACCGCTGACCCGGTGTACACAGGAGCGAACTCTGTTACAGCACAGAGCCGCAAAAAGAGACGCCGAAGCCTGTTACCTCACAGACTACGACTTAGGGAACCACTGCAGCGGCGCCAGGGATTAACCCTAGAGAAACGCTGTGCCCTGTTAGCAGTCACAGGGTGCAGCCGACAGTTGTGTTACCGCACTGCGTGAGTCCCGCTCCACCCTGGCGGATGCCACTAACCAGCCTAAGCTTAGCGCTGGAAAGCACAGTAACTGCGCATGGCACCACTGAGATGGCCACTGCGGCGTATGTGGTACAGAGATGTCTCGTGCAGATGACACTCTCTGGCTTAATGTGTGGGAGAGGTGCTGGAAGCACTGCGGCGCTATGCAGTGCCACCGCTCTGCGCTGACTCAGACTGTAAACCCTACCAACATACATATCAAAGGGAAGGGGTTTCATAATGAGTCATTCAGCAGTTCACAAGCATCCATCATCACACACATCACTATCCATCACTGTCTATACTAGCGCATGGCCGTGCGACTCTTTTATAGCAGCGTCCTTCCGGGACCTTCCTAGTGGTCCAATGGGAGCAGCAATAGGACCTGAGCATGTGACCTCAGACCTCCAATGAGAGAACTTCCTATGGGCATGCTCAGTGGACTGAAAGAAGGACTTAGTCCCAGGAGCTGCTCGCTGCTGGCTCTTGCAGGTTACTATAGCTGAACCTTGATTAGCACCAGTAACCAAGCCAACAGTAGCAGACCAAGGAAGACGCCGAGAGCAACGCCTTTGCTGAGCAGGTTCCACTGTGGCTAGAGAGGAATGGGGAGACCACAGACGGCAAGGATCAGGATTCCTGCTGTACAGAGGCAGGAACCCGACGCCTAACAATAGTAGAGAGGTTGGAGTGTGATTGAGTGTGTGGACAGGTGTCTTTAATACAGGTAATGAGTTCAAACAGGTGTAATTAATACAAACTAACTGGTCTGTGAGAGCCAGAATTCTTTCTAGTTGGTAGGTGATCAAATACTTATGAAATGCAATTTCATTATTATGTAAAAATACTACAAAGTGATTTTCTGGTTTTTATGCCATAGATATCGACACTGACTAGAAATAGAAGGATATAGTTCTGTATATCTTTGGACTTATTAATTAGATTTCTAAATGCAGAAATTCTTGGGGAACTGAAAAATTACCTTCAGATTTACCTTCTGACCTATTTCTGAGAAATGCATCTATAAAAAGAGGTGATTTTCACCAATAATCCAGTTGTGTAGTTGGGTCTTGTAATAAGTTATAATAATAGTATGATTACAAGTAGAGCGTTCTGAGCTGGTTTAATGCTTTTATGATATTAATGAGTTCTTCTCTTCTTCCGTACTGCAGTAGGATTATGTTTAGTATGCATCAGGCATCAATGTGAGTCTGGAAATATACTGTACAGATGCATAGCAAATTTTTGGTATTTCGGGATTACTGCAGTTGGGAATAGTTGTTTGCATGTTTTATTGCTGAGGGCCAATGGTAGGTTCAAAAAAGACAGAAGGGCGAACATCCCTTCAATAATTATATCAAGATGTGGGAGGGCACAGCTGTATAGGGCATTACTGGTCATCACACACACAAGAATGGAGCAGATTTAGGAAATGCAGAGCTCTAGTCTCCACATAACAGTAAGGAATGACGTTCTGCCGGAATATTAAATTATCTCTGAGCTAACAATAATGGGATCCAGAAGAAGTTATATTATGATGAAAAATACATTTTCTTGGTTACAATGAAAAATAAGGCAGAAGTTTCTACTGGGGTTTGTAGTCTTACCGACTAATAGCTGTCCATATAATGTATAGTCCAATAATGTCAAGGGCAGAGGACTTCTGTCCATCATATCCATTGACCCTAATAGGACATATAAGGAAAAATGGACTGCAGTTGTACATTGTCCAAAGTAAGTACAATATATAATAGTTAAACATTCCAGAATTCCAGGACGCTCCCAAGAATAGGAGGAGTTCTCCCAGACTTCAACAATGCTTGAAAAACTCTTCAAAGACTGATTTAGAAACTTTTCTCCAAACTCTCCATACATGGAGGGCTTCCTGAATCAGATTTCACTGTAAATGTGTGCACATACTGTACCTTTAAAGAGAATGTCCAGGCTTGGAGTTCAAGTCTGCAGTTATTCTATGTGAATACAAATTTGAGAATCCTCATAGCGCGCACTGTAAGCACTGTGAAGATTCTCTGGTGCCGAGAGCGGGCAATCATCTGACCTCAAGTATGCGATTTGTATTCTTCCGGCCACATTCCGACTAGACGTGTCCAACCTCACTTCACTTGTATTGAGAGACGCAGCACACGTCTAGTCAGCACTTGACCACATGTATGCAAATTGCATACTTGCATTCACGTGCAGGGCTGCCACTAGGAATTTCGGGGCCCCATTCTGGCAACATTTATGGGGCCCCCCTTGAGATTCCGCCCAGGCTCCACCCCTAGTTCTACCGCTACCCTAGCTCCTCCTCCACCAAGCAAACCTTCCAAAATCGAATCCAATAGCAATGTATATATAATTACAATCACGCACTGAAATGGTGGACAAACGAATACATGGACTTGTTACTTACTCATACAGCCGGTGTTGCCGCCGCGCGCACCACCCAGTCAAGAAGAATCTAATGGTGGTCTCAGCTTGTCCACCGCTGCCGCCTCAGCCTGCCCGCCAAATAAATGGAAAGTGTATATTACTGCATATATAATCACTGATTATACACTACAAAAATTCTTTCTTGGTATTTATTAAAAACCTATAATTTATAGAACATAAATACACCTCAAAACGTAACTAAGTGATTATGTAAAAAAGCAAAAATAAATAAAATAGGAGTCAAGAGTAAAGGGCTGATCACCCCATTTATTTAGATTACTAACTTTACTATACATTTATACAACTGGGGTCTGTATGTGGGGGAGACCGGGCAAAAGCTTAGAACAAGGATGAATGCTCATTGTCACACAATAAGAGAAAAAAGAATGGATCTACCTGTGGCAAAACATTTTTGTATGCCTGATCACAACACCATGGATATGAAATTACTGGTATTGAAAAGTAACTTCACATCTCAGAGAGAGAGAAGTGATTGGGAGTACAAGCTCATGACCTTTGACACTCTCAATGCTGGAATGAATGTGTTGCATGGATTTATGTCTTTTTACATCAATTAAGGAATTTGCTCCTAAGACCTTGTGGGGCATCACAACACATTAGGAGACCCCAATCAGAGGACAATAAAACATCCAGACTCCTTATCTATGAACTGGTCCAATATTTATGTTTCTCCCTCTCCCATAATGATAGTTCTGCTTCACGTCACTTGTCTTATCTATTGCATTTTTTCTGTGCTGTGTTGTGAATAAATATGTGACTCTTCAGATTTTGTATTAGTCAATGCCTGATGAAGAGACCTGAGTAGTCTCGAAAGCTTGCAATTTGTTACCATCTTTTCAGTTAGCCATTAAAAGGTATCAACCACTGAGGACTAAATTTTATACAGTAATAATTCCAAAAACTCTTTAGGGTATGTTCCCACGGTCAGTAAATGCTACAGTAAAGTAGACCCCTTAAGGAACTTATTTAGATGTGTGGTGAGCATTTTGAACCCCCAAGTGCTTGACAGAAGTTTATAATGTAGAGCCATAAAAATAAAAAATCTTATTTGTTTTCACAAAAATGATATTTTCACCCCCAATGTTTTATTTTCCCAAGTGTAACATGAGAAATTGGACCCTAACAGTTGTTTGCAATTTGTCCTAAGTAGGCTGATACCCCATATAGGACTACCGGCTGAGATGCAGGTGGAGACAGTCAACATGCTGGTACTGTGAAGCACAGTCTGTACTGACTAAAAGGCTAGGACAACGGCTGAGCTGCAGGTTGAGACAGTCAGCAGCATGCTGGTATTGTGCAGCACAGTCTGTGCTGACTAAAAGAATAGGACTACAGGCTGAGCTGCAGGTGGAGACAGTCAACATGCTGGTACTGGTCAACACAGTCTGTGCTGACTAAAAGAATAGGACTACGGGCTGAGCTGCAGGTGGAGACAGTCAACATGCTGGTACTGTGCAGCACAGTCTGTGTCTGTGCTGACTAAAAGGATAGGACTACGGGCTGAGCTGCAGGTGGAGACAGTCAACATGCTGGTACTGTGCAGCACAGTCTGTGTCTGTGCTGACTAAAAGGATAGGACTACGGGCTGAGCTGCAGGTGGAGACAGTCAACATGCTGGTACTGGTCAGCACAGTCTGTGCTAACTAAAAGGATAGGACTACAGGCTGAGCTGCAGGTGGAGACTGTGGAGACAGTCAACAATGTGCCTACCAATCATGGACGCTGGAGATTTGCCCCCTGGGCCCTGGATCACCATATCATCAGCCCCTGGCTCACCCCATCATCAGCCCCTAGCCCTGGTTGGCTCCCCCATCATCAGCCTCTGGTCCTGGCTCACCCCATCATCAGCCGGGCCCCTGGCTCCCCCAGACCCCCATCATCAGCCGGGTCCCTGGCTCCCCCAGACCCCCATCATCAGCCGGGCCCCTGGCTCCCCCAGACCCCCATCATCAGCCGGGCCCCTGGCTCCCCCAGACCCCCATCATCAGCCAGGCACCTTTCTCCCCCAGACCCCCATCATCAGCCGGGCCCTTGGCTCCTCCAGACCCCCATCATCAGCCAGGCCCCTGGCTCCTCTAGACCCCCATCATTAGCCAGGCCCCTGGCTCCTCCAGACCCCCATCATCAGCCAGGCCCCTGGCTCCTCTAGACCCCCATCATTAGCCAGGCCCCTGGCTCCCCCAGACCCCCATCATCAGCCGGGCCCCTGGCTCCCCCAGATCCCCATCATCAGCCAGGCCTCTGGCTCCCCCAGACCCCCATCATGAGCCGGGCCCTTGGCTCCCCCAGACCCCCATCATCAGCCGGGCCCCTGGCTCCTCCAGACCCCCATCATGAACCGGGCCCTTGGCTCCCCCGACCCCCATCATCAGCGCGGCCTCCACGGGGAGGAAGGGAGAGAGACAGACAGACAGAAAAAAATACTTAGCTTACCTGCTCGCTCGCCGCCTCGCCGTCCACCGTCTTCTGCCACGCCACCGGCGCAGCTGCTCCCAGTCCCACACCACGTGGCACGTACACACTGCTCTGCTCTGAATGAGGAAGTGGAACAGAGCATCGTGTGATGTCACATGAGGGGGCGGCGCTAGACCATGGTGCACCGGGGGGAGGAGGGCCCGGCAGGCGCTGCGCTGGGTCATCATCATCATGACTTATCATGTAAAAACGGAGAAGCCAGGGCAGGCTGAGGCTGAACAAAATGTAGGGGGGGACCCGGAGCCCGAACGCGGACCAGGCTGCCAGCGTGCTCGGGCGCTGCTGGGCCCGGGCGGGCCCCCCTAATCACCGGGCCCCATACACCTGTAAGGGCTGTCACGCCCTGATGGCGGCCCTGGTCACGTGCCCGCCCACTACTGGCATCAACATCGGAGAATCCTGACAGCATGCACACTGCACATGGTGGGGATTCAGAAGTCTGCAGTCACATTGAGTGACTGTGTACTTAAATCCAAAGCCTGGGCAACACCATTAACTTATGCGCACACAGAGTCTTGTTGCTGAGTTTTTGCCGCAGAAGTTGAGCATAAACCCCAGATTTTAGAGGTGTTTTCATTTTTTTACAAGGATACGGAGAGCTTCCTCTCAGTCACTGCTCCAAAAACTCTTTAAAAAAACCTCAGTTTGAACATGCCATTACTGTATCACCCTATTTTTTTAATCATCATGCATCTGCTTGTTGCGGAGGCCCCAGCCCCACAGTGTGAATACATCATAACACACTGTGGGGCAGGATCTGTGGCCTCCACAGCACGCAGTGTTGTGAGTTCATTTTCCCCTTCGTCACTGAGGTCTGGTGAACTCCCTATTCTGGTAAAGGAAGGTAATGAGCCTGATTATCAGGCACCTCAGCCTAATGAGGATGACTGGCTGAGTGGACTCCATGCAGCACAGATGACAAGCGGTGGAAACCGCGTCCATATGCCCTCACATCGCTTAAACCTTCTACCGAGAACCAGTCCATTATACCTAGTCACAGTTACCTGCGGACAGATGGCCCTATTAAACATATACATTCAGTACAGTATATAGTACAATGACGAAGGTCATCATTGACCGAAACTTTTACTGTATGTACTGCACTTATTAAATTTTATTGTCACTTGCATCTCCACGTGTGTGTGCCAAGTTAATTTGCACTTGTATACGGCTTGGGACCCTACTTGTGCACCACCATTTTGAGAAGTTGTGCCAACGGTCTTTATATATGGCTGAGTGGAGTCACAGACTGGATATAAGGCTGCCGACGGGCTTCTGCCCTGCGGGTGATTTCTCTGTGGACTTCTTGGATACCAGTCTGATTCCTGCTCCTCTAAGGCTGAGTTCACATGTGGCTTTTTTTCGCGTTTCCGCGGCAGTTTTAACCGCGCAATTTTGCCGCGAAAAATAAGCATCCCATGTATTCCTATGGGATTCCGCAATGCTGTGCTAATGCTGCAGTGTTTACCGTGGCGGAATCGCTTCGCGGTAAAACATGCAGCATGCTCATTAATTTGCGGAATCACGGCGATCCTGCACCCATAGGAATGCATTGTTCCGCTTACTTCCCGCATGTGGCTGTGCACACCATGCGAAAAGTAAGCAGAACATTTGCGGATGGTACCCACGGTCCGGAGGAGAGGAGACTGTCTTCCGGGCTTTGGGTACCATATCCCTGTAAAAAATAGAATTTAAAATAAAAAATATTGTTATTCTTACCTTCCGACGTCCCGCGCAGCCTTCCCGCCTCTCTCCACGCTCTCGTTCCCAGTAGTCCTTTGCGAAAATGCCCGCGATGGCGTCCGTTCTCGCGGGATCGCGAAGTCTTGCGGTTATTCGTGATGACGTCGCGCGAATTACCGCGAGACATCGCGATCCCGCGAGAACGGATGTCATCGCGGGCATTTTCGCAACGGATGCGCGGGACGCCGGAAGGTAAGAATAACACCATTTTTTATTTTTTTTTTACATTCTATCTTTTACTACTGATGCTGCATAGGCGGCCTCAGTAGTAAAAAGTTGGTCACACTCGTCAAACACTATATTTGACGAGTGTGACCAACCTGTCAATCAGTTCTCCAAGCCATGCTACAGATCGCTTGGAAAACGCTGGCATTTTGCAAGCTAAATACGCTTGCAAAATGCTAGTTTTTCCGTGGGAAAATCGCGGGAATTTAAAATGCGATTTTCCCGCAGACTGGAATTCCGGAATTCTTGCGGTAATTTCCGCGAGAGTTCCGGTACGTGTGCACTTAGCCTAAAGCTAAGTTTTCTGCTTTGCCTGTTAGCATTTGTGTTTTGTTTTTGTTTGCCTTGCTTTTCTGGATTCTGCCATTCCCTGCTGGGGTGAGCTGAATCTCCTTTTGCCGGTTGCTCTGTCTTCAGAATATTCCTGAGTACTGACATAGCTTTTTTGAAGCCTAGCGTCTTCAGGGCCTTTTTCACTGTCAGTCTGTTGGCTCTTATTTTTATAGGGTTTTTCACGGATTGCAGACAGCAGCCTTCCTGTCCTTTCCTATCTAGTTAGCTTGGGCCCCGTCTTTGCTCAGTCTATCTTTCTGTCTGTGTTAGTGTTCTTTCTTCTTGCTTCACCGTCATTATATGTTGGGGCTGCCTTTTGCTTTGGGGTCTGCTCTGGGGCAGTTCAGATTTCCCTTTCTGTCTTTAGGCTATATAGTTCTCCGGCTGTGATCGAGGGGTCTAGGGCATCGTAGGAACCCCCCACGGCTACTGCTAGTTGTGTTGATAGGTTCAGGGGTATGCAATCCGATAGCTGCCAACTTCTCTGGTTTTCTGGACTTAGCTAGCATTCCTGTTTTTGCCTCCTACGGTGACTCGCTCATAACAGAATCACCCGCCATACCGCAGATCCTAGGGTACTCAATAGCAGGAAAGAATTGTGTTTTAAAAAAAAAAAAAGTGTGTATATTCTTTCCTCTATATCTCTGAGGCCGTAGGGGGAATTTTTTTTTCTCTCAATGGAGATCAAGCAATTGTCTGATTGGGTGGAGCAGCTCGCTGCTGAAGTGCGGGGAATTTCCGCCTTCCTTGCTCATTCGCATGCTGTTGAACCAAAGATCCCTACACCTGATGTATTTTTTGGGGATCGATCTAAATTTTTGAGTTTCAAAAATAATTGTAAATTATTTTTTGCCTTGAAGCCTAACTCGTCAGGGAGCTCCACGCAGCAGGTTAAAATTGTCATCTCTTTGCTGAGTGGCGATCCCCAGGATTGGGCGTTTTCTTTGAAACCAGATGATCCTATTCTGACTAATGTGAATGCATTCTTTCAAGCCTTGGGGTTGTTGTATGACGAACCTAATGCTATTGATCAGGCTGAAAAGACCCTGTTGGCATTGAACCAGGGTCGAGATTCTGCAGAGTTGTGCTGTCAAAAGTTCCGAAAGTGGGCGGTCCTTACTACCTGGAATGATAATGCCTTGGCTTCTCTCTTTCGGAAGGGTTTGTCAGAAGCCGTAAAAGATACTATGGTGGGATTTCCTATTCCCTCTGGTCTGGACGATTCTATGTCATTAGCCATTCAGGTTGATCGGCGTTTAAGTGAACGCAGGATTGCACGAGAGGTGTTGCCACCGGTTGAACAGGCGGCTGAACCTATGCAATGTGATAGAGTTTTGTCTAGGGCGCAACGTCAGGAGTTCAGAAGGCATAATAAGCTGTGTTTTTTCTGTGGAGATGTCTCGCATATTATTTCTGTTTGTCCTAAACGAGAGAAACGCTTTGCACACACGTTTTCTGTTGGTGGTGTTCAACCTAAGTTTCTTCTGGCAATTACTCTGATCTGCTCCCTGTCCACATTTTCCGCCAAGGCTTTTGTGGATTCAGGAGCAGCGCTAAACCTAATGGACTTGGATTTTGCTAAACCTTGTGGATTTCCGATGACACCTCTGCAGACGCCTAACCCTTTGAGGGGGATTGATGCTACTCCTTTGGCGAAAAATAAACCTCAGTTTTGGACCCAGGTGGTAATGCGGGTCGCCCCAGACCATCAAGAAAATTGCAGATTTTTGGTGTTGCATGGTCTGCATGATGCCGTTGTTCTGGGGTTTCCCTGGTTGCAAATTCATAATCCAGTTTTGGATTGGAAATCTGTGTCTGTGGTGAGTTGGGGTTGTCGGTGTGCCTTTAGTGAGGCTCCGGTTTTTTCCACCTCTCCTCAGTCGCATGATGTTCCTGACTATTTGGCAGACTTTTATGATGTATTTAGTGAGAATGAGTCTACATCTTTGCCTCCTCATAGGACTTATGACTGTGCAATTGAGCTGAGCCCGGGGTGTAAATTTCCCAAGGGTCGGCTCTTCAATTTATCTGTACCCGAGCACGAGGCTATGCGATCCTATATTAAGGAGGTGTTGGAGAAGGGTCATATTAGACCATCCTCTTCATCCTTAGGTGCTGGGTTTTTTTTTGTGGCCAAAAAGGATGGTTCTTTAAGGCCTTGTATTGATTATCGTGCCCTCAACAAAATTACTATTAAATATCAGTATCCGTTTCCCCTGATTTCGGATCTATTCTCTAGACTTAGAGGTGCTTGCTGGTTCACCAAGCTTGACCTCAGGGGGGCGTATAATCTTATCCGCATTAAGCAGGGGGATGAATGTAAGACAGCGTTTAATACTCCGGAGGGACATTTTGAGTACCTGGTGATGCCTTTTGGGCTCACAAATGCCCCTTCTGTCTTCCAGTGCTTCATGAACGATATTTTCCGAGACTTCGTCGATAAATTTTTGATTATCTATCTGGATGATATTTTGATCTTCTCCAAGGATTGGGATTCTCATGTGGAACATATTCGGACTGTGTTCCGGATCTTGAGGGAGAATTCCCTGTATGTCAAAGGATCGAAATGCCTTTTTGGAGTACAGAGGATTTCATTTTTGGGATTTATTTTGTCTCCGTCAACTGTTGAAATGGACCCGGCCAAGGTACAGGTCATTTATGATTGGGTTCAGCCCACTTCTTTGAAGGCCCTCCAGAAGTTTTTGGCGTTTGCTAATTTTTATCGGAAATTTATAGCAAAATTTTCTAGTATTGCCAAGCCATTGAACGATCTGACTAAAAAGGGTGCTGATGTGTTGAATTGGTCTCCGGAGGCTGTTGCTTCCTTTCAGGAGCTGAAGCGAAGATTTACCTCCGCCCCGGTTTTGCGGCAACTGGATGTCTCACTCCCGTTCCAGGTAGAGGTGGAGGTTCTGAGATTGGTGCAGGAGCTGTTTTGTCCCAAAAGGATCCTGTAACATCTAAAATGAATCCCTGTGCTTTCTTTTCCCGAAAGTTCTCTCCATCTGAACGTAACTATGATGTGGGGAATCGGGAACTGTTGGCCATGAAATGGGCATTTGAGGAGTGGAGACATTGGTTGGAGGGAGCTAAACATCAAGTTGTGGTCCTCACTGACCACAAGAATTTGATTTACCTAGAGTCGGCTAAACGCTTGAACCCTAGACAGGCTAGGTGGGCCTTGTTTTTTACACGTTTTGATTTTGTGGTCTCTTTTCTTCCTGGAACTAAGAATGTCAAGGCAGACGCCCTCTCTAGGAGTTTCTTTGCTGATTCTCCTGTGGTGACCAAGCCTGCTACCATCTTAGGCGAAGGGGTAGTTCTTTCTGCCATCTCGCCCGATTTGAGACTTGCTCTGCAAGAGTTCCAGGAGGACAAACCTGAGCGTTGTCCCAGTGGAAAGTTGTATATTCCTGACCAGTGGAAGAAGAGAGTGATGTCTGAAGTTCATTGCTCTGCATTGGCTGGTCATCCAGGTATTTTTGGTACTAGAGATCTGGTGAGTCGCTCTTTTTGGTGGCCCACCTTGTCTCATGATGTCAGGAATTTTGTGCAGTCCTGTGGGACTTGCTCCCGGTCTAAATCTTGTTCTCGCTCTAGTGGGTTGTTGATGCCTTTGCCGGTCCCCAGGAGGCCATGGACCCATATTTCAATGGATTTCATCTCTGATATGCCGGTCTCTCAAAGAATGACTGTTATTTGGGTGATTTGTGATAGGTTCTCTAAGATGGTTCATCTTGTACCACTCCCTAAGTTGCCGTCTTCCTCTGAGTTGGTGCCACTGTTTTTGCAACAGGTGGTTCGCTTGCACGGGATTCCTGAGAACATTGTATCTGGCAGAGGAGTTCAGTTTATGTCTAGGTTTTGGAGGACTTTCTGTTCCAAGCTGGGAATTCAGTTGTCCTTCTCCTCTGCTTTTCACCCTCAGACCAATGGGCAGACAGAGAGAACAAACCAGACCTTGGAGTCGTATTTGAGATGTTTTATTTCCGCTGATCAGGATGATTGGGTTTCATTTTTGCCCTTGGCCGAATTTGCTTTAAATAATAGAGCTAGTTCTGCCTCTTTGATGTCACCTTTTTTTGTAACTTTGGGTTTCATCCTCGATTTTCTTCAGGGCAGGTGGAGCCTTCTGCCTGCCCAGGTGTTGACACTGTGGTGGAGAGAATGCACCAGATCTGGGACCAAGTGGTGGATAAGTTATCTCTCTCCCAGGAAAAGGCCCAGTGGTTTTCCAATCAACATAGGACCATTGGCCCCAGTTTAAGATTGGTGATATGGTGTGGTTATCATCAAAAAATATTGCTATGAAGGTGGCTTCTCCTAAGTTTAAGCCTAGATTTATTGGACCTTACAAGATTTTGGAGATTATTAATCCGGTCTCTTTTCGTTTGGCTCTTCCTGTCACATTTAAAATCCATAATGTGTTCCATAAGTCCTTGTTGAAGAGGTTTGTTGAACCAGTTGTTCCTGGGGTGGCACCTCCAGACCCTGTATTGGTTGAAGGTAACATGGAATATGAGGTAGAGAAAATACTGGATTCCCGTCTGGCTAGACGGAGACTCCAGTATTTGGTTAAGTGGAAGGGTTATGGTCAGGAGGATAATTCCTGGGACTCTGCCTCTGATATTCATGCCAAAAGATTGGTGCGTGCCTTTCATCGGGCTCACCCTGATCGCCCTGGTGGCGTGGTTGAGGGTTCGGTGACCCCTCCTCAAGGGGGAGGTACTGTTGTGAGTTCATTTTCCCCTTCGTCACTGAGGTCTGGTGAACTCCCTATTCTGGTAAAGGAAGGTAATGAGCCTGATTATCAGGCACCTGAGCCTAATGAGGATGACTGGCTGAGTGGAGTCACGGACTGGATATAAGGCTGCCGACGCCCTTCTGCCCTGCGGGTGATTTCTCTGTGGACTTCTTGGATACCAGTCTGATTCCTGCTCCTCTAAAGCTAAGTTTTCTGCTTTGCCTGTTAGCATTTGTGTTTTGTTTTTGTTTGCCTTGCTTTTCTGGATTCTGCCATTCCCTGCTGGGGTGAGCTGAATCTCCTTTTGCCGGTTGCTCTGTCTTCAGAATATTCCTGAGTACTGACACAGCTTTTTTGAAGCCTAGCGTCTTCAGGGCCTTTTTCACTGTCAGTCTGTTGGCTCTTATTTTTGTAGGGTTTTTCACGGATTGCAGACAGCAGCCTTCCTGTCCTTTCCTATCTAGTTAGCTTGGGCCCCGTCTTTGCTCAGTCTATCTTTCTGTCTGTGTTAGTGTTCTTTCTTCTTGCTTCACCGTCATTATATGTTGGGGGCTGCCTTTTGCTTTGGGGTCTGCTCTGGGGCAGTTCAGATTTCCCTTTCTGTCTTTAGGCTATATAGTTCTCCGGCTGTGATCGAGGGGTCTAGAGCATCGTAGGAACCCCCCACGGCTACTGCTAGTTGTGTTGATAGGTTCAGGGGTCTGCAATCCGATAGCTGCCAACTTCTCTGGTTTTCTGGACTTAGCTAGCATTCCTGTTTTGGCCTCCTATGGTGACTCGCTCATAACAACGCAGGTGCAATAGCCTGATGTCGGTTCTCGGGCTGTGCGCACTGCGCATGCCCGAGAACTCTTGTCACAGCGCAGGCGCTGGCATTCAAACCAGGAGGATGCAGCGACGCACAGAGGCATCATGATGGACAGATGGTGGGCAGCGCCGAGATACCAGACAGGCATGATGGGCGGATGGTAGGCGGCTGATACAGGGGGACACACCATACCTATGTGACGCATTACAGGTATGAGGAGCTATTTATAAAAGTCAATATTTCAGAGTTACTGGGAGTCAGAAACAGAATAGCCACCTTCACAGAATGCAGCCTTAGTGCTGCTGAAGGTGGCTCTTTAACTGAAAAATGCCCTGGGGGGGTGACAGTTTCCCTTTAAAGGGGAATTCCACAAACACCACATTAAAGAGTTCGGCGGTGATCACACAGGTGTAAGGCACTGTACAATGCGCTTATCAAAGCTGTCTGGTGACAAACTGTACACTGTGTGTCCATCTGGACAGATTTCTATCTGCAGGAAGTAAATAATAATGATTTTCATTAAATGCATGCAAAAAGTGATTTTGAAAACTGTCTGGAACAGAAACACAAAATATTTTACAAATATTGTAATGTTTCGTTCCACTTAATTTCGGGTTTATTTGCTGAGACGGGAAAACCCCTTTAAGCTTGGTATAAATTATATTTCTAGAGTGCATGATTCTTAAGAGATAAAACTATAAAGGGAGCCATTATGCTGAAATCTCAATCTACAGTATGTTGTCATTCGCACAGGGAAAGTAAGATAAGATATTTCACACTGCCATTCTCAAGTACATTTCCAACTGAAACTCTCATTGTTCTCTTAAAACAATTTCTGCATTGACAAATGACTGCACTGAAGAATAAAACTGCTTATTTTCCACTTTTTATAGAACGCAAGGCTAAAGAAAAGTCATCAATCGAAAAGTAGTGGACAACCTCTTTAATGCTCCAATTACATTTTATTAAATAGAACACAAATTAAGTTAAACAAACTTCATTAAAACCCAGAAAAAGTAATAAAAGGGGTTTTCCAATCCCCAAAATCCTATCCCAATCTGTAAATCTGTAGTAGGTGTAAAGGGCCTGTCACACTAAGCGATATCGCTAGCAATATCGCTATAACTTGTGACGTTATAGCGATATTGCTAGCGATATCGCTGTGTGTGATACTTACCTACGAACGGCTCCCCCGCTGGTTATCGCTGATCGCGTCCTGGACCGTTTCTCGTCGTCAGCTTCCTGCGGCGCTTCCTGTGGAGAGACGAGCGACGAGCGTGGAGCCGGGCGGGATGACGTCAGGATCACCTAGTGTGACAGGTAAGTAGCGACCCCCGACCCCTGCGATGTCGCTGGTGAGATCTGCCTGTGTGGCAGCTCACTAGCGACCACTTAGCGATGCACCAGCGATCCTGACAGCGTCATATCGCTGGTCGGGATCGCTGGTGCATCGCTAAGTATGACAGTACCTTAATACTAATAATATTAGGAAATACACATAAGATTTTGCTGACTTAGGGGTCTTCAATGTAAACAACAACTCCAGGATCCAGGTTCTCGTGCTACTGTGAGCAGCCTACATATATGCTGTTATATACAGTGCATTTGAAGTTCAATGCCGGAGAAACTCCACCCCTCAAAGAAGCCTACGCGAAACATGCGTTGGGGTATTCCCTCATTCATTATACTATCTACTACTCAGCATGGCATTTTTATGATGTTTGTGCATTTTTTTGACAAATAAATACTGATTTTTATTGATTCTTTGGAGGTTGTGACTTATTGGTCTTATCCACTATGTAGTCTATCATTTACACTTCCACTACCCTATCCTATCGGGAAAATTGGAATTTGTTGATCGGTCGGGGTCCAACATCCGACATTGCCACTTATCATATGCTCTCTGCTCCAGCAGCAACAGCTGAACATCACAGCTATGCCAACTGTTAAGTGGATGCTGCCTGGTGCTGTAGCTCAGTTCCTATTCAAAGGAACGTGGAGCTTATCTGTAGTGGATGGAGTAATGCTGACCACTGCCGGAGCTGAAAACAGATGATTGGTCGGGGTGGCAGATCCCCCTCATAATCTAATATTGATAACCTATCCTATCTAGAGCTCATCAATATAGTAATGAATTCCTGAACTATGTTCAATTGAATTTCAATTTATTCTGTATTCCAATTTTACACATTTTATGTGGTCTAGAATTAAAGTCTTGTTTCATGCTAAATAACGAGAACCCAACAATTCACTTTTCAATCTATATTTTACCATGAGATCAAAGGAATTTTTTAGATGGATTTGTTTCTCTCTAGTTATACTGACCTTCTCATAAAATTGTTTGAACAGCAACTTTCTTAATGGTTCTCATTCCCTCTTTTTCCCGTAAGAGTTTTTTTTTACATAGTTTTCCCTTTCAAACAAGTTTCACTGGTAAGCGTAAAAGAAAATTTCACTTTGGAAAAATGTTCATTAAATTAGAAAAGTAGGATACTTTCTCTTATTTAAAGTTACTTTTTGAAACAAAATAGCTTGAAAAATATTTGCAAAACTTTTTGATTCTTAATGGAGATTTAAAAAGAACCTGATACACGATGCTCAATCTGTAGGTACTGTAGGTTTTACTTTGAAATGCTGCAGCATGTATTTTTCGGATTATAAGACACTCCAGATAATAAGACGCATCCCAAATTTTGAAGCGAAAAATAGGATTTTTTTTTAAAATAAAATGGTGGTGCTCCTTATAATCCATGTCTTATTGCTTACCGGGGGTGGTGACTGTAGTGAAGCGGGGTCCCTGGGTCGCTGCTGGAGGAGGCAGGAATAGGGTGATGCTGCAGGATGAGGGGATGTTCCAATGTGCGGCGTGCCGCTGCAGGTGTCCGGTACTGCGGGGGAGACCGGCGTTGCGAGGGTGTCCGGCAGTGCTGCGGGTGTCTCCGATGCTGCGAGGTCTCTGCCGACATTTTGTGAAAGGCCAGAGTCCCCGCCGTTCCATGGTTTCCTATGCGGTGGACTCCGGGAAAATGGCCGCAAGGGGGCGGCACATGCGCAGATGGAGATCTCGGCACCAAGATATGGGAGATGAGATCTCAGCTCTGAAATCTCATCTCCTGGGATCTTGGTGCCGAGATCTCCATCTGTGCATGCGCCGCCCCCACCACATAGAAAACCATGGAACTGCGGGCGGCTCTGGTCTGTCAGCCGAGTCCCTGCAGCATCGGAGACACTCGCAGCAGCACTGGAGATGCCTACAGTATCACCGGACACCCCCACAGCACTACCAGACAACCCCGCAGCACTGGACACCCCCACAGCACTGTCAGGCACCCCTTCATCCCAGCCTGCGGCCTGCAGCAATGGTACCGGCAAGGTATATCCTCATTATAAGACGCACCCCCATTTTCCCTCCAAATTTTGGGGAAAAAACGTGCGTCTTATAATCCGAAAAATACAGTACTTTAAAAGCTGTTGGAGACCAAGCCGCACAATAGACTAGTTGGACAGGCGGGTCCCTAGCGACTTCTCTCTGCCCGCTGCCCTGGAGTGACAGGTCTCCTTCTACCAGTCACTCAATAATAACCAGTCAACTTTCAATAGAGAAAGCCAGTTAGTTGCTGAACGTGACCCTCTTATCCTATATCTGAAAAATTAGCCTCTTGCTTTTGCAGCCAATTTTTGTTTTCGTGCTTTCATTTTTTCCTTCCTTTCTTGAAAGAGTCATACCTTTTTTTTGTTTTTCTAACGATATAGTCATATGAGGGCTTTTTTTTTCAACACAAGTTGTGGTTTTGAAGAACACCTTCCATTTTACCATACAATGTACTTAATAATCTGGAAAAAAAAATTCAAGTTGGATGAGATGTTGATGTTGAAAGAAAATGCAATTCCACAATTGTTTTGGGGGGTTTTGCTTTTAAGCCTTTCATTGTATGGTAAAAAATACCCTGTAAATATAATTCTGCACGCCTGGAAAATTACAGCAATACTAAGTTTGCATGGATTTTTTTTTTTTATTTAAGTGGTGAAAAAAGGCAGAAGTTTTAAATAAAAAACTTGGTTTGCGGCCCCATTCAGTGGCACTAATTCATATGCAGCTTCCAGCTGTGGTTTCTGCACAGTGTTCATGCAGAAACCATTGCCATATGTCACGACAGATCACTTATTGAACCAGTTTTCAAATCTGCATCGCTAAGAACGGCACAGGGCATTTCTTATTGAAAGCAACGGGAGAATGTTGTCATGTGGATTTAAGGGGGTTTTACATTTTTAACAAAGTGGATCCCAAATGCTGTTATGTACAGTTGGTACTGACCCATCCCTGCTCCAGCATCGGCTCTCCGGCTCTAGTTTTGTCTTTGTGTTTTGGATGCAGCGGGGATGACATGTCAACAGCACTCATCATGGCTGCAGTCAATCACTGAGCAGCTCATGTTGTCTATATTGGCTGAGCACAGTGATTGTCTATAGCAATAGCTGTGATTCTCGCTGCTCCACCATTGCAGCCAAAACTCAGAAACCGGAGATGCGGCAGATAACCGGTGGTGGAGCAGGTAAGGGTTAGCAATAGAAAATAAACTATAGGGAAAATATGAGAAAAAACTCACTATGGAAAGAGTGAATTAATTTGCAGTCATCTCATGTATAGTCACAATAAACTCATCTTCTGGGTTTACAAACAAACGTGCGCCAAACTTTTTTGAAGGTCTTTCAATCGCTGAACAAATTTCAATAATTCAGTTTGAAGTAGACAATTAGAGGATGGATTAGGGTCAAATCTATTTACCTTACTGATGAAAGCACAAACATAAGTTCCATGGAGTATGCTAATAGGATTATGAAGAAAGGTCACAGTGACCACAATATTTCAGGTCTCTTGATTTTAAAATAATCTGGTAGAAATCAGTCCTGGATGTAGATGTATAACTACTGTCTCCTTGCAAGGTGCAGCAGAGGTCAGCTATGATCTAAACAAGAACCATGTTTTTGTAAAGGTGAGGAAGATGGCGTAAGGGTCCCGTTTCACTTAGCGACGCACCAGCAATCCCGACAACGATACGACCTGGTAGGGATCGCTGGTGCGTCGCTAAATGGTTGCTAGTAAGCTGCCAAACAGGCAGATCTATTCAGCGACGCAGATCGCTGGTGAGGTCGCTGTTGCGTCACAAAATCGGTGGCGCTTCAGCGATCTCGCTATGTGAGACGAGGGCTTTATACAACCCTTTGAAGACCCCTGTTGCTTTAATGTGTGTAAAATGTAGAGTATTGCATGTTTTTATCCTCCTGGAGGCTGCAGTTCCTGTTAGTCAGGGGTCACAGGGTTAACTGTAGTGCCGTACCATAGTTGGGAAGGCGTAATTGGGACCAGTGTATTAGTTACTGGTTTTATATTTAGCTGCTAGTGAGCAGAAGACAAGAAAGGATGAATGTTATCATCATTGGATGTGTGTGTGGGAGAAAAGACAAGAAAAGGTAGCAAGTCTCAGAATTCTACGGTAGCTGCAGTTTTTCATAGCAGGTACACTTAAGGACTGGAAAAGCTAAAGGAAGAGGTGGTGTTAGCCAAACCTGGATCAACTGTGGAGGAATACGGGGTCAGCCAGGCTGGGACACGTCAGCAAGGTGGTAGCTAGTGAAAGCTCCCTAAGGCTATGTGCACATGTAGCGAAACTCTCGTGGAAGTTACCGCGAGAATTCCGGAATTCCATTCCGCGGGAAAATCGCATTTTAAATTCCCGCGATTTTCCCACAGAAAAACTAGCGATTTGCAAGCGCAATTAGCTTGCAGAATGCTAGCGTTTTCCAAGCGATCTGGAGCTTCGCTTGGAGAACTGATTGACAGGTTGGTCACACTCGTCAAACATAGTGTTTGACGAGTGTGACCAACTTTTTACTATTGAGGCCGCCTATGCAGCATCAGTAGTAAAAGATAAAATGTAAAAAATAATAAAAAAATATAAAAAATATTGTTATTCTCACCTTCCGGTGTCCCGCACAGCCTTCCCGCCTCTCTCCACACTCCCGGTCCCAGTAATCCTTTGCGCGAATGACCGCGAGACGTCGCGCTCCTGCGACGTCATTGCGAATGACCGCGAGATGTCTCGCTCCTAGCAAAGGATTACTGGGACCGGGAACGTGGAGAGTGGCGGGAAGGCTGCGCAGGACGCCAGAAGGTGAGAATAACAATATTTTTTATTTTAATTCTATTGTTAACAGGAATATGGTACCCAGAGCATGGAGGACAGTCTCCTCTCCTCTGGACCGTGGGTACCATCCGCAAATGTTCTGCTTACTTTTTGCATGGTGGGCACAGCCACATGCGGGAAGTAAGCAGAACAATGCATTCCTATGGGTGCGGGATTGCCGCGATTCCGCTAAATTAATGAGCATGCTGCTTTTTTTACCACGAAGCGATTCCGCCGAGGAAAAAAAACGCAGCATTAGCACAGCATTGCAGAATCCCATAGGATTGCATGGAATGCTTATTTTTCGCGTTTTCGCGGCAAAATCGCGCGTTTAAAACCGCCGAGAAAACGCGAAAAAACCGTGACATGTGAACATAGCCTTACACTATTCACATGACTACAGTTAGGATGCAGTGGTCAGGTGTGAACAGGTGCTTATAACCAACAAATAAAGTTGCACTCTGTAGCTCTATAGCATGCAAACATGAAATATATGATATATGAATTGCATTACTGCATTAGAAAATATGAAAAATTGAGAATAATTATCGCATAAATTAGCCAATTCGTGTGTACCCAGCAGCCACGATAAGGCAATTCTCTTTGCTGGAGACCTGACTAGTTTGAATCCTCTCTTAGGCCAAAGCCTACATTTATATGGAAAAGTATAATCCTGATGAAAAATTGAGAATATGTATATGCTTTCATATATTTCATGTTTGCAGGCTATAGTGCTTCAGAGAGCTACTTTATTTGTTTAGCTGTATCTGGAGATGGCTACTCTTAAGGCCCCGTCACACATAGCAATCTCACTAGCGAGATCGCTGCTGAGTCACAACTTTTGTGACACAACAGCGATCTCACCAGCGAGAGCGCTGTGTGAGACAGCGATCAGCGACTGGCCCCCTGCCGGTATCTCTGATCGCTGCAAGAAACCTCTGGACATTTTTTTCGTCGCTGATCTCCCGCTGGCCAGCACGCATTGCTGCGTGTTACAGGCGGGAGACCAGCGATCAGCTGTACTAGGATGTAAAAAATAATAAAAAAAATTAAAAATATTGTTATTCTCACCATCCGGCGTCCCGCGCAGTCTACCCGCCTCTCTCCGCGCTCCCGTTCCCAGTAATCCTTTGCAAGAATGACCATGAGACTTCGCGATCCCGCGAGAACGGATGTCATCGCCGTCATTCTCGCAAAGGATTACTGGGACCGGACCGTGGAGAGAGGCAGGATGGCTGCGCGGGACGTCGGAAGATGAGAATAACAATATTTTTTATTTTAATTCTATTTTTGACATGAATATGGCATCGGCGCTAACGAACACAGCGATGCCGCGCGCTCGGCATCGCTGTGCTAATCGCTGGTGAAGCTGTCTGTTTGACAGCTCATCAGCGATCACATAGCGACTTACCAGCGATCCTGACACGTTGATATCGTTGTCGGGATCGCTGGTAAGTTGCTATGTGTGACTCCAGCTTTAGTAAGCACCTATTCACACCTGATTAATGTTTGGAAGAAGCGGCAAGTCTTTTGATATTTCTATACATAAGCTCACTGTCTAAGCACTCAGCCCCAGGCGGTTTTAATTACAGCAGGATTATACCTTCCCATATAAATGTAGGCTTTAGCCTAAGGGTACTGTCACACTTAGTGATGTACCAGCGATCCCGACCAGCGATATGACGCGGTCAGGATCGCTGGTACATCGCTAAGTGGTCGCTAGTGAGCTGCCACATAGGCAGATCTCACTAGCGACATCGCTGGGGACGGGGATCGCTACTTACCTGTCACACCAGGCGATCCTGCGTCCTCCCGCCCGGCTCCACGCATCGCTCGTCGTCACAGCAGGAAGCACCGCAGGAAGCAGACGACGAGAAACAGTCCAGCCTGTTCTCGCGCGATCAGCGATAACCAGCGGGGGAGCGGGTTGTAGGTAAGTATCACACACAGTGATATCGCTAGCAATATCGCTATAACGTCACAAGTTATAGCGATATTGGTAGCGATATCGCTTAGTGTGACAGGCCCTTTAGAGAGGATTCACATTTGCCAGGTTCCCAGCAACTAGAATCACCTTATTGTGGCTGTCGGGTACACATTAATTGGCCACTTTGTACACTAAGTATTTGCAATTTTTCACATTTTCTACTGCAGTAATGCAATTCAAATTTCATATATTTAATGTTTGTATGCTATAGCGCTACAGAGTGCTACTTCATTGGTTGATTAGAGGAAAAATTAAGACATATGGTCCAAGTGCGATTCAATGTTTTGTCGGATCGCACTCGGACCAAAAATACGATCATGAACAAGCCCTAAAACCCTGACATACAGTGGGTACAGAAAGCATTCAGACCCCTTTAAATTTTTCAATCTTTGTTTTATTGCAGACATTTGGTAAATTCAAAAAGTTGAATGTTTTTCATTAATAAATACTCTGCACCCCATCTTGACTGAAAAAAAAATAGAAATGAAGGATTTTTTGCAAATTTATTAAAAAAGAAAGGCTGAAATATCACATGGTCATAAATATTCAGACCCTTTGCTCAGACACTCATATTTAAGTCACATGCTGTCTATTTCCTTGTGATCCTCCTTGAGATGGTTCTACTCCTTCATTGGAGTCCAGCTGTGTTTAATGGAAGCACACTTTTATAAAATTGGGGATACTAATAGATCACAGACTGCACATGAGTTTACAGTGGGATGCAGTAGCAAAAAAAGGTAAATATAGTTCTAGGATGTATTAAGACAAGTCTAGAAGAAGGAAGAAGGCACTAAGCTGAAACGCACGTAGGGGTGTTTGGCACCATGGTCTTTCAAGTAATCCCTCAGGCTACCATGCAGTTTATGTTTATAGACTAGGCCAGTGTTTCTCAACTCCAATCCTCAAGACCCACCAACAGGTCATGCTTTCAGGATTTCCTTAGTATTGCACAGGTGATGCTGTTAATGCTTGAGCAGGTGATGAAATTATCACCTGTGCAATACTAAGGAAATCCTGAAAACTTGACCTGTTGGTGGGTCTTGAGGCCTGGAGTTGAGAAACACTGGTCTAGGCTCTGTACTTTTCCCTTGCTTGTGGCTGTTAGCCTTCTGTGTTTTCAGTGTATCCTTACTTTTGGATTCACTTTTTATTTATATTATTTACATTGATATACCCTGTTGCACAATGCATTTGCACTTTTGAGCAGACCTATATGTTCACAACTTTTTATTTTGCCTGCGGTTCTGTGTGCCTGATTTACCACCGTGGTTCCATCATTGTTTTGGCTTACTATTGTCATTTCTCTGTCATTTTTTCTATGTTTCTATACTATGTGTTTTATTGGTATTTCAATAAAGTTTTCCACTTTCAGTATTTTGGTTCTATTAGTGCTTTCTTGTTGATATGATTTTCATTATTCTTGCACGGAATCTTTCTTACACATCCTTGCACCCTTATATTGATTAATATCACTAACTGTGGGTGTTGGCTTGGTATTTAGGTTTGTATATAGCTTTCTGCGCAGAAGTGACCTCAGTGTGACCACTCAAGATGGAGTCTTGACTCTTACAACAGACATAATCTTAGATACACGGGCGCAAATAATTTAGACCCAAGAATCACAGAAGTAGCCAACAAATGGACTTTGCAAACTTCATCCTCCAATTCCGAGGACACCATGGAAATTACTAATCCCTGAGGAAGGGTATCCTGTAGGAGAAACTGAATCAAGGCTGCGTGACAAAGCATCAACTCTAACATTTTTAGACCGTGACGAACCTTGATGGAAAAACTGAATCTAGAAAAAAATAAAGACCACCTGGCCTGTCTTGGGGTTAAACGTTTGGCAGAATCAATATAAGCCAAATTTTTATGATCCTTCACAACTGTGAACTGTTGAATAGCACACTCCAAATAATGTCCTGGACAGACTCTGAGGCAGAGAGAGAAGTCAGACGATTCGAGGTCAATACCAAGGATTGCGAAAGGGGGGTGATTTGAACTTTTGAATTTTTTTATTTTTTAATATTTTTAAAAATATTTTTTTCTACTTTTGGAATGCTTAGTCTCCATGGGAGACTAGAAGCTGCAGTTGTCTGATCAGGTCTGCTACATACAGGCGATAATCAGATCGCCTGTATATAGTAGAATTACTCACTTGCTATGAGCGCCGATCACCGGGCGGCGCTTATAGCAAACCGGCAGTGACAACCACAGAGGTCTTCTGGAGACCTCCAGTTGTCATGCCAACCCATCAGTGACACATGATCACGTGATGGGATCACCAATGGGCTGGATTTCCGGAGCGCTTGCCGGAAGCATGCACTAAATGCTGCTGTTGGAAATTAACAGTGACATGTAACTAGTTAACAGCTGTGGGTGGATCGCGACTCCACTCGCAGATGTTAGAGGCACATGTCAGCTGTTCAAAACAGCTGACATGTGTCGGGAAAGATGTGGGCTCAGCGCCGGAGCATACATCAATGGGAGGAAGTCTGTCATCGGCATACTATTGCACCCAATGTCGGAAAGGGGTTAAGATGTTTTATCGCCTGTTAATTTATCCCTGGAAGAGGAAGCTTCATTGAGGGATCTGATGGAATGACTAAGGCCTGTCTGTCCAACCACTTAGGTCGATTTCACATTCAACAACCTCATATTCATAAAGTATATGAGTCTGTTGAGTTCGGGTTATGAGACCCTCACCAAGATTATACATAGTGGTCCGTACTCGGACTGGGAAACACAAATTTATGAAACGGGACATAAATGCAGGAAGGTGGTCAGGCACATACATGTACATCACATGTTGGCAATGGGTTACATTAGCCTCAATGGAAATTGTGATATTATGATGCTATTTGTATGCATTATATATTTTAAGTAATACAATAATGTATTCAACAAACTGAAGGACACAAATG
Organism: Dendrobates tinctorius; assembly: GCF_039654945.1. Classification (NCBI taxonomy): domain Eukaryota; kingdom Metazoa; phylum Chordata; class Amphibia; order Anura; family Dendrobatidae; genus Dendrobates; species Dendrobates tinctorius. The sequence continues at coordinate 3,557,971 of NW_027361872.1, forward strand.
ACACTTGTGTAATGTTGTTATCCTAATAGATTTGGGAAATATTTAAGAATCCACTGTAGGCATGCCTCAGGCTATAGTTTTCTATTAACAAATCTGGTAAGCTGAAGTTCTAAGCTAATTAAGGCAATGTATAGTTAATTACATGTAAGATTTTCATTATAAACAGGAAATGTAAGCTTGTATTTTTAAGGCTTTATTTTTAGGTCGCATTGACTGGAAAGCGCCCAGATGATGCCCCCATAGGAGGAAAAACACTTATTTTATGAAAAAATCATCAACTCTGTAAGTTTCCAATTTTACTCCCTACATTTTGTCATTGTCAGATTACTCAAGATAGAATAAAAGAATGTTTCCAAACAGGCATGCATAATTTCTCCTTTGAGAATTCCCTGGAAAAATAGTTTAAAAAATTTAACATGCACTTAATTGTTAATAAACCATATTCTGGGGGTTATTATTAAATGAACGTGTTAGGCGTCTCATTTTTCTGGGAAGAGACTTCTGATTATGTGCGGCTAAAGTTTCTTTATAGCCATGAATTGTAATTGTTGCAGCAGTGCTTGCCATGTAAATGACATAAAAGTTGGTAGAAACTGCCAATTTTGGTGAAAATACAACAATATTTAATGTTGGCAGTTTAAGGCCGGTTTTACACATCTGTGATTCACTGTATGGACAGCGATGTAGAGATTGGCCGTGGATCTCCAGACCTATACTCATGCATAAGCAGTATAAAGAGGCTATTTGGGTCAGGAGACTAGGAGCCAGTCTATACATTGAGATCCATATATAAGCAGGTTGCCCACATTCCCCAACTGTATTCAGGCTCGGACGGACCCATAGGGTAACAGGGCAATCCCCCAGTGGGCCCCTAATCCCCCTGTATGGTCAGTACATGGCAATAATTCACTTGAGTCACTCTGTACAGAAAAATCAGCATCAACTCATTCATTAACCCAATTCATTATATAGAGATATATTTAAATTTATGAACGACGGTAGTCTAATATTTGTATGCCAGTGAAAAGTGGCACCCTCAAAGTCAATGTTAATGGTGAGCCCTTGGCACCCCAGTCCGACACTGCATGTATTGGTACAATGTATATGGATCTGTGTTATTAGTAATAGTGTTGAGTCCTGTCCAGACAAAGGTAGTTCCTAGGGACAGTTAGGTTTAACAATTGGGACTAGTGAGAGGGGCTAAAGTGAAGGGACAGAGAGAGCTTCCTGTGAGTAGGGTAGATAGGGCCTAGCCTGCAACTGAAGCAGTCCTTCGGTCTGACTATAGTCAGCAGAGCCGCATGAAGTGAGTGTCCCTGAAGTGAGAGGAGACCGAGTCAACAGAAAGTGTGATCAAGAATAGAGACAAGGAAAAGTAATAGAAAGAGTGAGTGATTCTCCAGAGACAGGATCTGGGGCAGAAAGCCTAGTGAGACAGTCCCAAGTTTGCAAGTCAAAGAGGTAACAGAACAAGAACAGAACAGGGAGTGTGAGACAAAAAGAGTGCCCCAAGCAGTAGTCCAATGCAGTATGGTGGCATACAAAATCCTAATGGTGCTGTATATGGCACCCCCAACTTAATATTTGCTTGCACACCCGATGGAATAAGTAACTGCACTTGCTTTCTATAACCATGAAACAAGCTTCTTACAACTCTCACCTGGAGTTTTGGACCTCTCTTCTTTTGCAAACTGCTCCAGGTCTCTCATTTATGAAGGGTGCCTTCTCCCAACAGCCATTTTTTAGATCTCTCCAAAGATGTTCAATGGGATTTAGATCCAGATTCATTACTGACCACTTCATAACTCTCCAGCGCTTTGTTTCCCTCCATTCCTGGGGGCTTCTTCAAGTATGTTTGGGGTCATTGTCCTGCTAGAAGACCCATGACTTAGGATGCAAACGCAGCTTTCTGACACTGGGCACTACATTTTGACCCTTTGGTAATCTTCAGATTTCATGATGCCTTGAATACCATCTCCATGTGCCTTTAGGTGTGCAGCTCCTTCACTCTGTCTGCCATCATTATAGGCCAACATTTACATGTGCAGGGTAGTCCAAGGGTTTTTATAGAGAGCCTCCTCTTCTGAGCCCACATTGACATATTTAATATTGGGTCGCCCTCCCAGGGCTGTGGGGTACTCGGAACCGGGCCCGATGAGCTTCAATAGGAGATGTCACGGCAGCTGTGACCCAGCCCGTGGCCCTGGGCGCCCATTGTAAAAGGGGTTGTTTCAGTGTGCTTTTGGTGATGAAAGTTTATAAGTGATTCGTGACGCCACCTGTGGTGTTTGGCAATGAAGATATAAGCCGACGCTGCAGACAGATCCTCTGGGACAGATGGTGTGGTGCAGCAGTGATGGTATAGCCCTCCACAGGCAGGGCTGTAGTGTCAGGCCAGAGTAAATGGAGTGACACGTAGATGGTGTAGTGTCAGGTACAAGGGATGTTGTAGTGCTGGGCAGGTTAGCGCAGGAATAAGTGGAGGACACCAGGGCATGTAATTCCAAAGCTTTACTCACAGTCTGTTGTACAAACAGGTGCCTGCCTCCGTGCCGTGTCCTCCGGGTCAGGGACTCAGTCTACCTCCAGGCCAGATGGAATACTCCTTTCCAACACTCCGCCAACATGTACCTTTCTGAACGTCTCCTCTTATAGCGCCTTTAGGTGAAGTACTCCTAGTACTGAGTTACACTGGAGTTCCTCCTGTCCGATGTTCTTATGAACTCTACTTGTACGGCAGACAGCTGTAGCCTGCTTCGGGGACTCCTTGCTCCTAAGTCCCGGCTCACTATTATGTTGCTGTTGTGCCCCCAAGTCTTGTGTGGGAATAAAAGAGGTCACTACTTCTATTCCTCCAGTGTCTGCTGCAGGACCATTAGTATCCGTACAATCTCGGAGACCGGGCCCCGGCCTTGCGCTTAGAACTTCTAGGAAGGGTTCTCTTCTCACCCACATCCTCTGTTCTCTTTTACTCCTCACGTTCCGTACTAATCATTTCTTTCTATGGAGAATCAGGCTTTCAGTCTTTGTTGCTCTCTCCCTTTCCCGTGCCAGCAGACCCAGGTCACTGGGATCTGCTGCAGCACTTCCATCCATCTATCCCTCTCTCCGGGGATCTTCTTCTCTCCAACTCTCTAATCAACTGACTGACTAATCCTAAACTCTTTCCGCTCTTTGTAATGTCATCTAACTCCACCCACCTCCCAGCACGTTTCGTGTTCCAAGCAGGGAGCCACCAATGGGTGCTTTGCTATACTCCAAGCAGGGAGCCGCCGAAGGTGCTTTGCTACACTACTTTGTGGTGTGGGGTGCAGGTGTTGGAGCGTGGTCAGGAGTCTCCACCTTACCTGGATAGTGGGATACCACACCTCAGGAGGAGGTGCAGTACCTCTGTGGCGACTGAGCCTCAGGGTCACCACAATATGGCTAAATAAGACACAAGACAGTATGTATCATCTTGCAGTTTTCTGATCTGGATGAAAGAACTTATACCCAATTATGTGTCTTCAGCTGGCCATACACATTAGGCAAAAGTGAACTGATGGTTGAACAACCATTTAATGAAAGATCATTTCACCAGCACAGTCATACTTGTTTTAGTTGTCCATTTTGATATTGGCCATTATCGTCAGCCTTTAACGTTTAATTCTACTGGATGGGAAAAGGCTGATATTGTGGCAGAAGTGGCATTTGTTATAGGTAAAAAGTTTATTATAAAAAGATTATTTTTAATATTAATATAGATGCTCGAAAGATCTTTCCCAGTACAATCGGATATGCAAAGATTGAGATTTAATATGATCAACTTCTTTCCAAATATAAGTGTTATCAGATGGCCAAAAGAATTGATTGTTGTTACATTCCATCCAGTGAACATCCTCAGGGGCGGACACACCAATGGTGAAACCTGTGCATCTGCACATGGGCTCAAGAAATAAGCGGGACATTTCCACCTCCAAGGCAGCATTATGATGAGCTACAGTATTGGACTTCAAAGAGCCCGTATATTCTTATTCTTGCACAGGGGCTCTCTTCAGTCTATATCTACTCTTCAACATACATTATGATTGTACTTAAATGTGTATGGGCACCTTCAGATTCCCAGATTAAAAATAGAAATAACTGTCATCAATCCAAATTTTAGGTAATATTAAGCTATTCCTAATTGGCCAATAAAATGACATAATTGCACTTATTCCTAAATCCCCTAAAAAAAAATCAGTCAAACAATTGATGGATGTCATATACTAAAGAACACAAGCTTTCAGAAGTGCCAACCAGTCTTTGTATCCATTCAAAAGTAAAAGTCTCCTGCCATCCTTGACTCTATTATCTGCTCAGTTACCTTAAGAACCTGTTTTACTTGAAAAAGACTATTCACCGGCTTAAGATAAAACCGTTTTTGAAAGAAGAGATTTCTAAAGATTTCTGTCAAAATTCTGAAATCATAACTGAAAGGAAACCTTTTCCCCAGCAATTGGCAAATAAACGAAAAGTGCCAAACTACTGGTAAGTAGTATCATCCTACACATTACCGCTACAGTCCTCACAAAATAAACACCAGCTTCTCCAGGCAGAAGAATGATCTAGCCAAGACTTTTTCAACACCAAATTCTATAATCATTCCACTGCTAATCCAAAGTTAGACTTCAAAGATGCTTAGAGCACTTTATTTTTTCTGTCTACTATTGGAATTAAAGCTTAGTATCCTTACAGCTGGCAACAGTAAAGAGAATCAGCAAAAACATTTTTCAAACCTGCCTTCAATCAAATATTGAAATTAACCCCTTCGTGATCAGGCAATTTAATAATTTTTTTTTTTCGTTTTCCTTTTTTCCAGCCCCTAAAAGCAATAACTTTGTTATTTTTCTGTCCAAATAGCCATGTGAGGTTTTATTTTTTGAGGGACAACTTGTGCTTTTTAATGGCACCATTCATTTTATCGTGTGATGCACTGGAAATCAGGGGAAAAAAATTCCAAGTGTGTTGGCAAAAAAAAGTGCAATTCCACATTTTTGGTGTTTTTTTGTGTATTGTGGTGTAGTGACCACTGTGTCCGCTAGGGGGCACTGTGTGGGTGTCCCAGGACGGATGGATAGCCATGTCCAGAGTGGTAACAGGAGCAGGTCCTAAATGACCGTTATGTATCCCAAGGTGGGTGGTCTTGGAATGAAGGCTTGATTATGTGCTGATGTTTTGTTCGTTGTTAGGGAGAAGCCTTCAGGTGATTGGTGAGATGGGTGGGATCAATCACCTACAAACCCACCTAGGGGCGTGTGTCTAGAACGCCATAGTAAAGTATATGTGTGTGAATGGTTGTAGGACCTGTGATGAGGTCATAGCCATGTGATCTGGTGGTCGTGGCTATGGACCATATAAGATGGCCAGGGTAGGTCACATGAGGGAATGCTTGGACCCGGTTGGTCCGTATGGAAGGTCTCATCTGGCTGATGTGCTGAGGAAGATGTGTCTGCCTTCATGAGTGCACGTGGAGACACTGTGTATCATGGCTGTACGTGTCTGAGAGTTCCCAGGAGAGGGATTGAACGTCAGGCCTGAGAAGTAGCTGTGAGGTAACCCGGACAGGGGATATAACTGTGAGGCTAGCGAGCCTGCGTACCGGACATAGCAAAGCCTGTGTGACCACAGGGTTAACAGAGTGGAGCTCTGTCATGGACGCTACGCTGATTTGATATGAACTTTCTGTTGCTGTTCATGGTTTATGCTGCATAATAAACCGAAGGGACTGAGTTATGTTGAGAAACCTGTGCCGGACCTGATTTATCGGCTACCTAGCGAGTATCCCCTACCTTAATGTCAAGCGCTAACTTACAGTATTTACCACATTCATTATACAGTAAAACTGACCCAGTAATATAATTCTCCAAGTCAGTACGAGTATACACATGCCAAATATTTATACTTTTTTTTTTTTTTTAAATAGTGAAAAAAAATTGTAAATTTGTACCAAAATTTTCTGCTTGTGTCGCCATTTTCCAAGGCCAGTAATGTTTTCATGTTTCAGGATATGAGGCTGGGTGAGGGCTTACTTTTTGTGCCATGAACAGACTTTTTACCTATACTATTTACAGGTAGATGCAATGTTTTGATCACCTCTTATTGCATTTTATTGCATTGTTGCAGCGGCCAAAAAAATTGTCATTCTGGCGTTTCAATTTTTGCTTCTTACTACATCGTTTACCAATGAGATTAATTCATTTTATATTTTGGGAGGTCAGACCGTTATGAACATAGCAATACCAAATATGTTTTATTTTTACTGCTGTATTTTAATGGGGAAAAAAGGGTGATTTGAACTTGTGCATTTTTTTTTTCATTTTTTTATAAATTCCACTTTTATCTGTATTTGTTAGTCCCCTTAGGGGACTTGAAGCTGCGATAAACTGATTGCTTGTGCTGCAGACAACAATACCACAACACTGCTATATATAGCAAAAATCATGATCTCCTATGAACGCCAGCTTTAGACTGGCTTTCACAGGAAAATTGTCATGATGAGCACGGAGATCTTGAGCAGATCCCTGCCTGACATGGCAACTCATCAGTGCCCCACAATCATGTCAGGTGGAACTATGCGCCCCCTGCTGACGCTGGAATCAGGGTCTATATTTTTATAGGAAGACCATGAAAGATTACATTTCTCTCCCTACAATAGTTCAAGAGGGAATCGAACACTGATTGACAAGTAAAGATGATCAAACCTGCCAAAATTCAAATTTGTCAATTTTGCTTGAATTCAGGCTGGAAATTTGATTTGCATTGAATTTATTTGATCCAGGTTTTAAAAAAATAAATCAAATATTATACTCTTGTTTCCCCTCCATAGTCTCCATCCATATTGCCATTTTCTCTCCACTCTTCATTCTTCACTACTGACTAACCGAGAAGAGTGATTTGATTTGACACTAATCAAATTTGAAACAAATTTTTTAAATTTGCAGGCCCCGGTAAATTGGAACAATTTGCTATTGCATTCTTAAACGAGGGAAAACAGGAAATGGGGGCTTTCACTGCATTAGAGGGAGACTCTAACCGATTAGAAAAAAAATGTAATGACTAGAATAGCAGAGCTGTAGCTCTAGGAACTAATGAAATATTAAAAGAATAAATTATAAAATACAACACATTTCGGCTATAACAAGCCTCCTGTCATGTCGGACACTGTTCACACCAGGGTGTCCGGCAGACAGCGGTAATACCCTATTCCACTACAGTATTGTCATGTCGGACACTGTTCACACCAGGGTGTCCGGCAGACAGCGGTAATACCCTATTCCACTACAGTATGCTCAGGGACTTTGTTGGGTATTCTGTTCCAGTCGGGATAGGGTTAACCAGGTTGTCATGCTGGCTGAGGGCTGGGCCACGCCCTTGGTCTTTAAATAGTCCGTCCTGACTATGGGCGTCGCCGACTATAGCTTTTGCCTAGTGCTAGCAATACCGGTCAGCAGTGGTGGTTTTGAAGCGTCTGATATCTGGTGCAGTATATCTCTCAGTTGTTCTTTCTCCTATCTGTTATATATATATATTTGGTTGCCCTTGCACATTATTGTATTCCCTTGTGTATTAACGGTGTGGTGTTTCTTTTACCCCTGTCCATACGTATTTGTGGGGTCTGGTGTCTGGTCCCCTCACTGGGTGGAGGGTGGTGGGTTCAGCTTAGGGCTGGACAGGAGACAGGGACAGGGTGGAGGCCCAGGCAGGCACACCTTCAGTGTAAACCCTGGGTTGAGGGACAGACATGGTTTTCCCTAGTCTGAGGGACACTGCAGGGGTCCCGGGGTTTTAGCCTAAAGTAACCTAGGCATACCATGACACCTCCATCATGTGTCTGCAGTTGAATGTCACTTACAACTAATCGGTCAGAGGTTGACAGGGCCACAAGAATGCCAAATAGAATCGCTTCCAACTTCATCCTACCTCCTCCTGTGACAATTACAAATATATCTAACCAAATTCTCAACAATAACTTATAAATATATAGAAAAGCTCTAAAAAGAGTTTCCTATAAATGGAAATTGATGTATCATTCATTGATAAAACAAACAGGATCACCACGCCAGTGGAGTCAATTCATGTGTCCCATGCCCGCTTTGGCAGTGTCCATACCCTGACACTGCATCGGTGGTGCCTGAACTGTTAACAGTTCCTATAATCATTCAATCTGTTTTCCAGAGACTGCATAGTGCGAACTTGTCCCTGTGGTCGTCCCGTCTGCTAACCGGTCTGCATCGTTGGAATCTTTTGCAAGTGGCCATTCTGCCCTGTCTAGGAATATGAGAAAATGGCTTAGACCCCTAAGGTCATCTGCTACTGCTGGACATCACCCTGGAGTGGCACCTGGCAGCTACCTGTTGCACAAGCCTGACCACACCACTAGAAGCTCCAGTGAACACCAAGGTGCTAAGTCCGGTCCGTGGCACAGTGGGTCTACGATCCACATACGCCTCCTGCGTGTGTGAAGGTGACATACCATATGATACTTACATTGTACACAGGTGGACTTCCTTTCACTAAGCATGTGACTTATGAAGGTAATTGCTTGCATGAGAAATTTTTAGGGGCTTCATAGGAAAAGCTGTGAATATACAGTATATGCACATGTCAATTTTTAGTTAGTTGATCTTAGAAATTTAATTTACAAATGCTTCTCAATAAATTAGAATATCATCAAAAAGTTAATTTATTTCAGTTCCTCAATACAAAAAGTGAAAATCATATATTATATAGATAAGGCAGCACTCTGTAGTGCCATAGCATGCAAATATGAAATATGAAAAGTGAATTGCATTTCTGCATTAGAAATATGAAAAATTGAGAATGTTTAGCCCAGAAATTGGCCAATTCATTTGTACCTGGAAGCCATGTTAAGGCGATTCTCGTTTTCCAGGATCTAACCATGCCAATCCTCTCTTAGCCTGAAGTCTTCATCTGTATGGGAACCTGTCTATCCTCTCTTAAGGGTACTTCACACATAGCGAGATCGTTAGCGAGATCGCTGAAACGTCACAGGTTTTGTGACACAACAGCGACCTCGCCAGCGATCTTGCTACGTGTGACACATAGCGGCGACCGGCCCCCCGCTGCAATATCGGTGATCGTGCTCGAATGTCCTAGGCCATTTTTTGATCGTTGGTGTCCCGCTGGCCAGCATGCATCGCTGCGTTTGATGCCATAACGACGAGCGACCTTGTTGGTGACTCAGTAGCACGCCTATCGAGGTCTGAGTCGTCAGAATAGCTGCTGTGTGACAAGGTCCCAACGACCGCCGAGGTCGTTATACCAATACAAAAAGGGTGGGGGAACAAGAGGTGCAATAGTGCCCTATCACTAGTGACACTACGATGTGAGTGGTGTAATGCAGTTCCACTCACCTATTCCGGTTGTGTGACCCACAACTGGCTTGAAGACATAACACAGTATCAGCTGCTGCAGGACCTCCACCGACCACTCCAAAGTGGAAAAACTGCCAGAGAATATGGGAAGCAAGATGTGCCACAGTCCGCGCTGCTGAATCCACAAAATCACCTGGGATGCAAGATGTAGTAACAAAGTACTGCTTTATTCCTTCCTACGCGTTTCGGCGCCCTTCCTGGCACCTTCCTCAGGGATCTAATCCCTGAGGAAGGTGCCAGGAAGGGCGCCGAAACGCGTAGGAAGGAATAAAGCAGTACTTTGTTACTACATCTTGCATCCCAGGTGAGGTCGTTATACGGATCGCCGTATCGTTGCTGCGTTGTTGAGTACATCTGCCTGTTTGACAGCTTACTAGCGACCATGTAGCGACGTACCAGCGATCCTTACCAGGTCATATGGTTGTTGGGATCGCTGGAGTTTCGCTATGTGTAACGGGACCCTTAGCCTGAAATATCTATCTCTGTGGCCTGAGGCTAAGAGGAGGTGGAAAGCTCAGTCAGAAGGCTAATGAATACAAATTTCAAAAACTGACCGTCACATTCAACCATAAACTAAGTGTGAACAGGTGCTTACCTAAAGTCCCCAATTCATATACGGTTATGAGACTTCAGAGAGGATTGGCATGGTTAGGTCCTGGAAAATGAGAATCGCCTTAATGTGGCTTCCAGGTACACATAAATTGGCCAATTTATGCACTAAGCATTCTCAATTTTTCATATTTCTAATGCAGTAATGCAATTCAATTTTCATATTTCATATTTGCATGCTATGGCGCTACAGAGTGCTGCCTTATTTGTTTGAGTGTATATGAGTTCGTGACTCTAGGTAAGCACCTGTTCACACTTAGTTTATGTTTGGATGTGACGGTCAGTTTTTTGAAATTTAAATTAATATATTATATAGAGTCATTACAAACAGAGTGATCTATTTCAAGTGATTATTTCTGTTAATGTTGATGTTTATGGGATACAGAGAATAAAAACACAATAGTCATTATATCAGTAAATTCAAATTGTGATGAATCAAAATTTATTTGTGACATTTGTAGCTGATTACATTCACTACAAATTGATTCGCTCATCTGTATTGACAACGTTCCCCAATTGGCACATCATTTTTAGAACGCCTCTAAAATTGCACCTATTTAAATGATTTTTGGTTATTTTATTGATCTTGTGACTGTCGCTTTAATGTTTAACTAGTCTATTTCTGTTATTTTGTATTGTGCCATTTTGCTGAGTGCATGACATATGCTGCAGCCATTTTTTATATAGATAGACAGGAGAAAGAAATGTGGGTGAAAAAAAGGTGTTTCATTGCTCCTTCCATGCATCTGATAAAATAAAATCACAGCATGTGATGAACCAGCTAATGAGTTTACCGAGAGAGGTTCGCAAATGTTTTTATAATCAGTTCTGAACTTGCTATACTAACAACACAATCTATGCAGCATACAATTAACACAGTTAACAATCCTCAATTAAACTCAATTACCATAAAAAAGAGTGTTTTCTGAAAAAAATATTGTTAATGGATCAATTAACATATAATGTAAATGGATTGCTTGTCAAAGTTTGCAATTTAGATATTTTTCCATGAGGTGTAGGTTATAATACAGGGTGACCATTTCTAAAGGAGATGTATCATTATGTTCTTTATACTTGTTAAAATCAGATAAACACTTTAAATTCCATTTTTATTTTATTTTTGTAGATTATTTTATTCCATTTTATTCTATTTTCTGTAAATCATTATGGGGGCGGCCATCCTGCCTGTGCTTATGCTTTACAGTAGCATCATGGACAATAAGAAACAATAGACTGGAGATAACTTCAATAGGGCAGTTTTCTAGGTATGCTCTGTGCTGACGTTGTTGCGCATTGTGCAAAGTGTATCACATTTGTCATATACTTGTACAGAATATCATACTGAATCAATGACTAGAGGTACAAGACATTTCTCCCACGATAGTGCAGATTCATCAAGGAACCTTGACTATATGAGTACCAAAATGTTATGGGAAAACCTGGTGAAGTAGGTTCTCTAAGTTGTATGTCACAGTGAGCAGCACAGACCACATTACGGGGTTGAGAAGACCGGTATAGAAAGATATACAGAAGAGTAGATGAACAGAGATGTAAAGATATATTGATATTTTGTTTTCAGAAGTGTAGTTACTGGTAGAAAGATGTATAGACAAACTGATAACTTGCTTGCAGAGATGCGTTTACACACAGGAATTGCAAAGATGTATAGTAAAACTGGTAACTTGCTTGCAGAGATGGATTTCACAGAAATAACAGAGATGTGCAGGCAAATTAGTAACTTGCTTGCAGAAGTGCAATTTTGCTCAGGATTAGCACAGATAAATAGGAAACTGGTAAATTGTTTGCAGAGATCCAGTTATACACAGGAAATTCAGAGATATGTAGGTAAAACGGTAACTTGTTGGCAAATATGCAGTAAAAAGCAAGCCACAGCAAAGAACATAGAAATTCATAGAAAATAGCAGAAGAAAGAGCATAATTACCAACACAGGTCACAAAATTCAGGCACTTCAGGATGCAGTGGCCACCTTAAAAAAGCAAGAGG